>NW_024080792.1:1577003-2168628 GCF_003009895.1 Hyaena hyaena
AGAGAGAGAGAGAGAGAGACAGTGTGAGCAGGGGAGGGTCAGAGAGAGAGGGAGTCACAGACTGAAACAGGCTGCAGGCTCCGAGCTGGCAATCAGCACAGAGCCCGACGCGGGGCTCGAACCCACGAACCGAGATCATGACCTAAGCGAAAGTCGGACGCTTAACCGACTAAGCCACCCAGGCGCCCCCAGGCTGGTTGCTTTCTAAGCCTAATGGCACAGCTGTCAACCTGAGACTTTGCCTTTCTTCTCTCTCCTTACCTGGAGGCACTAATTTAGTAGAATATATTTATTTAGTAGCATACACATATATCCTTCATTAACAACTAAGACATGATACACAAAAAAATAAGTTTTTAAGACTTTAAATGTTTGAAAGTGTGGCTTCCTAGTGTCACTCCTGACAAATCACCTGGATGGGTATCGAATTCTAAGTTATAAAGCATCTTTCCTGAGGCACCTGGGTGACTCAGTCAGTTAAGCATCTGACTTCAGCTTAGGTCATGCTCTTACAGTTCATGTGTTCGAGTCCTGCATCGGGCTCTGTGCTGACAGCTCAGAGCCTGGAGCCTGCTTTGGATTCTGTGTCTCCCTCTGTCTCTCTCTCTCTCTTCCCCTCCCCTGCTCTTTCTCTGTCTCTCTCTCTCAAAATCAAACATGAAAAAATCACCTTTTCCTAATAATTCTGAAGATACCTTTTCCTTTCTTTTAACTTCCAATATTGCTATTGAGAAGTCTAATGTCACTTTGCCCTCAGTTCCTTGAACGTCACTTTGTTTGACCTCTAAAGGTTTTCAGCAAACTCCTTTTATTCCTAGTGGTCTGAAATTATGTTCATTGCACTGTACAATCCATGATCCCTCTAAAGTCAGTCTTAAGTGATGTTATTGGATAAATTATTTGAAATTTTTCTCTGTTCACTCTTTTAGAAACTCTAATGAGTCAAATGAGCTCTAATGAGTTAGAGCTCATGGATTCATCATGTAACATACCATTCTCCTTTAAATTTCTTTGCCATTTTGTCCTACTTTCTCAAATATTTCCTGACTTTATAATTCTCTTGCTTTGTTTTGTTTTTCATTTCTGAAAGCTCAATGTTTCTATTGCTTCTTTTAAAATATTCTGAGGGTACCTGGGTGGTTCAGTTGGTTGAACATCTAACTTCGGCTCAGGTCATGAACTCATGATTCATGGGTTCGAGCCTAACGTCAGGTTCTGCACAGGCAGTGCAGAGCCTACTTGGGATTCTCTCTCTCCCTCTCTCTCTCTCTCTCTGCTCTCGCCACCTGGCACTCTCTTTTTCAAATAAATAAATAAATTTAAAAAATTAAATATATTCTGGTTTTTGCTTTCTGAATGAAATACAATCAATTCTCTAAGAACATAGACTTAAATATATATTTTTTAAAGTCCCCTGCTTTTTCTTTTGTTCTCTGGAGTTTTTTATTTTTGAATGACTATTTGGGTGGTTTGTCTTCCAACTGTCTTTTTAAAATTTTTTTGAAAGAGAGAGAGATGGGGAGGGGCAGGGAGAGAGGGAGAGAGAATCTCAAGCAGGCTCCATGCTATCAACACAGAGCATGATGCGGACCTTGAATTCAAGAATTGTGAGATCATGACCTAGGCTGAAATCAAGTCGGATATTTGACTGACCCACCCAGGCATCTCTCAACTGTCTTTTAATTCGGAGACCTTTTCAAACTGTTGGGTATGGCTGACCAACCATATTTAAGAATGTGGCACCACGGAGCTACTTGGAAGTTCACTCTAGTAGACTTCTAGAAGAATGTTAAAACTGGAGTTAAAAGTATAAGACTCCAAGAGTCAGTATCTTGCTAGATACTGTTTGTGCACTGCCCCCACCCCCCCACACCCCATCATATCTTTTCTCTATTATTCTCTATCCTACTCTGTGTCCCAAGAGGCTAGCCATGAGAACTACACATTAATTCTCCCTAAACGGACTCAGGGAACTTCCTCCTGCTTCCATCCCTGCTTAGCACAGTCTCTAGCAGTATCTGCAACTCTCAGCACTTCAGTTTCTGCCGAGAGGGCTTTGTTGCACTATTTTACTTCTCACTGCCCTTTATTTCCCTCCATTGTGCCTTCAACCCTGGGGATATAGTGACTTCTTACTGTTGCTAGTTGCTAGATGACTCATCATCCCTCATTTGTATAGACTGTAAGTAGTTCCATCATTAATGTCTCTTCATTTGAATCATCTAGTATAAATCTGCTTTCCTGCTAGGATGGTATCCACAGGTCTTTTCTTAGGAACACTTCAGTTTCTCCAGAGAAGAATTCTACAAAATTTATCCAGGGAAAAGGGAATGCATATACTTGACTTTGAGTGTTTATATAGCAAGGAGCACTGGGTGAGAGGACAAGTATCCATATACAGTCTTTATTGTTAGTTTATAATTTACCATTTTATAGCTCTTCCCTTTCTGCTGTTATCCCTGGTGAGTTTGAGATTTACTCTCTAGAAGGTAAATTTCCAGTTTCTTGGGAGGGTTGGGCTACAGGAAATGGAAGGAAGGCTCATTAAGTCACAGTGACTCTCAGCGAAGCTTTTAACCAATTCTTTTTGTTTTCAGCTCCATGTCTCATCCCCGTCTTGTGCAGTCATGGATGCCTCTAAGTCCTGAATCTTTCCCAAGTTCCGTGGTGTGAATTGATCTTCTGCTTCTTGATATATGCATTCAGTGCAATTAATTTCCCTCTAAGCACTGCTTTCTCAGGATCCCCAAATTTTGATAAGTTGTGTACTCATTTTCATTTATTCCAAATATTTTAAAATTTCTTTTGAGTTGTTTTTCTTTGGTTCACATATTATTTAGAAGTATGTTGTTTTATCACCAAGTATTTGGGGATTTTCTAGCTATTTTTCTGTTACTGAGTTCTAGTTTAATTCTATTATCATGAGAGTAGATAGACATTATAGAATTTCTATTCTTTTAAATTTGCTAAGGTGCATTTTATAGCCTAGAATGTGGTGTATCTTGGTGAATGCTCCATGTGACTTTGAGAAGCGTGTATATTCTGCTGTTGCTGGATGAAGTAGTCTATAGATGTCCAATATATTCAGTTGATTGATAGTGTTCTCAGTTCAACTATGTTGTTACTGATTTTCTGCCTGCTGGAGCTGTCAATCTGCGATAGACCAGTGTTGATGTCTGCAACTGTAATAATGGGTTAATCTGTTTCTTCCCGTAGTTCTATCAGTTTTTGCCTCATATATTTTGATCATATATTTGATATATATCATATAATTTGATGTTTTATGTGCACGTGCACTGAAGATTGGTATGTCTTCTTGGAACACGGGGGAAATCAAAAAACCCCAAACTTCACTTTTGTGAAGATTACCAAATGTTTTATGTTTTTATGTTTAATGATTTGACTTTATAAAGCCTTTCTTTCATGCCCTCCAAAAATTTTTCAAACAGCAGAATAAAACTGGTTTTACTCACTTATGCTTTCTGACATGGTTAGGCTATAAGGGAAAAGTGCTGAATCCTACTATGAGTGGAGATGAGCAGCATTTGAGGTATGTGGCTCTTTATTTTCCTCTCTTCATTTCTCTTTCCTTCTCTTCCATTCAATAAATACTAGACATTTACTTAGGTATTATACTAGCTGCTTTGTGTTTTCAATAGATTTACAATACAGTTGTAGATACTGAGAATTGCACGGACATTATGGAAGTGTGAGGAAAGTATCAGAAGCGTGGTGGCAGAGTAATGAGCAGAGCAACTGGTGTAGAGATGAATAAATCATACTGTCTCTATCCACCAAAGGCCTACATTCCAGAAAAGGGATGTTAGGACACAAAGATGAATAAAATAAAGTAGAAAAGAACATTTTAGATAATGCAAAGGTCTGTGCAGGGGCGGTGAACCTGAAGTTGAGTAACCTATTCAGGGCAGATGAGCCAGTCAGTGTGGATGCAGGGAAGGGTACAAGTGAGGAATGGTGCAAGGTGGGCCTAAGGGCAGACTCTGGAGGAACTAGTACATTTTGAACTTCATTGTGAAAACTGTGGAGAGATTTTCAAAAAGTTTTAGATGACAGGTAGGAAATAAATAGATTGAGATTATGAGACTACTTGGGAGCATTACTGGGGATAATGAAATGGGGCAAGATGGGAGGCAGGGGGACCAGAGGAGTAGTAGTTGCAGTCCGGTCATCATAAATACTCCATGTTGAAGGGACTCTCACAACAGTAGAGAGGGTCTAGAGATGAAGGAGAAGGTAGGGAAGATATTGCAGTGGGTGGTTAAAATCTCTAGAATCTAGTAATGGGTCACTAGAAAGAGGAAGGTGAAAGAGGTGAAAGAGGAAGCAAAATAAAACCACAAAGAAAGATCTAAGATGCTTCTTGGGTTTCTGACTTTGGTAACTGATTTCAAGGGATTCAAAAGTCTTTTAGAGACCTTAAATGCACACAAATGATGTTTAGAGAAATGAGATTCAAGAACAAAGAGAAAAATTAGATTGAAGTCATGGGTCTAATGAATATTTGCTTCTGTGAGAAGATTAAGGGATAAATATTTCTAGTTAAGACTAAAATTTAATTGAGTTCCTTATTCTTTTCTCTAATATCCACAATTCAGAGAGTCTAGAGGAAGCTTATAAACTCCAGGGGAAGATTTTATCCCTGAGCTGGAACTGAGGCTAGGTACACTTCAAGGGGTGTGGGTCCCTCACTTTAACATCGTGGGAAAATAACCTACAGATTGCCCAGTGCCCATATGGGAGCAATAGTAATAGTAACAGGAAATGTCATCAAATGTGTGGCCTTGTAATTGCATATAAAATGTAGCTGGATAGGCAAATCTGGAGAGGCAGAAAGTAGAATAGTGGTCACAGAGAATTGGGGGAGGAGGAAACAGTGATTGCTAATGAGTAAAGGGATTTATTTTTGAAGGTATAAAAATATTCTAGCATTCAATAGCAATGATTGCTGTGCAACCTGTGAATGTACTGTATACTTTAAAAGGATACATTTATGGTATATGAGTTATATCTCAATTTCTTAAAAAAGTAAAAAGAGAGCCAAGTCTCAGGGCCTAAATGACACCAACCCCCAGACCACCTGAAGCATCCTCTGGTTCTAGGACTTTTTTTTTTTTTAATGTTTTATTTATTGCTGAGAGAGAGAGAGACAGTGTGAGCAGTGGAGGGTCAGAGAGAGGGGGACATAGAATCTGAAGCAGGCTCCAGGCTCCCAGCAGTTACCACAGAGCCCGACGCGGGGCTTGAACCCACGAACTGTGAGACCATGACCTGAGCCGAAGTCGGACGCTTAACCGACTGAGCCACCCAGGTGCCCCTGGTTCTAGGACTTTTGAATTATAGCACTGCTCTCTGAGCGAGGTCCAGCTCCTTTTACTGGAAACTTTCTGTCTTGGCCAGTAGAAACTCGTTTAAGGTAGTGACCCTTGTAACTAACACTCCTGGTCATCTATAGCCTCTCTTGACCTTGAATGGGAGATTATTCTCCAAGAATAAAAATAGGAAAGACAGGGAGAGAATCTTTCCAACCTGCCCAGATAAAATGTACCTGCAGCTTCTGGCTGGTGAGTGGTCTTTTCTGTAGGACATCGAGACTTAGTTCATCAAAGAAATAAGTGCACACACAAACACATACCAAACATACATCTACCAAGAAACTACAATCTCCATTTCCTTTATCTTCCTTATGTCTGAAACCTAATCAACTTTTCAGTTAGACTAGAAAGTAATGACGATATATTGAAATATCATTTTAGTAAGACTGGAAAGGATTTTCGGTACCAAAAATTAGACGCCACATGCCTTTGGCTAGCATGGTACAATGGAAAGATCTTGGGCTTCAAAGTCAAAAAGATAGGTGGCTCATGTGGTAGCTTGTGGCCTTGGACAAGTTTTTTGAAACACTATAAGCCTTTATTTCTCTAACTTTAAATGGAAGATAAAACCTACTTCAAAAGATAAAATGCTATAAAATATGCCAAGTGTCCAGCAGCACTTGGTAAGATGTTTTCAGTGAACATTACTCCATTCTCTGATATGACAAAGGTATAGTTCTCTGGTGTTTTTACCTATTCTCTCTCTTTTTCCCTTTCTATGCACCTTTCTTCAAACATTCTCCTGTCCCTCCCTCTCATCTCCCTTCTCGTTCTCTCTTTTATATTCCTTAACTAAATCTCTGGTGTCTGACTCTTTCACCAATAAAGAGGTACCAAAACCCAAAATTCTATAAGATTCTTTGAAGTTCTTCTTTTTAAAAAAGTAGAAAATAATCTACCATATTTTAATTTTTACTAGTTTCTATGAGTCATATAAGCATGAAATAGAGAAAGATGCTCGTGGCTCTGTGATTTTCCACAGCTTAGGCATAATAATGCCTCTGATAGGTCTCTCTGGCCCTTTCATGCAAGCCATGTTCAGTTAGCATATCATTTGCATGTTGGCAAGATGGTTACTTTAATATGCAGTAATAAAAAAACAGATAGAACCCAAACAGGAAAATAGAACACCTTTTTAATAACTGATGCATTAAATGAGGAACCGTTTTCTTTCATGAGAGTATATTACTTGACCTTCTACAGAGACAAGTTCATTGAATTTAATTTTGAGGAAACGATTACATTTTTTTTTATAGCCAGAAGTCTGGTTAGGATGCAAAGAGGCTATTAAAATGATTCTTAGCATTTTTTTCTAAAGAACAGTCCATTAATTGCCTGTGAATATTCATCCCTCAAACCTCCTTCTCTATTAGGCTCAAACTTGAGTTGTAAGATTATGGTGTTTTTATTGACATAATTAATAACAAATGTTACTCGTTAACCTGGTTATAACCAAATTGGACATTTGACAAATGTCCTCAAGACCTTGCTCCAGTGAACTAATATAGATATAAGACAACATATTGGCCTCAAAAGATGAAATCAAAAATATTACCGTGGGAAAAAAAACGGAGAAAGCACTTACCAAGTTTTGGAAAAGCAACAAATAATGATTTTTAAAACTAATTCTTTTTAGGTTTCTCTGAACACCATGCTGAAATAATTTAAGACATCTGCTCAATATATAACATCAACTGAAATATTAAAAGATAGTTTAAAGTATCAGAAGCAAGAAGAACACTACAGAAAGTAATAATACACAGCATGCAGAGAATAGATTAGGAACAGAATAAATAAATAACCCACCACTTTGTTCCACTCCTCATTCTTCAAGCAAGAAAATCCAGCTCCTGTTTAATTGGAAAATTTAAAGAGTAACAGCAGTGAAACTTTCTGCCCTGTTGTAATTCTGCAAATTATAACCTTGAAAATCATACTCAGATACATACCAATGCATCTCAGATGTGAAAATGCACAAGGAACTAGTTTCCTACATGTAGTCTAAAGACCTAGAATAAGATTTTGTTTTATTTTATTTTAATTTAATTTATTTTCTTAAAGAGAGAGAGAACACGAGTCAGGGAGGGAGGAGGGAAGGAGAGAGGCAGGGAGGGGGAGGGAGAGAGAGAGAGAGAGAGAGAGAGAGAGAGAGAGAGAGAGAGAGAGAATCCCAAGCAGGCTCTATCCTCAGTGCAGAGCCTGAGGAGGGGTTTGATTCCATGATGCTGTGATCATGATCCAAGCCTAAATCAATAGTCTGACATTTATCTGACTGAGTCACCCAGGTGCCCCTTGAATAAGATTTTTATTTATCTTTATTTTTTAAGAATATTTCTAATGTTTATTTTTGAGAGACAGAGTATGAGTGGGGGAGGGGCAGAGATAGAGGGAGATACAGAATCTGAAGGAGGCTCCAGGCTCTGAGCTGTCAGCACAGAGCCTGACATGGGGCTGGAACCCAGGGACCATGAGATCATGACCTGAGCTGAAGTCAGCCACCCAACCACTGAGTCACTGAGGCGCCCCAAGAATAAAAGTTTTAAATCAGGCTACACTAATTTGGAATTTGTCCATGGGCTGAGTTGTTTACCTTCATGTTGTTTGAAATCAGAATGTGACAAGGATTTTCTTTTATTTAAATAAATAGTTAATTTTCAAGCTGTAAGCAATAACCATCATCACTGTGCTAATCCCTAACCATATGAGCAGGTAGGGTGGAGATGACAAGGAAGTGAGGAGCAGTAAGAGGCGGACACTCATGTCAACCATACATAATCACTAGGTAGCTAGAGAGGGAATTGGGTTCCACATATTAAACCAGACACGTGGGAGTCAAACTGACGAATGCATGAGGATATTTAGATCCACGTAGGTGTGAAAACATTCCTCCATTCCTTTTTCTGTACCCTCTGTATCCTTTTTAGGTATTTTTGCTCAGACCAAATCCTAAGACAATGGTTCCCAAACCAAACTATCTTGAGAAGTTTTGTAAATTAATTTTAACTTCAAAAGCTGTGAATACAATCAATATTTTTAACCAAGTAACTAACTTGAACTTTGTTCAGTTTCCTTTCTTTTTTTTTTTTGAAGGAAAAAAGAGACCTGAAAAACCTTCCTCAAAATAGTCAAAAAATTTCATTTTAGGGGCGCCTGGGTGGCTTAGTCGGGTAAGCGTCCAACTTTCGCTTAGGCCATGATCTCACGGTTCGTGGGTTCAAGCCCCGCATCGGGCTCTGTGCTGACTGCCAGCTCAGAGCCTGGAGCCTGTTTCGGAGTCTGTCACTCCCTCTCTCTCTGACCCTCCCCTGCTCACGCTGTCTCTCTCTCTCCTAGAAATAAATAAAACATTAAAAAAATTTTTTTTTAATTTCATTTTAGACACTATAAATGTTTTGATATTTTGCCTATGATTCAATTTGCCTAGTTAAAAAATTTACTTTGGCCATATCTTCAAGTTTTTCCTGTACTTTTACAATTACTGACCCTTAATAAATACCGAAAGTGTAGAATTACAGGTATTTGAGGTCCTACTATACCTGGATACATATAAAACAGATAGAGCCTTATAGGTAAATTGTATCTTGAAGAAAACTAAAAAAAAAATCGAAGATGAACTTTAGTTGCCATTTAAATTACATCTATCAAAATCTCACCAAATCCTTGAGAACCACAATGTAGTTAAGATATTTGCCTGGTGTAACCAATCTCAGTCCACTCTATAAATTTGCATAAGGGTTTTAGATTCCAAGTAAGGTGCATTTATGAACAATGGTAAGAAACAAGTGCTAACTATCACCAACAGAAACATTATTGGCTTTGACATTTTCTTAAGAAATACTCCTCCAAGGAAAACATTTACAAATAGGTTGCTCAGACAACTACATTTCCTAGATCTCAATAAGCAACTCCCTGTGCCTTATAAAATAAAGCACTTTGAAATATAATTAAGTTGGGAGTACTATAATCTTGGAGAATCTTTAATGAGAAAGTACAATTATCATAAGGACTAAAGTTTATGGTAACTACAGCATTCTAAATATAAAGATTCAACAGTAAAAATTCACCAGTGTGTTTCCATTACTGCCTAAGGGACTGGTTAATTCTCATTTAGAAATAAAAGCTTCTTATAGAGACTGGTGATAATATTCCTCAGCATTAACTATTATTTCAATAGCCCCAGGTGACAGTGTCACACCCCACTCTAAAACAGTATAGTTACCAAGTAATCTTCCAACATTGGGTAAATTTTGTAAATAAAGTATCCTATAAGAAACACAATTTGCTGACCAGCTCCATGGGATTTTAGTCTACTTGTTAGTTGTTTTTTGTTATAAATTAACAAATTAGCATTATTGTATACAAAAAAATTCCTTCAGGATGACTCAGTCTTCTAGAATTTACTTCCCCCTAACTACAGTAAGAAAATTGGGCTTTCCTATCTGCAGACTGGAGGACACGTGATGCCCCCCCAGGAGCACTCTCGGAAGCACTGAGCCTCAGACTCCGAAAAGCAGCTCAGTCTTCCACTTGCGCTTTCCTCATTACCACAGCAAATGTTAATTTTTAAGATTAAGTATCATCATTTTCATCTTTTTTGCATTCATGTTTCAGGCTAATTTCTATTGTCTTGGTCTCACTTTTGGAAGAATAAATTACACACCTATTTACATTGATGAATTAAGAAAGCAAATTTGTAATTCTCTTATGCTGAATATGTGCCAGGCATAATTTTAGAAGGGGATGGAGCCCTGAAATCAATCAGTAAATGAAAGAGAGTAACTCGAAAAACAGTATGGAGCTCCCATTTCTGGAACAGAAAGGACAGTTTGTGCGATGAGGAGATGCCAGCTGTCGCAGTGTAAACATTTAGGGAGACAGAGTCCAGGTTGGGGCTCCTGGGCGGGCAGAACATGCTCAATTCATAACCTGTGTTGGGGTCAAGGGCAGGCCACTCCAAGATGGTTCATTTTGCATGAACATTACTTTGCACTGAAAGCAATAAAAACCTGGCACATTTAGGAAAAGCTCTTTACATTCCCTTCAGCTGCCAGCCTACAGCAGGCAGAGAGCTATAAACAGAGATTCCTCTATCCAGAGATAGAAATGTATCTGCATAATTGGGCAACTTTTCTGCTAATGGTCTTTCTCCCCTTTGTATCCTCAGGCCCCACTCCTCTCCTCACCTCATATAAGTGTCATGTTGCCTCACTATCTTTGGAATTTCATGTTTGTGTGGATTCTAAACTTGACTTTTTCTTGTTAATCTGTCTCATATCAATTTGATTCTTAGTCCAGCAAGAAGGATCTTAAAGAGCAGAATAAAATTATTCCTCCTCAATACCAGTTTCATCACAACTACCAAAACCTTTGAAAAGTTACCTTTTAAAAAATTGTAGAATTTGGGGCCACCTGGGCGGCTCAGTCAGTTAAGTGCCAACTTTGGCCCAGGTCATGAATGATCTCGTAGTTCCTGGGCTCAAGCCCCACATTAGGCTCTGTGCTGACAGCTCAGAGCCTGGAGCCTGTTTGGACTCTGTATCTCCCTCTCTCTGCCCCTCCCCCATTCTATCTAAAGGTGATTCTATCAAAGCATGGGAAGAAAGAGCTGCACTGAGGTTGTGAAGAATGACTGGTCATATACTATGGAGTTGGGGGATGTAAAGGCAAAAGCGGAAGTTTCCAAAAGGAGTTTCTGTCAGAGGACTTATAAGATTCTGGAGACCTAGTTATTGTCAAGCTAAGGTTGTTTTTCTCTAGCAAAGCATTAAGACCATAGAGTGTTCTAGGAGGAATGTTTTACTCCGCCTATCTCAAGTGGCTGCAGGTTATAAGGAAATTTAATCTTATTTACCATTCCATTCTTGCCTTTGTTGCCCACATCCCTATGGAGGGGAGGGTGACGTTAAGACTCCAGGAAACTGAGTCTATAGGTTTCTGGAGGTTAGGCTATTGATAAGATTGGCTTTTTCTTGTAATTTCCTAAGACATACGTAAACTGATGGAGATGCATGTCCTGCATGCCTGTGACCTCTCTTAGTCAGCCATATGTTTTCTTCTTCTTTTAGCTTTAGGGTAGCCAGGAGTGCCTCAGGAATATCACATGTACCCCACCTGGGGGTGGGGGGTTGACAGGGCATCAGCTTGCCTTATGATCCCTCATCAACAATGCAGAGCTTGCTTGGGATTCTCTCTTTTCCAATCTTTCTCTGCCCCTCCTACTCTCTCAAAATAAATAAACTTTAAAAAATGTTTAAAAAATTGTAGAATTTTAGAGCGAGGTAACACTTTAGCGGTGAGCTAAGCCAAATACTTAATAATTCCAAGGAGAAAAAGGTTTGCCAAAGTTCCAAGATTTGCCTGCAATCACACAGCCTCCCAGGAGAAAACTGGGACCTTTGGACTGTAGGATTAAAGCTTCCTATAGCTCCACCCTCATTTCCATTTTAACTTAACCTGAGGGACAAAATCATGCCCTTTAATCCTTGCTGTGGATTCATCACTTAGAAGCACTATAATAAGCAGAAGTAAATAATTATTTTAGGTAGGTCTAATTAACCTCAAACTGACCAGCATTGGCCCCAAACTTGATTTCCCTGAGTCAGTCTAAGAGGAGCAAATTGAGTCTATTCTTCAACATGTGCTGTGGGGGTACAGGCATCTGCTTAGAGTAGGAGAGAAGGAACCATCATTCTGCTAAGTAGAAAGTTTCAATTGCTAGAAGAAAGTAGAAAGAAACTAAAGCCATCCCAATGAATAAAACAAACAAATCACTCACAGGAAAGATAGTTGGAAACCAGGTTGATATGTACTGTCTTTACTTTTAGGTTAAAAAAAAAAGTATCTGAAGAATTGTTACCCTGAGGCAAACTGGACATGTATTTCCTCAAATTAAATAGTTCTAAATTGTATCCAAAGAATCTTTTTCCACAACAGATAAACACTGAATGAAGAATGACTCTCATCTAGTATGTATCCCACCATATGTGAAAGTGACTTATGAGGAATAAAAGCTTTCAAAATGTTTGATATCTTTTACATAATTAATTACAGGTTATTTTTTTAAATGGCATCATAGACTATTTTCTTTGAGAAATAGGTTTGTCGACTATCTGTTCTTTCACAAATCCAATTTAATTAACCCATTCTGTCCCTCCAAAATATAGAAGGAAAGTGTGAGAACAGATGGCCCAGGGCAATTTGCCTGTGACAACAACTCAATGCACAGAACTTGTAGAATGTGTCATTAGGATCACCTCATATGAGGAACAGCATAAGCTAAACTAACGTCTAACGTTAAGTGGTGTCAGGCAATGTCAGGGTTTGTCCTGGAATTAATGTATAACTTTTCTTGAGATCTCATTCACTTATTCACAAAGCATTTATCAATCAACCAAATGCCAAGTACTGTGCTAGATCCTAAGAATATCAAATTATGCAGAAGTCCTGCCCTTAATGAGCTCAGAAGTTAGCTTTAAGATAGCTTATTAAGCCCCAACATACCGGTGTTATTTCAAGCTGATCTCCATTCCAATTGATCAACACTGGCACTCTGCTGGTTTTTATAAATCTTTTGAACATCCTCTATCACCTTGCTGTTTGTAACTGTGAATTTCAGGAACATGGAAGAACTTAAGAACATGCATTGCAAGAGTTTCAACAGAGGTATGTATAAGACCCAGTGAGGGAACCCAGAAAGGGGTGTGAAAGTCACATGATGGAGTCTGAGGAATCTTCACAGAGAAGACATTGGAGCCTTAAAGAATAAGGCTTGGGAATGAGGACAGGAATGAGGGAAGGGACTCAAAGGACTGGGAGAAGTCTGGGCATTACCAGGGCATATTCTTTCTAACAATAATATCTGGAAACAGCTCAATCATACTCATATTTATTACCACACAATATATAATTATATACAGCAACTCATTTGGATGTTTAGATGTTTAAATGTTTTAAACACTTAGACGTTGAAAATATAAGACTACCATTCATATTTTTCCAAAATATTCAAGGATATCTGGGAGCATTGTTTAAACATAAATAAGTATAGACGGGAAGAAAGCAGAAAATAATTACAAAATAGGAAAGCATGTAGTTCCAAAAAGTGGTAAAGAGCTTCTCAAATATACAACCTTCCTCAAATCCCCCCTTCCTAGATGTACAGAAGGGACTGGGGGAGGATGGATGTCTTTTGGCTGCCTGCCATTCTCTGAATTGGGGCTGATAAAACACTAAAGTACAGTAATAATGGTAAATTATTCTACCTCATTCCAAATGATTTTGTAAATTTTTGGAGAGCTTTCAAATGCTATTGAATTAAAAGAATGATTGCAATCCTAAATCTTAGGAACGTGAGAAAACTTAAAATGATCCTATTATTTTAAATTTGAGGTGCCTTCATTCTTAATATATATTATTTTACAAGTCTTTACATATTTCAAGATCTTATTGGATTTTTTTAATGTTCTTCAAGCCCTAACGAGTTTATTTTAACAGAATACACTCAAATGTATAAATTAAAAATGTTTTAAAAGATATGCAAATATCCAACAACACAGAATATTTCACATTAGTTTGTTAGTTGAATTATCTTTTATGCGTAAACAAACTTAAGAGTTTATGAATGATACCAGATGGAGAACCAAAAGTATCAGTGTCTGTGGTATTTTGACTGCAAAGACAGTGAACTGGGGAACTTAGTGACACACCATGCCTCAACCCTGACCTCCAGAGGCCATCCTAAGAATGACACAGGGTTTCTAAGATTTAACGTTGAGTGAACTTCATTAGAGCTATCAGATTTGTCCATGTGCTTTAGTTAACTTGTCCCAGGTCACAAAGAAAAAATCAGAAAGCTGTCCTGTCTTAATCCAGAAAGAACAACTCTAAAATTTTCATTTCCGAAGTAATCCTTAATATTTTCCAACTGGCTGAAATTCCTGACACACTCAAGTGTGTAACACTTTATTTACTCTCCCTTCTATTATTTATGAAGAACAATAATTCTCCTTTACAAAGAATGACCAACATTCTCATTTTATTACCAGCAAAATGAATATTATCAGTAAAAGGCTCTCAGTTTTCCTGAATGATCTTTTCATCTTTTCCTACACGTCTCATTTTCTAATCTTTATTTTTTTGAGTCTAACCTAGAACCTTTATTACATTATTGACATTAAAGATCATATGTCAATGATGAAAGTGATGAATTTACTTATCATACTTTAGGGGAAATTTCACATTTTTATACCCATAAGCTACCAAAAGGCCGTCCTGGAAAATTGCAGTTAATTAAATGAATGAGATTAGCTACTAATGAGATTTAAACAAACAACCAAGCTACTAATAAGAATTAAATAGTATTAAGAAATGTTACCTAAAGTGTTACTTTGACATATAATATGAACTGAATAGTGTCAGATGCCATGTAGGATCTTATTTTCTAGGACTTGACAGCTAAAGCTTATGCTGGGCACACATGGCCCATATTTTAGGAATAGAGATTTACAAATATCAGGATCAGAAACTTTTCTGAAAGGTTTGCTCAGAGGCAACATTATGGCAAAACTCCACATAACTACCACCACACCTCTACCATTACCCACCAAATTTCAGTTTTCCCTTTCCTAAGATATGGAGAATATGAATCCCATAAGTGATCATATTCAAGGGCTGCAGAAGATGGTGTTATTAGAGCCTACCACGTTGCAGAGTATGATATTTATGAGAATTATATGTAGAACCAAAACTACAACAGAGTCATTTATGTTGGGGATAAAAACAGAGTTGACCAACACAGGTGCGTTAAAGAACAATAAAACTTAGTCTTACCTAACATAAATTGCAGGAACTTACAGCTTTTCTCAGAAATCAGCAGACGATGCCAGTCAACCCCCCGATGTCAAGCCAATCCTCAATCACCAAGTCTGCTCACATCATCTTTGGACTTCCTTGTTCCCCTGGTTCAGTTACCCTAATGCAAACAAAGAAGAAGACCACTAGGCAACCAATCAGCTAAGAAAGCCAAATAACTTCCACATTTATCCCCCAAAAACCCTTTAGTCTGTGAGCAATCCAGAACTCACAGCTCCTGTAGCCTTGAGTTTCCTAGGATGCAGGTCAAAAGCCTTGCAATAAACTCATTTTCTACTTTGTTTTATTCTATGTACAGTTTGGTTTTTGACATATATTTTTGTTCATTCAGATGACCAAAATATATTTTCCATATATAGTTGGTCCTCTTCCATGGTTCCTGGCTCACTGCTTCCAAAACCTCTAGAATTGAAGGATAACAACAATGGAAGCATCTTTTGTTATAATATTTGGTCTCTTGTCATCAGTTCCTGAAATGGATTCAGAGCCATAAAGGTGAAATGGGCATCTTATTATTCATTATAAGCCTCATTCCACCACAACTGGGTTTATGTTTATGAGGTGGCTTTTAGAAACACGGAGGGATGGGGGTTGGTTGCCAGGAAACCCAACCATGTGATTAGAAGGTTAGATCTTTCCATCTCACCCCTGATATCGAGGGAGAAGGGAGGGAACTAGAGGTTGAATCAATCACCAATTTCCAATGATTTAATCATTGGAAGCCTCTATAAAAACCAAGAGAGGGTTCAGAGCTTATGGGTTGGTGAACATGAGGAGATCTGGGGAGAATGGTATGCCTGGTACATCTTTCCCACACCTTGCTCTACGTATCTTTTCATTTGGCTGTTGACTCACACCCTTTAATATTCTATGTAATAAACTAGTAACATAATGAATTAACATGTTCCCTGAGTTCTGAAAGCTGCTCTAGCAGATTAATCAAAACCAGGGAGGGGGTCATGGGAACTTCTAATTTATAGTCAGTCAGTCAGGAGCACAGCTAACAACCTAGACTTGCAACTGGCATCTGAAGTAGAGAGCAGTCTTCTGAGACTGAGCCTGTGGAATCTAATGCTATCTCTGAATGAACAGCATCAAAACTGAGTTGAATTATATGACACCCAGCTGGTGTCCAAAACATCGCTTGGTGGTATGGAGCTGAACCACCCCCTCAACATTAAAACTCAGTACAGAATCTGAAATACTGCAGTTCACCACCACCACCTCAAAATGATGTGGTAAGAGTCTTCTAAGAATCTTTAGTGTCTAGGAGAGCTGATGGAACTTAAGCATCCTTTAGCAGGATGTAAGTAATATCGGATTTACTGCATGTCCACAGGGAGCCTGTGTCCAAAAGTTGGAGCAGCGGTTACAGCCACCAAAGAATGAGCAGTAACTTCTCAATGCAACCAAGAACACAGCTGTCTTGCAAATCTCTTTCTCACTGCATCACTAAACAGAGGAAAACATGGAAAGGTTTTTCTCTCTCTCTCTCCCTCCTCTTCCCTCTTTCTCCGTTCCCTCCCTCCCTGTGTCCCTCTTGCCCTCTCTCTCTCTATCTTTCACTGGTCCTGGTGAGATTTACCAGATAGAGAGATAGACAGACAGACATAGATAGATAACAAATATATATATAAAGATATATAGAGAACATATACATATATAGAGAGAGAAAGTCAAAAAGAGAGAGCTCTGCAGCCTTGCAAGGATGATTACACTACTTAGATAGATAGATAGGTAGATAGATAGATAGATGATAGAAAAATAAATATGAATTAACATTGCCTTCAGGCAGCTCACTCTCGAATAAGTCAATATGTTTATTTTCAAATAAAATACTGAAAAGTCACCTGTATAAATATCACTTAGCAACTTGTTGAAATATATAGTCAATAGACCTGCTTTTATATGTTACACCTCAAAAGACACCACTAGTGTCTTGAAAAATGGCCATTTAAACTGTTTCTTCTATATGGTCTAGCCCTGTCAGCTACCTATCTGCTGACACATGGTGACAAGCCACAAACACCAAAAGCTGCTTGCAGTCCTTCTCACTTGTTCTGGAGCTCCTGCTTCAACCTATTTCATATTTTTATCTCGATTATGGGCTTTGGTCTTACTTTTAAAAACTTGCTCTTGCCACTTTGGACCTGGGTTAAAGGGAAGAATAAGGAGTCGTGATGACAGCCATGGTCTCTTCGGGGTTTGGAGTTGGGGCTCTCCTACAGGGGCAGGAAGGCTCAGAACTCATAAGGAAATCAATTCTCAAGGTGAGGCACAAGTGAACAGAATAACAAAATTTTGCTTAAGAAATAAAAATTTGCAGCCAAATCATTTCCTATGCCTTTGTCAGGGTGTTTTCTTGTTATCCATCATGTTCACACAGGATCAAAAGGTAGGGACAGCATCCAGGACCCACACAAATCAGTTTCCCAGCCCAAGGTGAGATCAAGTCTACTTGGCATATCTTGGGGGGCGGGGGGGATACCACACCTTAGGCATAATAGGAAAGATTGGCAAATCTATCCTGAAGGATATTTATTAAAGTGTTTCTCTTTTACTATAGATATGCCTTTTAGTATAACTGAGGAAGTAAAATTTAAAAATCTCCTCATAAATACCTTCTTATGAATAAGAACTGAGGAGACAAGTTTTGTTAACCTTTTTCCTTCTGAACCCCTGGAGGAGAGTCCCTTCTCACAAGAGACATCAAGGGAGTAGGGCAATGATTGACATTACCAAGCCACTGGCTTAATTTCCCATTTCTTCTGCGTTACAACTGCTTTTCCAAGCTGAGAGAACATTTGCATTTTTGGTGAACATTTAAAAAAATCAGTTGTGCATTAATGTTTTGCCAAGTTTGTACAGATTAGCCAATTAAAACTCAATATAATCACTATCCAGAATAATCATTAATTAAATAAATTAGTTATTTTGTTTTAATAAAGACAAGAAAAACATTTTCCTTGGAATACTTTTTTAATTAATAGATTTGCTCCTCAAGTTGTAAGACATTAGCATTCACATCTTGCTTCTGCTTTATGGCTAGACATCATTTTTATCATTAAGAGAAGGAAATTATGACTAGCACTCAACAGTAAGAATATTGCAAGGAAAAATGAGTGTTTATCTCATTAAGGCTTTCAAAATGATTTCTGAGATGATGATGTATTATTTTACATTCCAGGAAAAGAAGAGACAACTGTAACTATAGTTACCAAGTGTATCAGAGACCTCTGCTTTCCAGAATAGCCTCCAGACTAAGTATTTATTCAAGGAAGTTGTCATGTGAACACACTTAGGGGCAGGAGGTCAGAGAAGACTTTAAATGCATCTGTCACAAACATTTTAATATGCAGCACTTATTATCTTCATTTTTTTCATAATACACTATGTACCTCAAAAACACATTTTATGATATATCCTCTCTTGAGTTGTTTGGGGCAAAAACCATTAGATGGCCTTAGTCCTGGTATAGCAGGTGTTTATTTTCTAGACCTTATGTGCTCAGTATGTTATGCTCATAGATGGCCTTGACTTGCTTAATGTTTCTAACTGGAAGAAAGGAATTCCTATTGTTTTAGCAGACAGAAAATGGAATGCCCAGCTCAGCTTACCTCCAGAAAACGCTCCCTCTACTTACTTACTTACTTACTTACTCCAGTGTGTGAGATCACTTCTGGAAGTACTGATATCTATCCATAGGACTGTGTTATAGGCCATGTTATTTATTCTACATATTGGTACTTACCATATTGGGCTTATTCAGAGTATATAAAAAGGTAGGGTCTAAAATCAGTTACCTGAATTTGAATGCTGGATACTTCATTAACTAGACGTGTAAGCATGACCAACATTACTTAATCTCACTTAATCTCATCAAAACTCTATTTCCTCACCTGAGAAAATAGTAGTATCTTCCTCATAAATCAGTTTTGAGGATCAAATGAGATAACTCAAGTACAACACAAAGTAGAGAAACAGCAAGCACTCCGTATATATTATCTATTATTGCTGCCGTTGATGATGTTCCATATGCATATCAGAGCATTTGGAAGTTAAAATTACATTAAAAAAGAAGATATTCATGAACTTATTTAAACTGTTATGTAACCCAACTGTTAGCCTTCCCTGGATCAATTGCTGCCTTTCTCTGGTGCATTTGACAAATGGGTAGGGGGTTGTCTTAATGTCCTCCCCTAAGGCATACTCTTAGCACTCTGTGTGCTCTTCTGGTCTCTGCTTGCTTCACTGAAACCTACTGTCCTTCTTGATACAATTTGAATGCCACCAGCTGGGCAAGACTGCACTTTCCTTAGCTCCTACATTAGCTAACTGTTCACAGTGCTAATGCACAGACTATCAAAGTATACTCGAAACAAAAAGGGTAAATTAAAGAAATTAGAACATTGGAGAAAAAATTTAAATTACATGGTACATAAAAGGCTGCCCACACTCCTAAGAAAAAGAAAGTCATTTTTTTTTCACAGATCACCTCTCTGTAACAACTGTAATCAGTTGTTGTCTGATAACAAACAACTCATTTGTTATCCTTGCTTCTCCGAGTTGACAGCTGCCTTTCTTCCTTCTCCTTAAAGAGTATCTCTTTATACTTTCACAGAGCCAATATCTACCACCCTTTTGAAAAACATCACTCTTTCTTCTTAACAGATGTTTCTTCTAAGGATCCATTTCCCTTCTCTTACTGGTGTGATTCATAGGACATAATGTACTATGATACTTTTCCCAAAGATTTAGTTATTCAATTTGGAATTACACCTTGAGGGCTTGCTAGTAGTTATGCGCATAGTAGAACAATCTTGGTTAACCTTTACTTCTTCAAGCCTTAGTATCTTCCAAGATTTCTCTACCAGTGTTAAGAGAAGATAATCTTTCTTATCCTTCCAAGACAATCAGCAGGAAACTATTTTTTAAACACATATGCACATCTCCAAAGGGAGCAGGGGGGATCGGACGCGGTGTACTAAATACTATTGAAGACAGCATTTGCCACATAGAGGACAGCCCGTTGTATTAGTTTGCACAGCAGCAGCAGCAGCTGCCTTTTTTTCATCTAGTTGAGATATCTGGATTACAATCCTAACCTCAGCCTATTCATCCTGGTGGGGTTTCACTTCCCTCTGGAGAAATTCAATTATCCCGCCGGCCTTTGTCAGAGTTCCTCGGGGAGCCAAGGAAGTCTACCTAGGGCTGCTGTTATTCCTCTGCCAGAGGCCAATACACGTCTTAGTACACAGAGAGGCTCTCGATTGTGTGGCCAGATTATTACATTATCTTATTCAATATAATAAATTACCTTATTCTTTTACATTTTCTAGGTATAAATAATAGCCTTCTAAATTGTAACTCAGAAGTTCCTTTTCCAATATTTATGCCTCAGTTTTCTTGATCACATTCTTAGAGGGAGCGATCTTAAATATACCCCTTAATTACTGATGTTGTTACAAAAATAAAGGTTCAAATATTGGTCAAATATATGTATTTTAAATGACCACTAATCTCACAGAAATAGAGTGTTGATTTCAAATCATACCAAAAAAAAGAATGAAGCAAAGTCTTCAGTCAAAATAAATAAGTGTATTCAGTCAGGAAAAAAAAGAAGAGCATGGTGAGAAAAAGCATATATAAGTAAATAAGACATCTGTTTCTGTATTGACAGAGCAACTAGTAGAAGCAGGGTTATCATTCGTGCTGTAAAAAGCTACACAACTGGCCAAATATATGAAGTAACTGTTTTCAGGTATTGAACAAGAGGCAGTACAGAACTATGATTCTTCAGAGAAGAAAAACACATAATGTGAGTCTCATGATAGTCCTGGACTTCTGCCTGGAGGTATTTTTCCACTCTGACTCAAGGAGTAAATGCTAAGGGAAGGAAAAGGCAGCAAAAATTTTATTTCTAAGTGGCTAAAGACTTTAGAATTTAGAGGGAAACTACCAGAATTATAATGATGGAGGACAAGTGGAAGTCTGCATAGAGGCTGAACTTGGGACATTAGACTTGGCTGAAGATGCTCAAGGTAAGACTTTGGGAAATTTAACAGAGATTTTCTGCTACAGGACAGAGAACTTTGGGTTCAACAAGTTCTGAAAAGGCATTTTCCAAGGGGTTTATATTCATTCAAGTTGATCACAAGGGAGATATTATTAACAATTACCTTCATCCAACCTAATCAGAAATTGTAAATAAATGCCGAGGCTACTAGATGGGGAAACTAAATGAGAATACAGTTAAATCAGCAAATCAGCAAATTAACCCAGAGTACACAACAATCAGGTGCCAAGGTAATATTACACATAAAGAGCTTCAGTTGAATTTCTCTAAATTATTTTAAGAATTATTTTCCAACTTCTGGGGAAGACGGTAGAGTAGGAGGACCCTAAACTCATCGCACCCCATGGATACAACTAGATAACACTCTCATTAGAGCAAATAACCCAGGAAAGGACCCAAAGACTGGCTGAACAAACTCCACCACTAAATGTAGAGAAGAGGCCACATGGAAGAGGGTAGAAAGGGCAAGGACTCAGCGGGAACCCAAACCCCATGTGTCTGACAGCCAGCGGCAGGGAGCTGCAGGCATGGAGAGGGGCAAGAAACAGACTAGCAGACCAGGCAGCCTATAAGGAAACAGAAATCCCTGTGGCATTTGGCTTTGAGAATCAGAGGGGCCGAATTTCCTGGGTGCTCGCAATTAGCAGGACTTAGAGCCTGGAACTTTAAAGATCAGTGGGCTCAACACTGGTAGATTGAGGGAGAGGCAACAGGGGCTGAGCTCCTGCCTTTGAAGGGACAGTGCAGCAGACAGCTGTGGAGATGCAGCTTGGAAGCAGCGGTTTAGTGGGGTGCCTGGGGCTGGCACTAGGGAAACTTAGTTGCTGATCTCAGTTTACTGGGGGACTACTCTAGGAACAGAACAGCTGGTGGATGCCATTTTCCTCCCCTGTTCCTCATCATAAACACAGAGTCACCTGCAGAACCAGCAGCATTAGTGGCACTAGCAGTCACTATCTAACGTGCTTACCCTATGCCCCGCCCCCTCCAGCCAGGCCTGCCTCAGTCCTGGAGCTGCAGGCCCTCTCCCCCAAAAGACTTGTGCAATCCTTGCCAACACTATATGCACCTTGTTACAACTGCACCCCAACCCACGTGTGCTTTGTGGTCAAAGCCAGTCCAGGTCTCCATGAAGGCTGATTATCTCCTGTGGAGAAAGACCAGTGCCACATAGTTAAAAGTGCACCTCCCACCTACTACTTTCAAAAGCAAGAGATTTAGCTGACTTTCTTAACACAAAGAAACTGACACAGAGAGGTAGACAAAATGAGGAGGAAAGGACTATGTCATAAATGAAAAAACAGGACAAAACCCCACCATGAGATCTAAGCAAAATGGATATAATTAACATGCCTGATAGAGAACTTAAAGGATTAATCATATAGATACTCACTGGACTTGAGACAAGGGTGGAGGACATCAGTGAGACCCTTAGGAAAGAGAGAGAAAACAAAGAACCAATCAGAGAAGCAGAACACAGTAAATGAAGTTGAAAATATACTTCATTGAGCGGCACCTGGGTGGCTCAGTCAGTTAGTTAAGCATCTGACTCTTGAATTTAGCTCAGGACATGATGTCACAGTTCATGAGAGCGAACCTTGTGTCAAGCTCGGCGCAGACAGTGCGGAGTCTGCTTGGGATTTCTTCTCTCGCTCGCTCTCTCTCTGCCCCTCTCCCACTCATGCTTTCTCTCTCTCTCAAAAATAAATAAATAAACTTTAAAAAATACGCTTGATGGAATAAACAGCAGACTGGAAGAAGCAAAAGAATGAATTAATAAACTAGGAGACAGTAGTAGAAAGTAGTCAAGCTGAACAAATGAAAGAAAAAAAATCGTTGTGAAGAACAAGAACAGACTGAAGGAACTCAGTGACTTCATCAAGCATAATAACATTTGTATTACAGGGATCCCAGAAGGAGAAGAGAGAGAAAAGGAGTCAGAAAATTCATTTGGTGAAATAATAGCTGAAAACTTCCCCAATCTGAGGAAGGAAACAGATATCCAAATTCAAGAAGCACAGAGATCCTCCAACAAAATCAACCAACGGAGGGGAGGGAGTCTTCACCAAGACACATAGTAAAGTAAAATGGCAAAAAGTAGTGATAAAGAAAAAAAATTAAAAACAGCAATAGAAAAGAAGAGAGTTACATACAAGGAAACGCCCATAAAACTACCAGAGGATTTTTCAGCAGAAACTTTGCAGAAAGGAGGGGCGTGATATATTTAAGGTTCTGAAAGGCAAAAATCGACAGCCAAGAATACTTTATCCAGTAAGGCTACTATTCATAATTGAAGAAGAGATAAACAGAGTTTCTCAGATAAACAAAAACTAAAAGCATTCATGACCAGTAAAGCAGCCTTACAAGAAATGTTAAAGGGGACTCTCTGAGTGAAAAAGAAAGTCCATAAATGAGACTATGGAAAGTAGGAAGCACAAAAGCAGTAAAAAAAAAAAAAACAATAATAATAATAATAATAATAATAAGTATTTCTTTTATAAAAATCTGTCAAGAAATTCACAAAATAAAGGGATGTAGAATGTGGCACCATATACCTAAAACATGATGGGAGAGAAAAGTAAAGAATGGGTTTGAACTTAAGCAATCATCAATTTAATACAGATCGCTACATATAGAAAATGTTATATACAAACCCAAAGGTAACCACAAATCAAATACCACTGAGAGATATGCAAAGAATAAAAGGAAAGGAATTCAAATATATCACTAAGAAAACCAGCAAACCATGAAAGAAAGAGAAGAAAGGATCAGAGAAAAACTACAAAAAACAATCACAAAACAAATAACAAAATGGCAATACATATTTATCAATAATTACTTTGAATATAAATGGTCTAAATGCTCCAATAAAAAGATAGGGTGGAATGGATTTAAAAAAAAAAAAGAAAAAGGACCCACCTATATGTTGCCTCCAAAAGATTCATTTCAGACCTAAAGACACCTGCAGATTGAAAGTGAGGGGATGAAGAAACACTTATCATGCAAATGGATATGAAAGAAAGCCAGAGTAGCAATACTTGTATCAGACAACATAGACTTTAAAACAAAGACTATAACAAGAGACTATAACACTGTATTATAATAAAGGGGACAATCCATCAAGAAGACATAACAATTATAAATATTTATGCACCCAAGATACAATCATCAAAAACATAAGACAGTTAAAATAAACAAAAAGGACCTAATTGATGGTAATACAATAATAGTAGGAGACTTTAACACCCCACTAACATTGATGGGCAGGTCATCTAAACAGAAAATCAACAAGGAAACAGTGGCTTTAAATGGCAAACTGGACTAGATGGATTTAATAGATATGTTCAGAGCATTCTATTCTAAAACAGCAGAATACACATTCATTTCAAGTGCACACATAACATTCTCCAGAAGAGATCACTTATTAGGCCACAGAACAAGCCTCAACAAATTCAAAGAGACTGAACTCCTACCATGCATCTTCTTTGACCACAATGCTTTGGAACTAGAAATCAACCACAAGAAAAAAATCTGGAAAATCTACAATTACATGGAGATTAATTAACAGGCTACTAAACAATGAACAGGGAAGCCAAGAAATCGAAAGTATATGGAAACAAACAAAAACAAAAACACAAAATCTTGGTGAAGCAGAAAAAGTGGCTCCTAGAGGAAATTTATAGCAATACAGGCCTACCTCAGCAAGAAGCAAGAAAATTCTCAAATAAGCAACCTAACCTTGCACCTACAAAACTGGAAAAAACAACAAACAAAACCCCAAACCAGAAGAAAGGAAATAATAAAAATTAGAGCAGACATAAATGATATGAGAACTTAAAAAAAAAAGTAGATCAATGAAATGAGGAGCTGGTTCTTTAAAAACATCAACAAAATTGATAAACCTCTAGCCAGACTCACTGAGAGAGAGACAGTGAGAGAGAGAGAGAGTACTCAACAAACAAAATTACTAATGAAGGAGGAGAAACAAAAATCAGCACCACAGAAATACAATTGGGAGAATGTTTTGAAAAACTAAATGCCAACATATTAGACAACCTAGAATAAATGGATAAATTCCTAAAAACATATTACCTCCCCAATCTGAAGCAGGAAGAAATAGAAAATTGGAATAGACCAATTACCAGGAAGAAGATTGAATCAGCAATCAAAAACTCCCAAGAAACAAAAGTCCAGGATCAGATGGCTTCACAGGTGAATTCTACCATGCTTAACTCTCTTAAATTCTTAATTCTTAAATTCTTCTTAAAAGGAGTTAATACCTATTTTTCTCAAACTATTAAAAAAAATAGAAGGAAAATTTCCCAATTTATTTTATGAGGCCAGTATCACCCTGATACCAAAACCAGATTGACACTACAAAAAAAAGAGAACTACAGACCAATATCTCTGATGCACATAGATCCAAAAATCCTCAACAAAATATTAGCAAACGGAATCCAATAATACATTTAAAAACATCATTCACCACAATCAAGTGGGGTTTATTTCTAAAATGCAAGAGTGGTTCAATATTCATTCACAAATCAATCAACATAATACATCATCACATCAATAAGAAAGGATAAAAATCACATGATCATTTCAACAAACACAGGAAGTATTTGACAAAATGAAATAACAATTCATGATAAAAGCTCTCATAAAAGTAGATTTAGCAGGACCTCAACTATGACTCAACATCATAAAGGACATATGTGAAAAATCCCAGTGAACAACATACTCAGTGGGGAAAAAACTGAGCACTTTCCCCCTAAAGTCAGTAAAAAGACAAGGATGTCCACTCTTACCACTTTAATACAACATAGTATTGGAAGTCCTAGCCATAGCAATCAGACAACAAAAAGAAATAAAAGGCATCCAGATTGGTAAGGAAGAAATAAAACTTTCACTATTTGCAGATGACATGATATTATATATAGAAAACCCAAAAGACTCCACCATATCCTATGAGAACTGAAAAATGAATTCAGTAAAGTCACAGGATACAAAATCAATGTGCAGAAATCCATTGCATTTCTATATGCTAATAATGAAATAGCAGAAAGGGAAATTAAGAAACAATTCCATGTACAATTGCACCAAAAATAAAATAGCTGAGAATAAACTTAACCAAAGAGGTGAAAGATCTGTACTCTGAAAACTATAAAACATTAATGAAAGAAAATTATAATGACACAAAGAAATGGAAAGACACTGGATGCTTATGGATTGGATGAACAAATATTGTTAAAATGTCTATAATACCCACAGCAATCTATACTTTTAATGTGATCCTTATCAAATACCAACAGCATTTTTCACAGAACTAGAATAAACAATCCTAAAATGTATATGGAATCGCAAAATACCCCAAATAGCCAAAGCAAATTTGAAAATGAAAAGGAAAGCTGGAGGTATCACAATTCCAGACTTCAAGTTAGATTACAAAGCTGTAGTAATTAAAACAGTATGATACTGGGACAAAAATAGACGCATAAACAGAATAGAAAACCCAGAAATAAACCCACAATTATATGGCAACTAATCTTCAATAAAACAGGAAAGAACATACAATAGGAAGAAGTCTCTTCAATAAATGGTGTTGGGAAAACTGGTCAGCTTCATGCAAAAGAATGAGAATGGACCATTTTCTTTTTTAAAATTGTTTTTAATATTTATTTATTTTTGAGAGAGAGAGCAAGAGAGACAGAGAAAGCGTGAGTGAGGGAGGGGCAGAGAGAGAGGGAGACACAGAATCTGAAGCAGGCTCCAGGCTCTAAGCTCTCTGCACAAAGCCTGACGTGGGGCTCAAATTCACGAACGTGAGATCATGACCTGAGCCAAAGTCAGTCACTTAACCGGCTGAGCCACCTAGGGACCCGAAAAATGGACCATTTTCTTACACCATAAACAAAAATAAACTCAAAATGGATTAAAGACCTAAATGTGTGACCTGAAACCATAAAAATCCTAGAAGAGTGCTCAGGCCGTAATGTCTCTGACATCAGCTGTAGCAACATTTTTCTAGATATGACTCCTGAGGCAAGGGAAATAAAAGCAAAAATAAACTATTGGGACTACATCAAAATAAAAATCCCCTGCACAGCAAAGGAAATAATCAACAAAAGTAAAAGGCAACCTACTGAGTGGGAGAAGATATTTGTAAATGACATATCTGATAAGGGGTTAGTACCCAAAATATATAAAGAACTTATACAACTCAATACCCAAAGAACAAATAACCCAATTAAAAAATGGGCAGAAGACAAGAACAGCCATTTTTTCAAAGAAGACACCCAAAAGATGAACAGACACATGAAAAGATGCTCTCAACATCACTCCTCATCAGGGAAATCCAAATCAATACTACTAGGAGATACTACCTCCCACCTGTCAGAATGGCTAAAATTAGAAACAAAAGAAACAAGTGTTCAGGGAGGATGTGGAGAAAAAGGAAGCCTCTTACACTGTTGACAGAAATGCAAACTGGTGCAGCCACTGTGGAAAATGGTATGGAGGATCCTCAAAATGTTAAAAATATGATCCAGTAATTGCACTACTGGGTATCTACCCCCCAAATACAAAAATACTAATCCAAGGGGATAAGAAACAAAAGATATGAACAAAGGAAAAAGAGAGAATGGGACAACCTAGGAAGCTGACTCTTAACTATAGATAACAAGCTGAAGGTTACCAGAGAGGGGGGTGGGGTGGGGGATGGGTAAAACAGGTGATCGGTGATGGGAGTCAGGAGGGCACTTGCCAAGATGAGCACTGGGTGTTGTATGGAAGTGCGGAGTCACTGTATTGTACACCTGAAACTAACAATTAAACACTGTATGCTAGCTATACTGGAATTAAAAATTTAAAAAAAAACACGATTTTCTAATCAGTCATGTATAAGATTTTGATCTCAATTTTAGATCTCTTTACTTAATAAACATCATAGTAGATTTGTAACTCATTTCTCGTTGTTGGATCAGTTCTTAATTTTGCTGGACTATTTGAGCAGGGGAAACCAAAGAGACCAATATGAGCCATGGTTTCCTCATATGTAAAATAGAGGCAAATATCTGTGGGCTCCAAACACGAAAGGTACTAAATGAATCCATTTTGATTATTTAGATTTATATTGCCGAAAGGGGCTTTAAGCTGTCAACAAACCATAATTTCATTCTATTTCCCTGGTTAACTCATCCTACAAATGATTTCTAGTATTAATATGTGGCAAGTACAGTTTTGGGCATAAGAATTGTGAACAAAATTTGTGAACACAACTAACTAACTTTCCCTCGTGGAGCCTGAACATAATCACAGTGTAATTAAGCTAATATGACCTACAGGACTGAAATGATTTATTTTATTTTTTTCTAGTTAATATTTTCAGAAATAAGTTGCCATTTTCATTTTTTCAGTTTGTTTGGCTTTGTTCCTTATCTTAATAGTGTTAACTATGTATTAAAGAAAAATTACATTTGATTTATTAATAATAAGTATCAGTAAGTAGTTTCAAAAATGTATAATATACTTTAAAATTGTGCACAGAGAAAATTTATTCTGTAAATAATTTAAAAATGGATAATAGTATTTCATCAAAAGAACATTCATCATAGTTTTATTAGGGCATGCTGAATTTTTTATTCACATTTAAGTTTTTCTACAATGATTGTGCAGTCCTTTTGTTAGAAAAATAGTACTATCTTAAAATTTTAAGTGTATTTCCTTATAGGTCTACAGAAAGTTCACAAACAAATAAATATAAAACATGCTTTTAACATAACATTTTATTGAACCTAGAAGTGTACAGGTAAAGCTATAACTTAAGCAAATTGTGCGATTAGTTGAGACCTCTTTGGCTGAAAAATGAGGACATTCCTTAAAGCAATGAGCTGGAGAAAAAGCTTTCTGTAAAATATTCCGTAGGTAATCAAGCTTTAACTTAATCCCTTCTGATGTGTATTTTATTTTTCTATGAAGGAA
Organism: Hyaena hyaena; assembly: GCF_003009895.1. NCBI lineage: Eukaryota > Metazoa > Chordata > Mammalia > Carnivora > Hyaenidae > Hyaena > Hyaena hyaena. Next base: position 1,606,323 of record NW_024080792.1, read on the forward strand.
CAATAATCTGTAGAAAGCAAGCTTTCTGTTACTGAAACTGAAATGCCATTACATCAGTCATCACTGTCCTAAGTTTAAGATCTGTCCTAGATGAATAATTAACTCTTTTACTGCCAACACTGTTCTGAAGTGGACTGTTAAAGAACTTTTTACAAAATGAAGTCACCAAAGTACAAAGATACAGATTCACATATCCTATCTGACTGTCTTTGGAAATTTAAAAGAAAACTAGAACTACTACTGAAACTCAGGCTAATATTTATAGGTACAGATCTCTCTTTTAAAAACAGACACAGGGGCACCTGAGTGGCTCAGTTGGTTAAGCGTCCAACTTCAGTTCAGGTCATGATCTCACGGTTCGTAGGTTCGAGCCCTGCGTCGGGCTCTATGCTGACAGCTAGCTCAGAGCCTGGAGCCTCCTTCAGATTCTGTCTCCTCTCTCTCTGCCCTTCCTCAGCTCATACTCTGTCTTTCTCTCAAAAAATAAATAAACATTAAAAAATAATATAAAAAAAACAGGCACAGAAAGGCTTAGCCACTGAAACCTGTCAATAAATTGGGCCCCAAATCAGTCTTTCCTGAGCCCCCTTTTTGTGAGTGCACTGCTCTGTGAGTTGCTATGCATTACATTTCAAATTACTGGTACACAAAAGAGTAACAGAATACATCATGTGTTTACATGCCCGGAAATGTGGGCATTGGTAACAAGAAATATTTGGGTTCTTTTATTTTTTGCAAGTTATATTATATTGAAGAAAATGTTCTCTAAATTTCATTTCAGTTTAGAGTTTGCTTCACTGGTTGCTAATATCTAGTTTGTTTATTTTTTAATGGAACTTTAAGAAATTCCATTTCTTTGGCAAAGAGCAAATTAAGTTCTGATTATGGGTACAGCCAGTGATTTCATCAGCACAAATAATTACAAATGTAGTGTAAAAAACAAGTATCTGGAACGGTCTTTTAGGATTATGACTCTATAAATCTAATGCTCTTTGGTTTCTTACCTGAGGTTAGAATGTGTTCTCCAAGTATTTTGTATTCAATAAGTATTTCCTGAACATTTACTCTGCACTACAACTATGAACATGCGGGCATTGGGGTAGGCACTGGGGATTTGAAGAAAAATAAGATAGACAAGATCCTTGCCCTTTAGGAAGTAGATTAAAAATAAACAAATTATGTGTGTTGTGATGCATGTTTTAGAGGACACACCCAGAAAGCTGAGCAGAGAATAACAGGGAAGGAGAGAATATTCTTTAGATGGGAAAGAGAAAGAGATGAACTTCAAGCTAAGAGTGGCGGTCAGTCCAGCAGGAGTGAGGATGAGGGGAAGGAGGGCAAGAAGAGAAGGGAAAGTATCCCAGGTAGAACAAGAAGTACTAAATGAAACAACGTTCATTGTGTTCAGTCAACTCAGAGTAGATCAGAAAGAGGTAAGGTCAGCCTTTTCCACGTCATGAAGGCCTTCCGTTGAAAGTTACAGACTTTCATCAAAAAGACCACGGGAATTTACATAAAATTTCGTGTTTGATTTTAGGACTTTTCAAAGAAAAACAGTCATACCTGATTCGTCCTAGTTTGAAAAGACCCAGACTACTTCATCTGAGTGAAACACCTTCCTTGGCCCAAAGCCTCCCCGAAGGCACCTGGGGAAAATGTCTCCACAGGACAGCCCAGCGAGCTGTCCTCAGTCCCCAGCTATGCAAGCACACGAGCCAGTGCTCATCAGAAAGAGGTTTTAACTGACAGTGTAGAGAAATTCAGATATTTCTCTTCACCAAGCAAGTTGTGGTTTCTCAACAGCTTCACAATGTCTGACCATGAGTATTCACACATGACATATAGGGGTCCTGTTCAAGAATTTTTCATCCTTCCTCAGGGAGTTCCTTGCAGGGAGGCCTCTGGGCTGCCTTTTATTGGCCCGGCCCTCGTGTCATATATTCACTAGTTCCACTTTTTGCAAATCTTAAAAGACAGTTCAGAGTGTTTTATTTTCCTAGAATAATGACTTGAAATGACTCAGCTACAGATTGATGCATGAAAATCTCCTATTGGTTTCATATTACTGATGTTTGCTATAATAAGATTTAAAAGCTGGTAATTTTCAAGGTTTTATAGTTTGTTAGGCATTAAGAAAATGAGTCAGGGGGTGCCTGGGCGGCATCACACAAATGGTCCTCATAAGGACCAACTTACTAATGTAAGAACCCTCCGAAACGTGGCGTGCTTGCTTTACAGTCTGAGCTGGGAAGCCTTCACTTGTGCTCCTTGATGAAATGTTAATATTTCTTAACACCAAAGAGGAATTTTGTTCTAAATTATCCACCCTGCCTATCAAAATCAAGTTCAACAAAATTGCATGTATTGTATAAACATGGCATTAGTGTTCATATATTTTTTTAAGTTTTATTTATTTTGAGAGAGAAAAAAGAGAGCATATGCAAGCGAGCAGAGGAAGGCCAGAGAAAGAGAGGGACAGAGAGAGACACAGAGAGAGAGAATCTCAAGCAGGCTCTGCACTGTCAGCGCAAAGCCTGATACGGGGCTTGAACTCACGAACCATGAAATCATGACCCGAGCCAAAATCAGATGCTTAACCTACTGAGACACCCAGGTGCCCCAGTGTTCATATAATTGTGATTTATTTTTCAGAAGCTAATTATTTAAAATTCTTTAAAGCAGAGAAACATTCATTTCTCTTCTGGAATACATATATTTCTAGTGTAATTTTTTTTAAATTTTTTAATGTTTATTTATTTTTGAGACAGAGAGAGAACACGAGCTGGGGAGGGGCAGAGAGAGAGGGAGACACATCATCTGAAACGGGCTCCAGGCTCTGAGCTTTCAGCACAGAGCCCGACACGGGGCTTGAACCCACAGGCTGCAAGATCATGACCTGAGTCGAAGTCGGACGCTTAACCGACTGAGCCACCCAGGCACCCCTAGTGTAAATTTTTTAAACAAGGGAAAACAACATATGTCTTTTCAACAAATGCATTTTAACCTTGAATCAAATAAAAGCAATTTAGTATTTTTTTGGAAAGACTTGCCCCTACAGAGCAGAAAAGGAAAAACAACAGAAATAGTTTAAAACAGAGAGTTTGATTTGTTTAAGACTAACATAAATAAATAAAGCAAAACACAAAAGGTCTCACTCCCTACCAAACACCACAGAAAAATGTCAACATAGCAGAAAATGTCAAAGGAGAAAAAAATATAACCTTTTTTAATCCTATTCATTTCCTACCGCCTTCAAGAATCTTTCCTTTTTAAATAAAAATTGCCTTTTTTTATTGCAAGAAAGAATATAAATCAATCTGGCACTGCCCTGTAAAACCCAGACTTAACACTACACAGGAACAACAAAAAAACGATCTTCCCTTTCCTAGTGCTACCTTTCCTAAAGGGGCCCTAGAGCATAAAAAATAGCGACTACCTACAATCTGAGGCTATTCAATAGAGAATAAAGGAGCCAGAATTTGAAGTCCACCCTTCTCTTTGCCCAGGGCAATAGGGCAGAGCGAACATGCTGTTGGCACAGCCCCAGGAGTGCCCTCCCCTCACATAATCTATGCAGCGTTTCAGCAGAATGGTTCAGAGCTAACCTCTGGAGTGAGTAGGTGGAGGCAATATGGCTCCATTACGTACTAGCCATGTCACTTTGGCCAGTTATTTTACCTCAGAAGACAGATTTCTCCCCTATTGAACAAGATAATAATACTCCCCATTTCACAGAGGTAAGAAAGGTACACAAGTCCTTGCCATATAAATAAGAAGAAACTCAACAAATCACATGCGTATGTATTGTTAATTTATACAAGTTTAGGATAAACTTGTGAAAGTTTAAGCCTTCCTTCTAGATCTCTCCTCTACAAGTATGTTCATATATTTGTTCCCACTTCCTGACATTCTTATCTATTTTGTTCGAATGTTAAACAGCTAAAGCTTCAGTTATATGGTCATAGATCTTTGAGAGAAGAAAGCTATTGCCTCAGCTGCTTAAGTTGGTGGACATTTACCTTCCAATTTCCAGCAAGCAGCAAGTGACATTCATGCTAGAACAGTGGCCTAGAGAAGGCCATGGGTGAGGAGAGACTAAGTTAGAGGCACAACAGAAGCTGAAGCCTCCATTACGCTCATCAATAGATAAGCATCTGGGGAGTTAGTGGCTAGACAGGTGTCCCTTCTGCCAAAACACTGGTGCTTTTTGACCAAAGACTCACAGGTCCCAGGCAGTCTGCCGGTCCCCCAACCACTAAGCCTAAGGGATGTGCACTGAATTGAGGCTACGTGGTCACCCATGACCAACACAAAGGGAGCAAGTTGACTCTGGGTTCCTCTCCTAAACGCCAGCCGGTGTGTCAACAATCTTGCAAGGGAGTTGTTGGGCCAAGTGTCAGTTTTCCTCGGCACAGACAGTCCTCTGCATATCTGACATCTACACACACATTTGTGAAGCAGATGTACTGCAGCACCTTATGTCGGCAAAGTAATCCTATAATAAATGGAAGCTGGAAGAAGACGTCTGCTTAGAAAGTGGGAAAAGTGATGGGGGGGGGGAGGATTGAAAATGATCACGTCATGATTTAAATCTATGCCAAGAAAAGAGAAATACAGACACTTGCTTCAATTGTGTATAGTTTGCTTCCTCCAATTATTCACAACATAGGGAAGTTTAGTTCAGTCCTAAAGACACATGCCAGCCTCCTACGGGCTGTGTGGGGAAGGCTGGTGGAAAGAAGAAGAAAGAAGAGGAACCTGATGTTTGTGGACTTCCACAGATAAGCAGATCCTCAGGTTACAGCAGATCCGAGAATATACCTAGCATTAGTTTAAAATCCAAACACCACAGGGGCGCCTGGGTGACTCAGTCGGTCCAGTTTCGGCTCAGGTCGTGATCTCACGGTTCGTGGGTTCAAGCCCCACGTCGGGCTCTGTGCTGACAGCTCAGAGCCTGGAGCCTGTTTCAGATTCTGTATCTCCCTCTCTCTCTGACCCTCCCCTGCTCACGCCGTCTCTCTCTCTTAGAAATAAATAAAACATTTAAAAAAAATAAAAATAATAAAATAATAAAATCCAAATACCACAAAATATGGACTCTAAACACTTCATTTTAATTTTCTGAATCATTATAACAGATATTCCTAATTTAGTATTCGCTGAAAAGTACTCATGTGCCTATAAAGTCTGTTCTAATGCACTCAGCTAAATCGAAGCATGTTTAATCTAAATTATTCCAATCGTTGATAATCCCCATGTCTTAATATCTCTCTATTTTAAATAATTTAGAAATTTCAATAACATACTGAGACAAAATGTTAAACAATATGGTAACCATGTATAAAATGGATATTGTCATAAAAACAAGAATATTTATTTGTTCAATAAATATTGATTGCATGGGGCGCCTGTGTGGTTTAGTCGGTTGAGGGTCCGACTTTCGCTTAGGTCATGATCTCGCGGTTCCTGGGTTCGAGCCCCTCGTCGGGCTCTGTGCTGACTGCCAGCTGGGAGCCTGGAGCCTATTTCAGAGTCTGTATCTCCCTCTCTCTCTGACCCTTCCCAGCTCACGCTGTCTCTCTCTTTCTCTCTCTCTCCTAGAAATAAATAAAAATATTAAAAAAATAAATACATATTGATCGCATGCCAAACAAGTGCACTGATCTTGGTATAAGAGATACAGCACATAGGGCCATCGTTTCATTTCTCCTTGATGCTGGAGGGGAGATCCTATTCCCAACCGATTTGTTCAGGACTCAAAGACATTGTGCCCTGGGAAAAGCCATCTGCAAAATAATGGATGAGTTCAAGGTGGACATTCGCTTCCCGCAGCGTGGGGCCGCAGACCTCACCTGCATGCGTCACTGTGACGGGGCTCCCAGAGAACGCGGAGGGGGCATCGGCCACATTCTCAGCCTGGAGTTGGAACAGCTGACGTGGTGGGCAGGGAGGCGTTGCAGGTGTCCCTGACGCCGCCAGCCCACGAGGGGTCCAAGGCGCCGGCCAAGGGCTTTGGGGTACGGGACTCTCCCTGCACCGCCAGCAGCGGCGAGAAGGCCCCTGATACGAGCAGCTCTGAACAATTTGCAAGCTTTGGGGCTCAGGTGGCCCCCAAGACCCTGCCATGGGGCCCCAAGCGATAATGACCCATAAGTAGAAACCTCTGCAGCCTGTGGACCCAAACCCCACGCTACACGCGGTTTGTCTCAATCTGAGCCGGCGCGGCTGGAGCCTCTATAAATTGTTACCGCTTCCCCCTTCCCGGGGTCTCGCAGGGATGCCCGGGCGCTCCAGCTCCTCACAGGCGCTCACGATCTGCTCCCTGACACCCTCTCTCCACTGTCGTGAACACCAACACAGGTGACTGGACATTTCCCTGTAAGCGTCCTGGCTCATCCAGCACGTCCGTCAGGCTCTGGCCTCCGGAAGAGCTCCACAGCTGTGGCTGAGTCTTCTTCCTGTGTCATGACCTCAGGAAATAAATTTCCTTAACTTTATAAAAGCAAAAAAAAAAAAAAAAAAACCACACAAAAAAACCCTCAAAAGACATTGGCGATCTGCGGCACATTGCAGAGTTGCACCAAGGAGAGAGACTGTTGTGGCTTACAAAGAATGGACTCTCCTTTCAGAGCCCTAGGCTTGATAAGAGTTCCACTTTTCAGGTATTTGGTAAGTTGCCCACTAACTCTGTACCTCAGGGTCTTGGTCTGAGAAATGGGTAGATTAAGCATCAGCAATAGAACCGCTGTACAAAGAATCATTTCTAGTTAGATTGCAAAAGCAAACAACTATGAAAAAAGCAAACTATTGAAAGTGTCCACCTCACGCCTTAAAGCAGACTGAATATTTTGAAGAGAACTGGTTTAATTCATGCTATTCCCATCCACCTTTTAGCAATTGGAAAAGCTCTTTAACATGCTTGATGCTTTCTTGCCAAAACATTATTTCTGTTTGTTTTCTACTCTACTGATAGTATTTGGGTGGCAGATATTTCTTTTCCGCCAAACTAGAGAGGAAAACTCACTAGGTACATTTTGTTTTTCTCTCTGGGTATGTCTAAAGTTTACTTAAGTAAGTCCACATTTATTTCAATTAATCCTTCTTCAAGGATTTTCTCTGAGACCTTGACCACAGCTTTTCCCAAGGATACTATCATTATCTGTCAATTACAAAGCAAATCCTTTTGAGTTTATAACGTATATAACCGTTTTATTGCAAGGATCTCTGAAATCTTTGCTGACATACACAGCCACTAAGCAAATACAACATGTGAAGATGCAGACTAACCTAAAAGATAAATTGAGAATATTTTTTCTTTACAAAAGGAATTTCTATAGTTCTTCTCCTGCCAACTCTGATGCATATCATCAAAGACATCTTTTTAAAATGTATTAGATAAGTTCACTTGGTGAGGTCCAGTGGAGAATGACTGTTCCCCCCAAATTACAATAGAGTTGGGACACAGTTACATAAACAACTACCTGTATCTCAGAAACTTTAAAGCAATTACAAGTAGGGGGTTAAGCAACATGTAAACATGGAGAGAAGAGAATAATGCACTCTGGTTGAAATACTCGTAAAAATTTGGAAATTTTCTTTTAGCTGAGCATTAACATAACAAACATTTAGATAAACTGTACAGTGTGCTGTGTTGGTGGCCTGTTCTGATGCTGTGTGATCTCTTTTCCTACTTTGGTTGATGTGCCCAAACGCTAGGTGCCTTAGCTAACGACTTACACCTCCAATCTTTTCTACAAGAGTACCTGCGATTGAACTAACTTTATGCCATTTATCCCATTGCCAATAACCAACAATGGACTGGATAAGGGTACAAAAGCCCTACTCCCTTGTCTCAAGGTGGGACAGTGTTTGTGATGGAATTTACATTCCAGAATTCCCCACTGGATCATGATGACACTGGACTCTTCCTGTAACTACCAGGGGTTGGATTCTTCCATAGCTCCTTTCTCTTCTCTATACTATTTCTCTTACTCAGATTTTACTCAGGAGCTACAGGCATTGACTCTACCAGCCAAAGCCAGGAAAGTGTACCTGGGAAGGGTGCTAATGATGCCAGACCAAACAGGAGTGGCATAATGTAAAGCTGAACTAAGCAAAATTTATCAATATGGGGGCACTTTCCTCTGAGACAAAAGCTAGTGTCCAGGCAAGAGTGCCAGTCCTGAAGCATGGCTGTGAAGGTTCTTAGACACATGGAAGAGGTTGGCTCCCATAAAATGAATAGCAATACCAGATCTGCCTTGGCACAGAATGGGAAGGGATCAAAGGTTCAGGGGAGTGGGCTGGTTAGAATGGATGGATCTATTATGTAAGTCCCTCAAACTTTTAACAGACTGTGTTTCTTGGAAGGCCCAGGGGACTCTTCTTTACTTGGTGGACTTAGCTACTGATCAGCCGGCCAGGAGGGAAGGTGAGGGCAGATCTTGGGGGCAGTAAGCCTTCTCCTGCAAGGGACATCCCTCCAGGGTGCATTACAAAGGGATACCTGGTAAGTGTGGCCAAATGGACAGAGTCTGAAATACAGTATAGATCAGCTTTTCTTTAAAAAAAAAAATTAAAAATCTATGGGAAATGAATAGGGAAAAAATAAGGGAATTTAAATCACTCCAAGGAAATTAGTGAGACTGAAGAAATGATTCAGAATTAATCAGAACTGCCCTCTCATCCTTAGAGAAGGGTCGCAACAATGGGCATTCATCCAATTCAGAGGATCCAATTGTGTCAGGGCCAATTCAAGACCTATGTCACCCAGTCCCTTCTCAGTCCAGCCCAGCGATTTTGGAGTGGGAGATTAGGGACTCAGCGCGTATAAACAAGATTCTGGAAGCAGCATAGAGCAGAAGCTCTACATGGCTGTGAAAGTTCTTACCCATCAGGAAGGAAAACACCGTGGATGGTACTAAGTGTACATAAAAAGAGTAATTACAGCAAGAGTGATTACAGCCTCAAGGATCAGTGCTTCTGTTATTCTGTCACAGAAGGAGCATTTGGAGTCATTGACAAATGGGTGCTGGGAAGGAACATAATGTTGGCCTCAGAAAAAGGTGCTCTGTATCCAGGAAAAATATGGCCCTTGTCCTAACAACATCTGTCACCTTTGCATATGCCCAAAGTGTTGTTACTGTTACTTTTTTCAGAATATATTTTAGACTTTCATTTTAGGCAAGATATCACACATGCATCACCCATCAGTCCTATTATAGCACTTACTGAGACATATGGGAAGATTGAGAAGCAAGAGAGCATTGGAAAAAGTTAAAAAAAAAAAAAAAAAAAGAAGGAAAGAAAGGAAAGAGCAGAGTCAACCAAGACTGGTTCTCATCATTAACCCAGAGTACACTCAGAATGGAATCCTGGGAGTAAGAATATCTGCTAGGTGCAAGAATATTTGTTAGTTGTCCTCATAACATAAATCTCTTGAAGTAATCTCTGTCCAACTACTGCCCCAACGATGTTTAGAGATAATATCAAATCAGTACAATACATACACAATAAAGTGCTCATGGTTTTATACATGCTAGCATCTCTTCCAAACACCATGCGTGATCTGCATGCTCTTGATTATCACTAAAACTTTCATGTTGTCGATTTATATTAGAAACCCACTGTGCATATTTTCTTTAAAAAAAAATAAAAAAGAAATCTGGTTTGATTTAAACCTGTTTCATTCCTAGGTTTGCCCTGTTATAGCAAAGCAGCCACAAGATAGCACCACAATCCTTTGTGACTATATGCCATCCATCTGACCTCCCTTGAGCTCTAAATTTGTCATTTGAAAGATGATTTTCTCTACTAATCAGCTATCCTATAATCTGACATTTACCTTCCCTCAGTCAATAATGCCAGCATGATGCTTTTAGTAATGTTTGGAGCAGCAGATTTTGAAGATGGACCACATCTCAGAGTTGTGGATGATTATTTTTTCCTTAAGAAAATTCTGATCTTTTTCTCAGAACTTCATTTGCATACTTATCATTTTGGCTCAGAGTCAGTGCTTTTCTCCTTGAATGTCCTTTTGCACAGATGATTAGCCAGAGCCAGCTCTATAAAAGAGATGGCCTTAATGTCAGTATAGTTTCAAATCTCTATCAATGTCTTTTAGAATTTACTTATTTTAATGCTTCCTTCTCATAATTCATCACTCAATTCAAACTAGCTCAAAACTAAAACATTTACTCCTATTCCCAATAATAAAAAAAAAAAACAAATATCGACACACACAAAATCTTCCCTTTTAAATGGCCTTTTGAGGGATGCCTGGGTGACTCAGTTGGTTCAGCGTCTGACTTTGGCTCAGGTCATAATCTCACGCTCAGCTTGTGCATTTGAGACCCATATCTGGCTCTGTGCTGACAGCTCAGAGCCTAGAGTCTGCTTTGGATTCTGTGTCTCCCTCTCTCTCTGCCCCTCCCCTGCTTGCACTCTGTCTCTCTCTCACTCTCAAAAATAAATAACAAACATTAAAAAAAATTTTTAAGATGTGGCATATATATATATATGTATATATATATATATATATATATATATAATGGAATATTACTTGGCAAGCAAAAAGAATGAAATCTTGCCATTTGCAACAATGTGAATGGAACTAGAGTATATTATGCTAAGCAAAATAAGTCAGTCAGAGAAAGACAAATATATGATTTCACTAATATGTGGAATTTCGGAAACAAAACAGATGAACATAGGGGAAGGGAAGCAAAAATAAGATAGAAACAAGAGAGGGAGACAAGCCATAAGAGACTCTTAAATACAGAGAACAAACAGAGTTGCTGGAGGGGTTTAGGGTGGGGGGGATGAGCTAAACGGGCAATGGGCATTGGGTGAGCACTGGGTTGTATATGTAGGGGATGAATCACTTGATTCTACTCCTGAAATCATTATTGTAGCATATGCCACCTAACTTGGATGTAAGTTAAAAAAATTTTTTTAATAAATTAATTTAAAAAAGAAAGAAAAGTGCAAGACTTATATGAGTAAAGCTATAAAGCATTCTTGAAACAAAAACACAAAAGTAAACCTGAATGAATGGAAAGACACTGATGAATTCTTAGCTTAGAATATTCAGCATCATAAACATGTCAATTTTCCTGAGGAAAGTTTGAAAATTTTAAACAATCTTAAAAAAAATCATCATATTTTTCTTAAGTTACAAATTGATTAGTTAGCTTATTTATCAGAATGAGTAAAAAGAAAAGCCTTGTGAAAGAAAAGCAATGTGGGAGAGGTGACCAGACCAAATTTTAAAACATGCTATAACGTCTGCATAAATAAAACAGTGTAGTACTGATGCATTAATAGGCAGATTAATGAAACAATTTAGTATATCAGGATATAAACCAAAAGGAATGCAAAATCTCAATATATAGTGAAAGGCATCATCTGAAATCAGAGAGAGAAAGAACTTTTTAAAAACATCTTTTTGTAATGTTTATTTTTGAGGGGGGAAGGGGGGAGAGAGCATGAGTTGGGGAGGGGCAGAGAGAGGAGACACAGAATCCAAAGCAGGCTCCAGGCTCAGAGCTGTCAGCACAGAGCGCGACACGGGGCTCAAACTCACAAACCGTGAGATCATGATCTAAGCAAAAGTCAGATGCTTAACTGACTAAGCCAGCGAGGTGCCCTGAGAAAGAACTTTTAAAATGTGTGAGACAACCAAATAGCTAATTATCAAAAGATAAAATCAAACGTTCTTCACACCATATTGATCAATTTATAAATATGAATAACACTTCTAATGTAGATACACATAAATATATATATTCTATATAATGTGGATATTTAGGCACACGTATATCTCTATGTATATGTGTGTATATACATATGTATCTGTATATATGTACACACACACACGCACACCAGATTTCACTGACAGCTTCTATGGTAAGTAGATTGGTCCAGATAAACCACTATAAAATGTTAATTAAAACTCACCACCTACCCAAATACTTGTGATGGTTTGATTATAGAGGAGTACATAAAGTATTACTAATTAACAATTTCGAATAACGAACCTTCAAAAAATAAATGATGAGGTGAAGAGAATGATGAAAACTACATCTTACAACCCATTGTGCTTCACTTGATAATGGTTAAATATCTAGGATGCTTTTACAAAATCTGGTTATAGGATACTGGAAATGTGTCTATTAATGGTGTAATAAATTAGCACTTTACCTACTGAAGAGAACAAACACTTCTAAGCACATCAGAAGCTATGACTTATATACAAAACATATGGCTGGCATGCAGTAGTCATACAAAGGGGATGGTAATAAATCGAAATTGCAATTTACTGTTGACTACTAATTAGTGAAATTCCCAAAGTAGCTCTCAAGTATTTAGATGCAAATACCATTACATAGGGAAGGGAGCTACAACTACATCTATTAATTTTTCTAGTTAAGCTCTTATTATCATAAAACAAGCCTTTGGAGGGCACCTGGGTGGCGCAGTCAGTTAAGCCTCTGACTCTCGGTTTTGGCTCAGGTCATGATCTCACAGTTCGTGAGTTCAAGCCCCATATCAGGCTTGTTAGCACAGAACCTGCTTGGGGTTCTCTCTCTCTCTCCCTTCACCACCCACACTCATGTTCTCTCTCCCTCCCTCCCTCTCTCTCTCTCCCCCTCTCAAAATAAATAAACTTAAAACAATGTTTTTATTTGCTTTCCTTGCCTGAGAAAATCAATCCCTATTACTAATACTTTATAAATTCTACTGCCACTCAGAATGCATCATAGGTTTTAATAATCATTTTCTTATGACTTAAACAAAGCTTCAAATTAATTCAAAAGTAAATTAGAGAGATTGACCAGAGTGCTTCAAAGAAAGCGTCAAGAGAAAAAGAAATTCAAATCAAATCCTCTTTCATGATTTGAAATAAGACCCAAAAAAGAATGGATGAGACCAAAGGAAGTAAAAAAAAAAAAAAAGAAAAGAAAAAGAAAAAAAGATAAGCCACCTTTTCTCGCAGAATCTGCAGTAATTAGATCTAGATAGAATGCAGATCTGCATACTTCCATGTCAACAAAAACATAGAGCAAGCAACTACTAGCTCATTTGTTGGGATTCTAAATAGCTCTCCACATGAAGATAAAAAAGATTCGTGTTTAAATGTTCAAATGCTCATCTTGTCATTACTAGTAATGCCTTCATCCTGAAATGAAATTTTCCACTAGTACGAGCCTACTATTGTGTTCCTACTTAGAACTGTAATTTGTTAACATTAGACTTACTAACCCTTGAAATTACAGGTTATAAACAACTCATACACTAGGAGAAATCTCTCACTGTTTCCGCAGACTTTTCTACCTTTTGAAGTAAAATCCCTTATTGTGCCTTTCTGAATCTCATAAAAATCTATTGTCCTTGCTTGGAGCTTTGGCAAGTGAAAAACCTCCCTGAAACTGTGCAGTAGACTCCTGAGAAGAAGCGAAGAAGGTTGAACTTGAATAAAGTATAGGAAATTGTGACTAACCAACCCAATAATAGAGTTTTCCATTATATGAGAGAATTGTTAAACTTCATTAGAAACTTCTAGAATAGCAAGGCATTTAAGGGCACTTATCCCCAGTCCTCCTCCTACACCCTTATAACTCTCTAAATCCCACCTCCTTTAACAAACCTAGGCTCTCAGGTTTAGATCTTTAGGCATGTCTTTGATCTCCCTCGTTGCTTTCTCCACAATATGTGGATCAACTTGTCATTTTTATTCTTTTTTCATGCTGTCTCTTCTATCCAACCCTCCCATATTTGTTCAGCACTGCTTTAATCCCATTCTGAGATTCGGTACTTCTCCCAAATGTCCCATAAATTACAACTAGTTAAAGATATGAAAACACTTAGAATGATGATCACTTCTTTCATCACATCAGATGGTGACTCTCATTTACAATGTTCATAGTGCACAGCCTCCAGATGTTGATGCAAAGGAAGTAGGCATACCAATTTTTCTTTTAATCGGAAAAACCTAGATTAAATTTGGAAATCTTGGGTCCCCAACTTTTTTTGAAAGTGCCCCCATATTTGGTATGTGAATTCAAATTTTTCATATTTATATCAAACTCTTCCAATTTATTATTGGTAGCAGGTTATGTCCCCAGTGGATACATGTTAACTTTTGGATTATCTACTTTAAAAGAAAAGATAGAATGAAGAGAAATAAAAAGAAATAGGAGAGAAAACGAAAAGAATAATACCCAGGTGGGTAGAACGTAGGGTCAGTGGGCCACATTTTAGACTTCCTCTTTCAGCCACATAGCTATTCCTTTCCAGTAATATCAAGTCCAAACTCCTTTTCATTATATTCAAGGCTTTTACCACCTCTCTCTCTCTATCTCGCCTGTATCCCATTACATCTATAATCTGCTTGGTCTGGAAAAATGCCTGCTTCACTAACTTCTGCTTAATTATTTCCACAGTAATAAGGCAATTCGCTTTTGCACATTTCCAAGTAGTTGAGTATTTCTCCAAAAACCCAAATCAAATACTCCTTGAGTTCTACACCTACCCACTCACCTTCTGACAGTGGTTTTATCAGCAGAATTGCACTCATTTAAGAAGCTGTGGGTCACTTCAAACTCCACAGACATAGAGCAAGCTGAGTAGTCACTCACCTACTAAACTTGAACATTTACATGAACAAGACAAGGAAAGTCTGCACCTCATATTATGTCTTTCCATAGACGACAGATAACACTAAAGCAGGGAAAATCAGGATTACCACCACTGACTCTTTCCCAGGCTCCCAACATTCTGTGTTGATCATGGCATACTTCTGAGTATTCATCCATATTTTATTAGCTTTGTGGTTTATAGTTTCTCTTGTATGTTAATCTACCTTCAGTTCAACAGCTATATTTTTGCACATGGGGTTCTAACTCAGTCCCATGCTGGGTTCTGTGGGGCAACAGAAGACTTTTTCCCCTTATAAATAAAAACAAACCAACAACAAAAAAAAACCCTCAGAAATCTAGACATCACAAGAATTTTGTTTAGCTTGAAAATGCATCATTTAGAATGACAGAGTTTGTATTTAGAAACTAGAGTAGGGAGAAGAATGTGACTTTCAGCCTACACTTTGGTCAACACCTGTGAGTGCAGAAGTACAGTCTACTCCTTTCCTTATTAGTCAGTATGTAGTGAGGACAACAGAACCCACTTGAGGTATTTCCAAAGAAGGAAAGGTTTTAATGCAGGAAATTCATAAGAAATGTGTTAGAAGAGCTGAGCAAAACAAACATGGAGCACTACCTGAGGACCAGGCTACCGCCACTATTGAGCCAGAGACAGGAGCCTGGACTAGTTACCGACCCTGGTAGAGATTCAGGCACCGCAGCTGAGAAGGAGCTGCCCCTGCTACCTCCCCTGGGCTAAGGGTAAAACCACCTCTATGCTGTGCTAACTCCGTAGAGCAGCGGTTTCTGGAGCTGCTGGACCCAAAGCCACCACGAAAGAACCTGAAACCGCCTGCCACTATGAAAGCCGGAAGCAGCAGAGTGTCTCTCTTCCTTCTGCTTTATAATTTTGCTTTAGTACCTCCTCACTGGCTCACCTATCTGAAACCTAACCATCAAGAGATTCTAGGAAAATGCTTTCGGTCTTTTCAGAAACAGTAGAGCACATGAAAGAGAGGGCTTTTAGTCAACTACTAGCCAACAGTATTTGACACACTTACAAATTTTAAGAAAAAAAATAAGGTAGGAAATAATACCATTAAAATAGGCTCAACATGGATAGAACTAGCGGGTATTACCTTAAGCAAAATAAGTCAGCCAGAGAAAGATAGATATCCTATGATTTCACTCTTATGTGGAATTTAAGAAACAAAACAGATGAACACAGGATAAGAGAGGGGAAAATAAGATAAAAACAGAGAGGGAGGCAAGCCATAAGAGACTCTTAAATACAGAGAACAAACTGAGGGTTGCTAGAGGGGAGGTGGGTGAGAGATGGATTAAATGCATGTCAGGCATTAAGCAGGGCACTTTTTAAGATGAGCACAGGGTGTCACATGTAAGAGATGAATGAATCACTGGGTTCTACCACTAAAGTCAAGATTACACTGTATATTAACTAACTTGAATTTAAATTTTTAATAAAAAGTCTCATATCTTAATTGTGATGGGTGATATAATTATATATAGGTTTAAGAAAAAAATTTTAGAGCACCGGGTGTTATACGGAAACCAACTTGACAATAAACTATCTGTGAAAAAAAAATTTAGAGAATAATACATACTAAACAGGCTGTTGACTCTAGCTACCTTTTAAAGTCTTTTGATTAAAAAAAATATTATATATATATATATATGCCAAGTTCATACTGTATACCATTAAACCAATCTTTAGACTTACAGGGATTCTCTAATGTGGAACTTCACTTCTTAGTGAAACAAGGATAAATATTTATTTATTTACTCAACCTCATTTATTTATCCACTCAATACTTTGATAAGGGAAGGGCTACATGAGTTGTTCTGACTCTGGTGGATAATGCATGAGGACATCATCTGCAGCTTCACAATGAAAGGAGATAGTCTCCTAATAAAGAATGAGAGCATACTGTAAAGTGACATAACTCTATGTACAAAACACAATGCAGAGAGATGGGGTGACAGAGAATGTTAGAGGGCAGAAGAAATAGGAATATGGAAAGCCACAAATGCATGAAAAAACTGGTATGTTTGGAAAGTGCCATTGAACAGTGTTTCACAAATACCAATTTCCTGTATCTAAAACCCTACAGTGCTGTCCCTTTTCACGGAATTAAATCCATCCCAACGTCCTTACATGATCTGGCCCCTGGCTACCATTTGGATCTCCTCTTCTCCCACACTGGCTTCTTATTGTTCTGTGTGCCCAGAACTCTTCACCCCAGGTATCTGCCTTGCTTCTTCCTTTGTTTTAGTCAAGTTGCTGCTCGAATATCACGTCATCAAATAGGCCGTGATAACTAACAGAACTTCTCTCCTCATACTTTGATTGGGCTTTCCTTAATGGTCTTTATCTCTGGCTGACATTATATGCTTATACTTTTACATTTAAATATTTATATGTATTTATATACTTACACATTATACTACTTATAGGTTATCTCCCACCCCCACATAGACATGGGGGCAAGGACATTGCTTTATTCACTGCTGCGCATCAGTGCTAGAATAGTACATGGTAGATAATAATTATTTGAAAAATGAACTAATACATAACTGAATGAACAAATGAATTGACAGGTAGGAGAAAAAAGTGAAGAGCTGGATAGAGTACCACGGTGGGAAAACAGAAGACAGTATGAGGGAATCAAGCTCGGAGGTCAGAGAAGAACCAGCCACCTGAGTGAATACATGAGAGGGTGAAAGACAGGCCCACTCACTTTTCCAGGATCTGAATTTTGCCTAGCATTTGCCCTTTGGCAAATGACTGGCTTTTAAATCCAATAGGGAGGCGCCTGGGTGGCTTAGTCGGTTAAGCGTCCGACTTTCGCTTAGGTCGTGATCTCGCGGTTCGTGGGTTCGAGCCCTGCGTCGGGCTCTGTGCTGACTGCCAGCTCGGAGCCTGGAGCCTGTTTCAGTCTGTGACTCCCTCTCTCTCTGACCCTCCCCTGCTCACGCTGTCTCTCTCTCTCTCTCTCTCTCTCCTAGAAATAAATAAAACATAAAAAAAAAAAATTAAAAAAATCCAATAGGAAATGCTTTGGGTATACTTATGAGACTTGCAAGAAAGAAAGTACATCATCTCACTTTAAATTTAAGCCTAAAAAATAAAATCAAAGATATCTGCTTCCAAATACTGTAACCAGAATACATTTGCTAAAGATAAAAATACCACAGAACTCTCGTTGAACGACTGTGAAATCCCATGCTCACCCTCCCTTTCCCAATCACTGTCTCCCACAATAATCACAGGGAAATCTCCTGGAGATACTGAAGAAGCAATCAGCTCCAAAGGGGAAAAAAAAGGTAGGACAAAAATTAGAATGATGACGTGGCAACTAAAATTAACATCAGGAAGACTAAAGAGCTTGGAATCCAAGTCAGCCTGGCAAGCCCAGCAATGGTGTCACTCAAACAGCTGCCCCCTGCTGGACAGTGAGGGGGAGGGAGATGGCTGTGCCTTTCTCCTTTCCAAAGAACCTCTCCCACATGACACGCTTGCTTCAGCTCCTCTCCAGCCCTTATTCAACACTCTTTCATTCCCTCCTTCTCCCCGACCTTAATCCAGGCTTGTTTTCCTTGGTGTCTTGCCAAGAACAAGATGTAATTTCCACATCAATAGGAAACAGGATCGTGACGCCCCTCCTTGACCCAGAGAGTTGACTTTCCTGGCTTAGTTAACAGGAACACTAGCACATAGCTTTTCTTAATTTATTTAAAAATGTAAGACACTTGACAGAGAACCTCAGGGAATCGAGATCGGGAAGCAGGATACCTTCTATTGCTCTAGTGGGGCTTTGTAAGTTGACTGGAACATAACACAAACAGCTTGTCTTGTTAAAGTCCTTATACTAATGTAAATTATTTATATAGAGAAGCACAGATAAGAGTGAAATTAAAACACCATTAACGAATTTTGCCATGTTCTGTTTGGTTCGGTTTTGCTGAGCTTTATAGCTTTGAGAATGAAAGGCATGGGGAGGAGAATGAAGAAAGTTTATTAAAAATAGAGCATACTGAATAGTTTTTCTGGTTCTAGTGAGAGAGAGTCTCCAATTCTCTGCCTGTTGCCAAATGAAATGAGGCACATAAGGCCAAAGAATTACCTCCACAATAGAGTTGCTAGATTTAACAAATAAAAAGACAACGAATAAACATTTAAATGTAACTGGATATTCTATGCCTGTATGTGCCACAATTACCTTTGCAGTTGTTCCTGCGAACCTATGTGGGAGACAGTAGACAACTACAATGAAAAGATTACTATTGCAGATCATGGCCACTGTTTGGAATTTATCTATTTAATATCATTTTCCCAGATGGTCAAATGAGATCATCCTGTATCTTTAAGTTTGGGGGCAGATACTTGGCTTCAAGCTTTTGGATTGCCATACATGTCTTTCTCCTATGGAAATACAGTTTTGGCTCCTGGGGGTATTAAAATGTATAAAATCATCTTTAAAAATAAACTGAGATAAAAATAAGTGATTTTTCCATTATCAGAGTTTATTATAGGATCTCTGTGATCCATATGTTGATTCTAAAGATACTTTTCAGAAGCCATAGCATACATAAATTTACACTGGCAACATTTCTTTCTTCCTGCTGTAGCGCTTTAAAATTCAAATGCAAAGAGACCATCTTTAAATTATCTTGCCTTGTGAGTGACATCCTCTATTAAGGCCTAAATTTACCTCAAACCCACATAGATCCAGTGTTCACAGAGTTTGCTGCTATGAATTTTAATAGCTGGAATGAAGAATCGTGGCATAGAGCTTTGAGAAATGACTTGTGCTGAAAAAACTTAGCCTTACATCAGTTTAGATATCCTTTCTGAACATTTAGTTTCAGAAGAGGGGGATTTACAGAGGAACCGATTGCCACCTGGACTCAAGAAGAAATAACAGGCGTGAGTCAATATACCTACAGCAAGTAGCCTTTGTTTTGTCACCTGAAATCAAGAATAGCCGTGGGGAAAACTGATTTATGGCTATTCTCATCAATATAGTAAAGCTGGAGTTAAACGGAGTGCTGAATATCCCTTTGTAAGGATATTTCAAAATTTATGATAATAGCTGTGGAAACAAGTAATCAACATTGGGTAAAAAAGTTAACTGTGCAATGTCTAGGTATCAACTGAGAGGTTATTATACAAAAAAATGGTAAAAATGTTTTTCTATTTTTAGAGTGGAACAGAGGACATAGGCCTGGTCTGTGATATGACAGAAGTTGGTTAACAGAAATTTTTTAGCAGGGAGGACTTGCAGATTGCAGGAAGGATTAAGAAGTGAAAGTGTCCTGGGGTATCTGGGTGGCCCAGTCGGTTAAGCATCAGGCTTCAACTCAGGTCATCTCAAGTTTCGAAGATTCAGACCCCATGTCGGGCTCTGTGCTGACAGCTCAGAGTCTGGGACCTGCTTCGAACTCTGTGTCTCCTCTCTCTGCCCCTCCCTGGCTCACACTCTAACTCTCTCTCTCTCTCTCTAAAATAAATAAACATTAAAGAAAAGAAGAAGAAGAAGTGCAAGTGTCGGGGTTTCATGAGTGAAAGCATTTTGGAATCTGTCTTCATTCATGTATTAGTCACTTCTATTTTTTAGAGTGATAAATAGGAAAATGCTCTTGATTCCTAGCCCAGTGTCTATTGCCAATGCTCTTCCGGGTAACCAATGCATTCCCCAATGACGGGATTGCTAACAAGAATTCATCTTCATCAATTATGAAAAAATAAGACTCACCATGGAAACAGAAAGCTAAGCAGATATAGACGGTGAATGACACTGGAAAGAAATCTGAGAGAGGAGGAAAATCATGAGATGATAAGTGGAGTCTGAGAGTGAGCAATGGATAGAAGAGATAAAACACTAGAAGCAGCGACTTAGGTGGAATAAAGGGAGGGCTGGATCCAGGTGACCTCTCTAGGCTGAGATTTAAAAGATGAGAGGCAGAATCCTAAGAGCCATCCAGGTCCAGGCGTATTTCTGAAGCGGACGAAATCTGCTGCTAGCACAGCTCATCTCCCACTGATTTCGATTTTGACTACTATGTTTCCAGACCTTTGTGCACACTGTTTCCTGGCCGTCCAGTCCCTCTTGAACCCTAGCTCGCCCATTTAAACCTTTCTCTTCTACTGTCCCTCAAATGTCAGGAACCGGGAGAGGTCTGAGTCACTTCTTGTGTCCTCTTCTTGATTCTCTTTCTTAAATATACTCACAAAAGCAAGTTCTAGCATTATTTCCTCATTTTTTAATTCCCAGAGATTAAAAAAAAATCCTTTCTTTATCATCCTCCCTCAGTGTCCCCCCATGGTGTTTGCAGTTTCCTAGACCTAGAAGGTGTCTTGTGAGAATATAATAATACACACAAATAGGTTGTTAAAGTGCATCTTGAATTCTATCCCAGAAATTCAGTAAGTCTAGAAAAGGATTGTACGCTGTATTTTTTAAAGTTCCTTTGGTGATTCCAATGGGCCCTCTACTTGGGAACAATTGGATCAGCGGATATTTCAAAGACAAGTTATAACCCACCCTAACATTCACATCAAAATACAAACCAGTTATCTTAACCAAGTACTTTTAAACCTACCATTATATCTATTTTCTTAGCTGATACATCCTCTTCATCCTTATTTGTGTGTATATTTGTGTGCTTTCTTTCCCTCTATAGATAGAGATTGGCATCTTTCCTCTTTATTGTGTCCTCTTCTCTAATTTTTTTCTCTCCATTTTTCGCCTGCCTACTCTTACTGTACTCTGGATTTATAAGCTCAAATGTCTCCAGCGTTTAGGCCAGCGATGGCTCCAGAATTTTTGCACGAGAAGAATTAAAGGCCAGCAAATTCCTCCTTGGGAAAGGAGGAAAAAGTCAGCAATCTTCAACCTGAAGAACGTATGGCCTTGGGGGAGGAGGGCATAGGAGGATTTTTTAAGGGGTGTAAGGACACAAAGTTTTAAAGGAATTAATTTCTCATACTCTCAACATGCAGTTGTACTTTAGCACCAAGTAGATTCTATTTTTCATCTCCCTCTTCATAATATCCCATTTCCTACCATAACTCATACCCTTGGTCATTAGGAATCTCTCTGTGTACATTGTTCCAAGGAGCAATAACTTCCAAGGCAATTAACTAAGGGGCAATAACAAATACTGTTATTGTGGAACCTCATTTAATGAGTAATCAAAGCACATCAAACCTATCTTCATCACAGTATCCCGCCTTCCTGTGTCTTACATAAATTGTAGGTAAAAAATGAAGAACTTGGGTATTTTGGTGCTTGTCAGGATGATCTAAAATCAGGTATGTTGGAGAATTGGAGAATATGGTTAATCAGAGTGATGATTTCCCTTTAATAGTTTTAATCTCAGCATCCTTAAACTATTAAAATAATTAATTGCTAAAGAACATATAAGTGAAGCAAATAAATATATGAAAGAAAACATAGAGGTGGATATGGATTATTTTTCACTTAAGCATGAGCACTTCTTTTCCATTTCTCCCAATACTCACCCACAAAATGAGTGATTAGGTGGAATGAAAAGTACCTCCCCAAAACCAAAGAACTAGTACCATTCCATTCTAACTACAAGGAATAAAACCTGCAAGTGCCAATTTAATGTGATACCATTTAAACTTGGTATAATTAAAGCATATAGTAGGGCAATATAATTAAGAATATATTTTGTCAAATTATATGATGAAATGTATATACATTTCATGTATATATATTTTGTATATATGCATGTATATATTTGTATATGTATTTTGTCAATTCATATTATGAAATTATATACATTTCACATATGTATATATAATATGTACATGTAACTAAATCTTCACTTCAGGCATATTTATTCTTTTAGTTTATTTTATAAAATATTTAATACTTAACATATTCTATTAGTAATACAAAAAATAAAAATTGTAGTTGCTGGATCAATTAGTGTTTAGCAGTATATACTTCTTATTTTTTTTGCTAATACATACGAAAAGTGTAATCTTTTTTATTTTCTTTAAAGTTTATTTATTTATTATTTATTTTTGTGAGAGAAAGAGAGAGAACAAGCACACGTGCACCAGTGGGGGAGGGGCAGAGAGTGAAGAGAGAGAGAGAATGTGGGGCTTCCATGAACTGTGAGATCATGACCTAGGCTGAAGTCAAATGCTTAACTGACTGAGCCACCCAGGTGCCCCAGGAAAAGCTTAATCTTAATATTCAAAAAATTACTGAGAAATCAAAACCACAATGAGATACTACCTCACACCTGTCAGAATGGCAAAAATTAACAATTTGGGCAACAACAGATGTTGGCGAGGATGCAGAGAAAAGAGGAACCCTTTTGCAGTGCTGGTGGGAATACAAACTGGTGCAGCCACTCTGGAAAACAGTATGGAGGTTCCTCAAAAACTTAAAAATAGAACTACCCTAGGACGCAGCAATTGTACTACTAGGTACTTATCCAAAGAATACAAAAATGCTGATTTGAAGGGGCACATGCACCCTGATGTTTATAGCAGCACTGTAGACAATAGCCAAAGTATGGAAAAAGCCCAAATGCCCATGGACTGATGAATAGATAAAGATGTGGTATACACACGCACGCGTGCGCACGCGCGCGCGCGCGCGCACACACACACACACACACACACACACACTGGAGTATTACTCAGTGATCAAAGAGAATGAAATCTTGTCATTTGCAACAATGTGGACGGAATTACAGTGTATTATGTTAGGCAAAATAAGTCAGTCAGAGAAAAATATGGTATGATTTCACTCATACGTAGGATTTTAGAGACAAAACATGAAAAGTGGGGGAGAGGGAAGCAAAAATGAGATAAAAACAGAGAGGGAGGCAAACCATACGAGACTCTTAAATACGGAGAATAAACTGAGGGTTGCTGCGGGGTGTTGAGTGGGAGGATGGGCTAAGTGAGTGATGGGCAGTAAGGAGGCCACTTGTTGGGATGAGTACTGGTGTTATATGCAAGCGATGAATCACTAAATTTTACTCCTGAAACCATTATTATACCATATGTTAATTAACTTAGATTTAAATGAAAAAAAAAAGAAATTAATAAAACAGAAATTAAAAAATTACTGGAGTTATTTCTGACTTTCCATACATAATTCTTTTTTAGTTAATTCCAAAAGCTGAACCTCACAGTCTAATATATGCATGTATACTGATTTACTCAAGGAATACTATGCATTTTAGCATGATCTTTGCTTTATAAATAAGTTATATTAGCTGTTTATACAATGCATTATTAAAAATTAAGTAATGAATAATACTTATAAATTTATTATTGTTTTTATGATCTTCCAAGAACTTTATTACATTAGTTACATTAGTATTTATTCTATTAGTTCTTTTTGTTAATTTTATTTATTTTGAGAGAGAGCATGATCAGGGGAGTGGTAGAGAGAGGGAGATAGAGAATCCCAAGCAGACTCTGCACTGTCAATGCAGAGCCTGACTTGGAACTAGATCTCACAAATCATGAGATCATGACATGAGCTGGTATCAAGAGTCAGTCACTCAACCAGCTAAGCCATCAAGGAGCCACATTAATTATATAAGTTCTTATGTCATCTTAATCTTGAATTGACTGCTTTCAGTAATCTTTTATGAGCTCTATTCCATAATTTACCTTAGGTAATTTTATTATATTCTGAAAATTCATACTACAATGTTTATGTAAATTGGAAAAGAAAACCAGATTTTCTGACAGGAATGAAGTCAAATCTGGTGGATTGTGTTGACTCTGAAGATTGGCTTTGTTAATTATACTGGATGGCTGACATTATACAAAAATTTATGTCACTTCAGGTCCTCCCGCCAAGGCAAGATTAAACATGCAAGAGATTTATTAGGAAACAAAACCCTCTGGAGAGAAAAAGAAGAAAAAGAGGCGCGGGCAGGGCAGGCTTCGGAGCACAATGCAGTCCTGACACCTTAGAAAGGAGAAGAGGAAGGAAGAAGAATAAAGAAGAGCCTCAGATTGCAAAGCAGTTCTGAGAAAGCTTTAACTCTGGACACGGAGTCCCAAGTTGCGTGTTAGAGGCCCCCGTGTTCACAGGAATGGGCGGGCACTATTCAGCCACCACCAGTGGGGTGCTGCCCAAGGAAAGTCAGCGCCTGATCCGAAGAGCAGCGACTGGGGCTACTGGCTGACCTGACGGTGCTCCCCACAGCGAGAGGGCTGAATGACGCCTCTCATAGCCATCACAAAGGAATGAGTTAGATCCGTAATCTGCAGTCTTCAGTTTTGAAAAAATATATATATATTTAAATGTAACAGGGGCGCCTGGGTGGCTTAGTCGGTTAAGCGTCCGACTTTCGCTTAGGTCATGATCTCGCGGTTCCTGGGTTCGAGCCCCGCGTCGGGCTCTGTGCTGACTGCCAGCTCAGAGCCTGGAGCCTGTTTCAGTCTGTGACTTCCTCTCTCTCTGACCCTCCCCTGCTCACGCTGTCTTTCTCTCTCTCCTAGAAATAAATAAAACATTAAAAAAAATTTTTAAAAAAAGTATGTAACAGAATAAAAGAATTAATAACCAAAATATTGTATTGGCAAAGGTATCCTGAAATCAGTAATATTTATTTAATTTCATAGACTTCTTTGGGCCTATTGGTTTAAAATGTAAAAAAAAAAAGTCTTTAAAAGTCTATGTGAAAAATAATAGGTATAATTGATAGTCATTTGAAAAGTCTTATTCATTCTCTGAATTTGGAAACTAGATGATTATAATGACTGAGTAACAAATCCTAACACAAGCTGAGCGTAGGCTAGATTGACAGTCTGAAACTCTTGGGAAACCAGATATCCAGATATATGAGGTCCCAAACTTTTGAATGCTTTTCCTCCATAAACTCCATAAGGCATTCACCGAAATGATTAAGAATCAGAGATTTCCTCTGTGATGCTGTTTGGGGAGTGGATTAGCAGCCACTGCTGAAGAACACTGATGAAATATTTCAGATGTTACCCTTCGGCTGAGCATATCCAAATTCTGATCTGGTTTGCATTTACCTAGACCTAAAATTCTGGAGATGCAAAGCGCCATAGGGATTATCTGGGCCAAATGGTTCATTGTAAAGATGGAGAAGTAATTTACTCATCCAAAATCAAATATAGTAAAATGCAGCATCAAGATGAAAACCTGAGTCTCTTCCAATGTACCTCAATACCTTTCAATGACACCTTCTAATTCCTTAGCTGTGGTATGTGTATGCACTCCAGCCTAAAAGACATGTATGGAAGCACTATAAAATTATAAGTTTGATTTCCTGTTCAACTTATGGGCTTAGCCACATTACTCTAGATAATGTGCATGTATAGTATAGGAGACAAACATACTGTGGGTAATAAATATTAAAGTCAGAAATGCTATTTGGCCTTTCTGCCCTGGACAGGTGAAACACGGCTATCATTCTCTGAGTAATGCTGGCAAATAAAAACACAGACCATTGCACAGAGTGTACTACTTTGTTTCTTGATTAGCACTCCTTCCCAAGGATATGGTCAATTTTTTCAACAAATATGAACTTTTCTGAGGCATATTCAGCCTTCCTCATAATGTATCATCAGAACAATTCAGAGAACAGAACAAGAGAGAGGGAACGAAAGAAAAGGCAGCAATCTTAGAGTTTATTTGATAGTAAAAGTTGAGGATATTCATCATTTGGATTTTATAAATGAGTAACTACCAAAATAAATTTACTTTGAGTGAATACTCTTACTTCTTAAATTGACTAGTCTTAAAAAGCTAATAAATTTGATTGATGTGATATACTCATATATTTATCTAGATGAAGCCATTTTTATGCCCAAAGTCAAATTATGCATTGATACATATAATTGCACATGAATAGAAACCTGCCTCAAACTTTTCTTCTTGAAATGTGCCTTTAGGTTATATGAGAATAGAATAAGCACAGAGTCAAATAGACTTGACTATTTTGCATGTTTATAAAATAAATTGATGTTGAAAGGACAACATCTTAGATTTGTTGAGTATAGCTAAAGCATTCTTTAGACGGAAAATTATAGCATGAAATGCTTATATGAATAGAAAACTTCAAATCAATTCTTGTTATATGAATCAAAGACTTCAAGTAGAAACTTGAAGAATCCAGGGAAAGATAAGCATATTAACCCAAAATAAATAAAACAATAAATTAATAAAAGTAAGAGCAGATATCAATGAAGTAGACATACAAAGAATGTTTACTAGCAAGGAATACAATCAATTAAAGTACCAATAAAAGGGAGAAAACAGATATCAGTGAAGTAGACAGCAAAGCATACAATCAATTAAAGTATCAATAAAAGAAGGGAGAAAGGAAATTCCTTGTAACAAATGGTCCTAGCAGCTAGAGATCCACATTAAAAAAAAGAAAGAAAGAAAGAAAGAAACCTTAATTAATCCCAATTTCACTTAATATACAGAAATTCACTCAGATGAGTTAAGGACCTAAATGTAAAGCCAAAGCTACAAGTAAGTAGAAAGAAATAATACCTGCTAAACTTGAGGGAAGGCAAAGTTTTCTTAGGACACAAAAGCACTGACCACCACAGAAATAACTGATTAACTGGACTTTCACAAGTTAAAAACTGTTACTCATGAAAGGACACAATACAATTAAACAAAGAGCCACAGACTGGAAGAAAATAGCCACCATATATGTATCTGACAAAGGACTTGTATTCAGAATGTATAAGAACACTTATACCTAAATAACAAGAAAAGTGACCCAATTGAAGAATAGGTGAAACACATTCAAACAGAATGCAGAAGAATGATGCAATAAGAACATAGAAAGTTGTTCTTCATTAGTCAACAGGAAAATGTAAATTACAACTATAATCAGATGCCACTTCACATCTAATAAGATAACAAGAGACCTATACCACCAACTGCTAGTGAGGGTTCAGAGCAAATACAATTCTTACACGTGGTTGGTGGAATGTAATATAATATTACCAATTATGGAAAACTGTTTACCCCATTATGCTAAAGTTGCGAATATATCTTCTCTACAACCTAACCATTTCAATTCTAGGTATTTCCTCAATAGAAATAAAAGTATGTGTTCAGAAAAAGGCTTGGTAAAAAACAGTTTTTTTTAAAACAATTTATTTCTAGGAGAGAGAGAGAGAGACAGCGTGAGCAGGGGAGGGTCAGAGAGAGAGGGAGTCACAGACTCTGAAACAGGTTCCAGGTTCTGAGCTGGCAGTCAGCACAGAGCCCGACGCGGGGCTCGAACCCACGAACCGCGAGATCATGACCTAAGCAAAAGTCAGACGCTTAACCGACTAAGCCACCCAGGCACCCCGGTAAAAAAACAGTTTATAGCAGCTTATTTATAATAGCCTAAAAAGCCCGGCAAGAGTCCATATAAAATATCATTCAACAATAAATACTAACAAATTGCTTAGGCATTCAACAACAAAAGCGAATCTCAAAAATATTATATTGCACAAAAGAGTTCTTTATAAGACTCAGGAACTAGCAATGCTAATCTTTAATGACTGACGTCAGAATGGGATTGTCTATGGTGGGTAAGAACTGAGAGTGTGGGGCCACAAAATTGCTTTCTGAGGTAATGTCTATGTTCTATAACATAGTGGTCATGCAGGTGTATGCACTTTTTAAAATTCATTAAATTATACACATAGGATCTATGAATTTCACGGTTTATAAATTTTACCTCAACAATGAAATGATGCAATAAAAATAAATTCCTTATGTACACTTCAACCATTGCCAATAAAAATGGCAACTATAGGTATATTGGGGGAATGAGGATCCTTTATGTGAGTCATAGGTTTTTAAATATATTTCTTGGGTAATATGGTTTTTCTTAAAAGAATGACATGACTATTTGTGCTATTCCTTATAGCATTTTTATTACTATATTTTTTTTGTTTTTAAAACAAACAAAACATTGTTATAATTTGTCAAGGCTGTTATAATTTGTCAAGCCATTTATCCAAGGCTGCTTTCCTTTCCCCCACTTCGATACCTGGAGGGAGCCTGGCCAGCCTGTGGCATTTTGGCTTACTTAGTAAGTTTTTCCCTAACAGTTATTTATAAGGAAAATATGGTTTAAAAGGTGGATCAAGAGGAGTTCAGTTCAGTCAAATAATAATGTAATTTAAAAGCTTGAAAAAAACAGCAGACATTAAATTCATTCTAAAAACAGCTAATATCTCTAGAATTTTCTCCAAAGAAAACAATTACAAAAATATGTTGTTACTATATTATAAAACAGATGGGGTTTTTGTTTAACAGATAAGAATTCTTTATTATTTATTCAAAAGCAACTTAAAAATGGTTTTCAACTCAAGGATCTTTCTGTCTACTTGCGGTGTGTAATACAAACGAAATCATTTCTTACAATGTGAGACCAACTCCAGTTGGTTTTATTCATATCAACTTAAAAACAGGTAAGGAAAAATAGAACTATCACAATACATAACATTTCTTATTCCAATAACTGGTATTTTGAAAACTTTCACATTAAGAGGATATTTGTAAGTTATAAAGCCTAGAAAGTTTAAGACCATATATAGTTCTTTGTTTCAAAGCCAAACCAGTATCCTAAGGTTTGAGAGAATTACTGGTTTTACAAATTAGAAAAGAGAGAATTAGTGAGTTGTCTTCTTCCTAAAATTGCCCAGCTGCTTCTAACTTGGGAGAGATAAATGCAGGTTGGGAAGACCACTGCAAGCTGCCAAACACAGCATTAATAAGGAGCCAAGCTGAGTGGACAAGAAAACCAAGCAAAAAATTTGTAGAGAAAGCTCTTGTGAAGATGGGTTTTTTTCTGAGGAAGCACCACAGGAAGTTCATAATAACCTCCTGAACACTTGTAAAGTTCATAGCTGCAAAGTATCACAGTAGTTGTTCACACTTTATATACCTAGAACATTCAGCTGTAGAAAGCAGAGCTCTGCTTAAAGCAGAGTTCTGAATAAAAGAAACAGTAAAGATAAGGGAGGAGTTGTGGGTCAAATTAGCACATGTCGGTTGTTGGACAAATGCCCACAGAGCCATGGCACTGTTCTACAGTTAACAAGGCATGTAGGTCACTAAAAACAAATGACCAGTCATTAGAGGGTAAGACCTAATTCTGCGTGTCCCCCAACAAAATACTGCATATGAAATCATAAAAGAAAATTATGCTGTCTTTAAAAGCACTGAAAGGCAGCAAACTTTAATCCTTCGTTTAGCAAACATTTAACATTCCCTCTTCCCTTATATTTTACATAAACAGTCTTAATTGTTAACAATTGTGCTGAAGTGTTGCCTACTTTATGGATGAGAGTGCACAGAGAGATCACTATTATTCGTCCATCTAACTACATGGATTCCTTTAGGGCATGGATAGTATTCTACTTAACATTGTGGCCCTAAGGCATAGTAACTAGTTGGGCTGGACTTAAAAATAAAATAAGATTAGAATAAGTAGAGGCCTGGGAGAGAACGTAGGAAAAAACAAACAAGGGGAATATCCAGCATGTGAAAATGCATATCTACAACTGTAGATAACAGTTTGAAGAGCTATTAGGGAAAAATAAAATAATCCAGTCTCCCTCTTTCCTTACTTGTTCTTGTACCTTATTAAACCATGAATCCAATACTAGCAGGAAATACTAAACTCCAGTGCATTACCTTATTGGAGAGTCAGAAAAATATAGTCCGTTTGCTTCTGCATCCCCTATATTGATCTTCACACCAAGTCACTAGAACGAGCAAATTAAATATTGCTCAATTCAGTTTTTGATATGCTCTTAATTTTAGTTTAGACACAATGCAAATATATCAGCTCTCTAGAATCTGCGAACAATCACTCTTAGCATGTATTTGTTGAAATTGTAATTTAACTCTACATTGTATGAAGGAAAGAAGGTCAAGTTCAATGAAGAGTTCACAAACACCTTGCAACAGCTGTCCATAATAACATTATGAAAAGCAGACACTGTCATTATCACAAACCATTCATCTTGAGAAGTTCCTAGTTCAGTATGTATTTTCCTTTCCGGATTACATAAATGCACACGCATAGGGACCGTAGTGCAAATATTTCTTCCTGAATCATTAAGACTGAAAATTGAGTATAGGTATGTTTTTTAAGTTGACGTTTATTGGTAATATTTTAATCTATTTTAGATGTATAAGATGTGTAATATAAGAAATGTTTTTAAAAATCTGCATTATATTAAATGTAAGTTGGTAAAAGGATTATTATAATTCCTTCCAAGCCAAGAGCATCTAGGGGACTTTTGGTACAGCATGTAAAAAAGCTTCGAAGTACCCACGCTGTCCTAACAAATAGAAAACTGAGCCAACTGAAAAATCAACAACTCTTCTTAGGTCCATAACAGAAGTAAGGTCACAGACAAACCACTGCCCCTGATATTGGAGAGAATGACAGGCAAATAGCGAGTCACAACCTACAGAAACAGCACTCCTAATTGATTTAACAGATAACATTTTGTTAAAAAACAGTAGCAAAATGCATCTGATTGTGTGTGTTTGTATATATCATATATATGTTTATGTATGCTTATATGTAAGTGAAATGAATGACAGCAAGCATATAAGGGATGGTAGGGAGGAATTAGGATTATTTTGTTATAGTTGGGCACTTCAACATCCCTGTCAGAAATGTGCAGATCTGGCATCCGGAAAATCAGTAAGAACAGAGTTGAACTCAACAACACCATCAATTAGCTGCATATAATGGATATCTATGACTACATCATCCAACAGAATATATATTCTTCTCAAGCAAAGAGCATCCAGTATATGAGTCTTATTTTTAAAGTTTATTTGAGAGGGAGAGAGAGAAAACAGGTGTATGCATGAGTGAGCAAGTGCGAGTGGGAGAGGGGCAGAGAAAGAAGAGAGAATCCCAAGCAGGTCCAGCTGAGAGCACAGAGCCCAACTCAGGGCTCCATCTCACAAACTGTAAGATCATGACCTGAGCCAAAACCAAGAATTGGACACTTAACCGACTGAGCCCCCAATACATTATTTTAAATAAACTTTTTCAGTTCTCCATCTGAAAGTCTTAACATATATATATAATATAATGTGTGACATATATAAAATACAATGTGTGACAGTTTTGAGAGTCCAAAGTGATGTTTATAATGCCCATTATGGAGTGATACCTTATTCTCATAAAGCAATATGTTGCATTGCCTCTAATAGGGCACCACAGCATACTATCTGGAGTATCATTTGGAGCTGCCAGGGACTCCTATGAGATCTGATGAGAATAAAATAATCTTAAAACCAAGAAAAAAAATGTGAAAATGTTCTTTCTCAACAAGGTATTGGTAGAGCTCTCAACCTACAAAAAGTAGAAATTATGACCTGTTCCCTTAGACACACTGAGTGTGCTTTGTGAGTCTTGAATTCCAGTTAAGTGGGAATACTACTGTGTTACCTTGAGGAATTTCTTCCTCATGCATTAAGATCTACAAATCCATTGAGTACAAGGTTGAAAGGATGAAAAGTGATCATCTTATGCAGATTACATGTCATAACAGTGAAAGGGGCCACACTCAGCTTTATCTTTTGTTACCAGTTCTGTGCAGTTGTAGGAGAGGAGAGACAGCAACATCCACCAGACAGCTCTGCCCATTTTCTCCCAGCCTTTGCATGCTGGCTGGAGGAGACAACACATACAATGAGACAACAATGATTTGAGGCATATACTGCATCCTATAAGACAGCACTCCAACCCCTCAGGGTATTGTCACTCGGAGGATGCCATAACTGATCCTTCAGTAGGCCATTCTAGAATTTAATCAAGCCAGATATTTCTAGGTAGTAAGGACATGGTAAGACAAGTGAATTCTGTGAGCGTGAACCCAATGTCTCACTTCTCTGTGAAATGAGTCTGTGGTTGAAGGTAATGTAATACATGACACCAAAATGATAAAGCAATACTTCCTAGAGGTCCACGAATGATTGTGTGGACAGAAATACTGTAAGTATGGAAGACAAATCCATAATGCATATTAAATATCTATATTCATGAGAATGCCCTTTCCCTGATTAAAAAAAAAAGATCCAGTATACTCAACTATCCATCAGATTGCCAGCTGGTTTCCCTGGGGAAGATTATCATCTTGTGGCTTATTATTGTTCTCTGCTATTGGCAAATTAGACACCCAGCTGTGGCTGTAGCCAAATGAGACTAGGTGAAGCAAAATCCCTGCTGTTAAGCCCACAGATGAGTTCCATCCATACTATCAAGGTTGGTTTGTAAATGAATTGCGCAAACACCAGAAATCTGGTGAAAGAAGCTGACTGAGGTACATAGGAGGAATAACCATGTCCGCTTGATTACTGACAGCAGTCTCTGCAGTGGATGCCATCTGGAGTGCACTTACATAGCACATGCTTACCCACATCCAGCCCTCCCAAACGCCTTACCATCAATTTTTAAATATTATTCTAATTCTCTTTCCAGTTCATTAACATTATAGGTACTTTTCTACAAAATCATTATGGATCTCTGTAGATCTATACCACCAGCTATGTCCCATTGCACAAAAAGTGTATAACAAGATATACCATTTGAAATTCTTCCCTGCGAGTGAATTCTTTATAGTGTCCTCCATGGCCTTCCAAAGTGGAGCTATAATACAGCGGTATATACGTATACAGTATGTATATGTTCAAACCTTTCCCTGAACTGGGCCATCTATTGACACTATGGTGTGAAGATCCTTCTGTAAACCAGTTCTTTTCTTTTCTTCCATTTCAGTGGTCACAGGCAACTGTCCATGAGGCCATAGCTGTTTGTTGAGGGGTAAGTGGGAAAGCAGCAGGAACATATAACATGGGAGTCTGAAGTATCTACTTCATGTGGTTTACTTGTTAACTTCCAAAGCTACGAGGGCATTCTTGGATATACAATTTCCACTTCACAATGGAAGGATGCTGTGTACATTCAACTTTATGACTGGGTCAATCTGATAACACACAGTTTATTATGGATATTTTTTAGTAATGTAGTCACTTAGTGAATCATCCAATGATAAGTATCCTCATAAGAGGCAGAAGAATAGAAACAGACACATAAAGAGAAGGAAACCACATGTGACCATAAAGGCAGAGATTGGAATAATACAGCCCGAGAAGCCAAGAAATGCCTGAAACCATCAGAAACTGGAGGAGGCAAGAAAAGATTCTTTCACACAGCATCCAGAGAGAGTGAGGCTCTGCCCACAGCCTGATTTCAGACTTCTGACCTGCAGAACTGTGAGAAAATAAATCCTTGTTGTTTGAAGCCACCCAGTTTGTTGTAATTTGTTACAGGAGCCCTAGGACATGAATACAAATGTCCATTTCATCCCCGCGGATCCGATTATCATTTAATCATCCTTATAAATCCCTGCAGGGTAAATCACTCTGCTCCTAGGGCTTTTTATTGTAATGCTGCCCTCTTTTTCTCTGATGGTTAAGCTTCACCATTTGGCTTTTAGTGTTGGGGATCACATTGTTCCCATCAAATCAGGTTATCAAACTCCATAACAGTATGCACACTGTCGTCTCCAGCTTTTCAGGGAAGCTGGTAATACACTCACGATTCATTTCTTAATGCCTTATGAAGATACTCTTGTGGAGTACTGACACTCGAAGGGGTATCTGAGAAAGTCACCCATAATAGATCCACCGCAACTACCCATTTTCTGGGTAATATTTTATAGGGAAGTTCTTGCATTTAGAGCTCATTGATATAGGCCACTTTCTAGTCCAGGCTTCAGGTAACATATGTAGCAGTTCACAGGGCCTCAGGCCAACACAGTAAATCCTGAATTCCAGGCAATTTATGAATTTGTACATGAATTTGTCTTGGTACAATCTTCCATTTTGTCTTTTTTGGTTTCATAGACTTAAAATAAACTCTTACACATGCTCCCCTGACTCTTGGTAAAAACTGACACAATCTTACACCACTTTCAGTATATAGGCTAACCCCTACCAGACCATACCTTGTTTGTTCTTCCTCACCACTATCCTCACCTTAAGGCGATCTAGCCTGGACGCACACTATATTAACAATATAACTCTGTAAACCTTACAGTCAGCCTATAGCCCGTAGTCCCCAGCTACATCTGCTAGGTACACGCAGCAGGAGTTAAGTAATTTCTTTAGAGTTATCATTAAGGTTTTCTGAATTTCAATCTGGGTCTTGTGCTGCACCTTCAAGGCTTTCAATCTATCTTTTTGAAGCTTTCAATCTATCTTTATGAACCCTTCCAGCTGTAGGAAGTGCCATCCTATGCCACAATCTTTGTCATCAAAGTGACTAGTTGGCTCAGCCATTTGATCTCCTTATGTTTATCCTCCACATGCGCCCCATTCTGTGCCATCACTTGTGATATTTTGAGTTATCATGATGCTACCACATGGTGCACATTACCAGTGTCCTATTTCCCCCTGGCAAGGAGGTTATCCATATGCTTTTCAAATATGTGAGCAGCCCAAGCCTAGATTCCATTTTAAAGTCTGTTTGCTGGGATTGTTCCTGGTACCAGTTACTGTTTTTGTCAGGGTCCAGCAGGCACATTCAAACTGCTAATTTGAGAAGTATTTAGAAAAGGGTTGTTTACACTGTTTAAGGAAATCAAAAGACAAAAGTGAAGTACTGTCAACCTCGCCACAAAAGAAAGCAATTCACCTAGAAGCCGAAGGAGTAAAAAAAGGAATCATAGAATTCAAAGAGAGCTATAGAGTAGAAGGGCTGACCCTTTATACAATAAGAGATATGGCCTTAGGCAGATAAATGCAGTCACTGACAACAGACCAAAAATCAGAGAGAAGCCAGGAGAATACATACCCAACCTCCGACTGTCTTCCAGACCTCAGATGTCCTGCTGATGCTTCCCAATAACTGGATGCAACTGGAGGACATTATATACTCATTGATGTATGTATAAAGACCAGCTAAGGGCACATGGCAGAGTGGGAAGGGGGGAAGGTAGATCTGAAGAAGCAAATGAAGAATATCCAGCAAAAGCCATTATTTACTTTTGAAATGTTTTTAAATTTTATTTGCTAATATTTAGTTTAGGACTTTTGCATCTATAGTCATTGTGAAAGTGGCCTGTCATTTTCTTGTACTATCCTTGTCAAATTTTGGTATCAAGGATATGTTGGCCTCATGAGTTGGGGAATATTCATTCTTTTCCTATTTCTTGGAGGAGTATCTATAGATATTCCTTTAGAATTATTTGTTCTTTCAATGCTCAGTTGTGACACAAGATAATTTTACTTGCATAACACTTTGGGCAAAGCATGTTACATAATCCTGCCACATTTCTTTTTTTTAAATATAATTTATTGTCAAATTGGTTTCCACACAACACCCAGTGCTCATCCCAACGAGTGTTGTCTTCAGTGCCCATCACCCACTTTACCCTCTCCCCCACCCCCCATCAACCCTCCATTTGTTCTCAGTATTCAAGAGCCTCTTATGGTTTGCCACTCTCCCTCTCTGCAACTTTTTTTCCCCTTTCCCCTCCCCCGTGGTCTTCTGTTAAATTTCTGCAGATCCACACATGAGTGAAAACATATGGTATCTGTCTATCTCTGCCGGACTTATTTCACTTAGCATAATACCCTCGAGTTCCATCCACATTGCTACAAATGGTCAGATTTCATTCTTTCTCATTGCCAAGTAGTATTCCATCATATATATAAACCATATCTTCTTGATCCATTCATCAGTTGATAGACATTTAGGCTCTTTCCATTTGGCTATTATTGAAAGTGCTGCTGTAAACCCTGAGGTACATGTGTCCCTATGCATCAGCACTCCTGTATCCCTTGGGTAAATTCCTAGCACTGCTATTGCTGGGTCATAGGGGAGTTCTATTGTTAATTTTTTGAGGAACCTCCACACTGTTTTCCAGAGGGGCTGCACCAGTTTACATTCCTACCAACAGTGTAGGAGGGTGCCTGTTTCTCCATATCCTCGCCAGCATCTAGTCTTCTGATTTCTTCATTTTAGCCACTCTGACCAGCATGAAGTGATATCTCAGTGTGGTTTTGATTTTTATTTCCCTGATGATGAGTGACGTTGAGCATCATTTCATGTGTCTGTTGGCAATCTGGTTATCATCTTTGCAAAAGTGTCTATTCTCACTCATATGTGGAACAGGAGAAACTTAACAGAGGACCATGGCGGAGGGGAACGGGATAAAAAAATAGTGAAGGAGAGGGAGGGAGACAAACTACAAGAGACTCTTAAATACTGAAAACAAACTGAGGGCTGATGGGGGGTGAGGGAGAGGGATAAGTGGGTGATGGGCATGGAAGACGGCAGTTGTTGGGATGAGCAGTGGTGTTATATGGAAACCAACTTGACAATAAACTATACTTTTAAAAAGTGTCTATTTATGTCTTCTGCCCATTTCTTCACTGGACTATTTGTTTTCTGGGTGTGAGGCATGGTGAGTTCCTTATAGATTTTGGATACTAGCCCTTTAGCTGATATGTCATTTGCAACTATCTTTTCCCATTCCATCAGTTGCCTATTAGTTTTGTTCATTGTTTCCTTTGCAGTGCAGAAGCTTTGAAACCAGAAAAGACCCCAAATAGCCAAAGTTACATTGAAGAAGAAAACCAAAATTAGAGGCATCACAATCTCAGACTTTAGCCTCTACTACAAAGTTGTAATCAAGACAGTAGGGTAATGACACAAAAACAGACACATAGACCAATGGAATAGAATAGAGAACCCAGAATTGGACTCACAAATATAGGGCCAACTAATCTTTGACAAAGCAGGAAAGAGTATCCAATGGAAAAAAGACAGCCTCTTTAACAAATGGCGCTGGGAGAAATGGACAGCAACATGTAGAACAATGAAACTAGACCACTTTCTAACACCTTACACAAAAACAAACTAAATGGATGAAGGACCTGAATGTGAGACAGGAAGCCATCAAAACCCTAGAGGAAAAAGCAGGAAATAATTCTTTGACCTCAGTCGCAGCAATTTCCTACACGACACACTTCCAAAGGCAAGGGAATCAAAAGCAAAAATGAACTATTGGGACCTCATCAAGATAAATCCTGCCACATTTCAAGAGGGTGAAGAATTGCAATCAGTCACCTGGTACTCCCGGAAAGAGAGAAGAAACATTTTCTACCTCTTGACTCACTATTCTTTTTTTCATTTTCAAGGTTATCTGAGTCAAGAACTGCAAAGGGTCTGAGACGCTACCCAATTACAGGCTAACAAATTTGTGGGCCGGAACTTCATAGATGAGAGTGGAAACATGAGACTCCTAGGTCAGGGATGAAGCACAATTTATTGTTCACAGAAATAGCAGTGGCCAGAATATCAGCATTTTGCCCTAATTCCACCAGGGTGGTACAAGGTACAAATGTCACATGCACACACAGTGAATTGCTTTGCAGGGTAGAAATCCTGGGCTTAGAGACTCTGAATCTTTTATAGTGAAGAGTAAACACTATCCCTATCTTCCAAGACTGCTTGTTACACAAACATCCTTCAAAACAGGTCTGAAAAAAAAGGAAAACTACTACCTCTGCTCAAAAGACATTCAGAAGTGCAAGAAGCCTATGGAGAATTATCTTTCAAATGACTTTTTTTAAACTTCCTTTTGTGTCTAACATAGAGATCAATTATTCATTTATATTGTGAATAACAATTTCTCAAGACAAAACAACTCTCTTTGCTCTGCAGTTTTTCTTCTCAGTTTCATCCAGGAAATTAATATTGCCACCATTTTTTTGTTGTCTACTTCCATATGGCTATTTCCATTTTACAAAGTATCATTATTTTTAACCTTAATATGTCATTTCATTTGGGGTATATATCTGGTACATAGCAAGTAGTTCACTCTTTTGATATACTATGATCATAACTATCCTTTACTATAGAACTTTAATAAATAAATAAATTTAAATAAATTTAAATTTAAATAAATAAATCTGAATTTATGCACTGTAATGTTCTTAACCTGGTTTTTCTCTCATATGTACTCCTTCCTGCTCACCTTAGAAAATGAAAACAAAAACACTTTATTTCATAATAGTTCTCAAGTTTGCTGTTGTCCCATTTTTGTCTCTGGAAATATGGAGTTTATAATTCAATTTTCATTCTGCTACTATTTGTCTTTAAATTTTTAACTGAGTATTTTAATATCTACTTTCTTATCTATCTGTTGACCCTTCTCCCATTAAAAAGACTCGGAACACTTTTATCCCTCTGAACCCTCCTATAAGAGACATTTTATTGGAATAGTCAGGGTACTATTTTGGTAGACTGATTTTTTTTTTCTTTTTTTGCAGTAGAGATTTTTATTTGAGGAATTATTTTTGTTCATTACATTGTTTCATAACCACACAAATGATCATTTAGAAAGGATCTTGAGCTTGCAGTGCCCACTGCCCTTTCTCAGACACAATATCACTCCCATATCTTACTTCCATAGTTTTAAGGTCGGCGGGAGTACAGAAGGGGACACAGAGATTCAGGATGTGCTTTCTGCTTAACAATATCCTTCTGCTATCTTCACACATATTTGCCCAAAAGTAAAATTCTTAGATCATCTCTTTTACCCTCAAAATTCAAAATCGTTCCATAGAAATGTGCCTTCCTGCTGGTAGTTAGTGTTGGGGAAGAGAAATCTGTGGTGTTGCTATTGATTTTATTTTCTTGTGGCTACTTTCCCCCTCCAACTTGCATGCTTATAGAATTTGTCCAATATTCCTGAAGTTCAGAAATACCACGAGATTGTGTCTATATATTAATTTTCCCAGTACTTGGTAGATTCTTTATACAGATAAGGTTGTTTATCTTTTTAGCTTGGGAAAATTGGCTTTAAATCTCTCTTTGCTAATTGTTTCTCCTTTTTACTCCATTCTAGGCTTATGTTAATTCTAGTGTAGATATAGCAAGGTTGTTAAAATTATTATTTTTGCTCATCTATTTCATTACTTTGTCTTTTTCCTCTGAATTCTAGGGCAGTATCTTGAGCTAATCCATCAAATCTCTGTTTTAGCTTCATCTTTCAAGAACCAAACCTGCTGGTCATTGCCATTTATGTGTTTTGTTTTTCTTTTTTGTAATTTAGCAATTGTTTATTTTGTGTAATAGCAATTGTTTCCCAGTATCAATTTTTCCCCAAAGGATGAAAAGTGCTGTCAAATATCCCTAACATGAATCTAATCATTTGTGAAATGCTTATTTGTTCTCATTCCTCAGAAGAGTCCCTTTTTTGTATTTTAAATCTTTATATATATAATATATATAATCTTTATATATATTACATATATTATATAAATAGTGACTATTCTTGATCAGCTTGTTTTTGCAATATGTGGATCTAAAATTTTGTTCTGTTATATTGTTTAGGCCTCTATTCATATGATACTGTCTTCATAAGGGAGAAAGAAGGAAACGCCTTCCACAGCTTCATTAGTTAGTGGGCCAAGGGAAGTATGTTCATCAGGTCATATACTCAAGGAATGCAGATACTACGTGAATGGGAGAACCTACCTGCTCAATGAGTCCTTGCTCTCCAGTAGGCTGGAGTTAGGATTTTAGTGGGTAGCAACCTAACTTTCCCCCCAGATGATGGCTCTCTAGCCAGATACCTCTTCTAGCCCCTTCTACTGTGGATTTTCAGACAGTTGTGTAAAATGAATAGTTCTAGAAGGATCAAAAAGTGTTTACCAGAATAGTTGACTTTATTGGGGAAAGTCTCTCTGCTGTTGAGCTATTTTCTGCTTAATGGATATTATCCCAACCCTTTAGGTACTGTCCCTTTCCATACATGAACTTAATTGCTCTGGCTGGTCCACCCTCCTTGTTGTATTCCATAAATCTTCCATACTACGAGCAAACGCTATCTAGTCAGTTGCTTCCCCTTGGGGTAAATTCTCAAAGTCCCTTATTTGCCCCTATCTGAATATTTCTCCCTTGTGGCTTGCCACCCCAGTCCTTCCATCTCTAAGACGGGGCATTCTCCTGCACTGTCTTGTGAAAATCTGGTCATTTATATTCCAGTGTAAATCCACTCTTGTCTGCCTTAGGTTGTTACCTGTTTATCAGTGACCAGAATGCTCTTCAATCTAACCCCATCTGTAATTTACCATTTAGAAAGTTCCCAGAATGTCTGCATTGTCCATGAAACTTTGAAAATAACAGCATTATAGCACTTCCCTCCTTGATATTTAGTTCCTTAAAAATAACTACAATGTACCATGCTCTTGCTAAATTAAAAAAAACTGTAGACATCCTAGGAAATATGCTGTTGAAATGTTGGCAAATATTTATGTAGAACAAATATTCATATTTAGATTGAATTCCTTGATCACTAAACTTAAGAAAACAGCTACTGTTTGGACAATCTACTGATTTGAATTAGGAGAAAAATTCTCCCCTCACCCCCATCCCCTCAAATTATGGTGTGTGTGTGTGTGTGTGTGTGTGTGTGTGTATGTGTGTGTGTGTAAATATTGCTATTTGAGTTATAGAGCTTCACTTTAAATTCTTTCTCTCTAGCAAGATATCTTCTGTTCAGCCATCCAGATCCACTTTCCCTGTTAACTACTCCACTCTTTGCCCCAAAGCTGCATGAATTTTGCCAACAGACTTCTAGTTCTCCTGCTTTACTTCTGGGTTCTACCAATGGGAAATGCAAACAGGCAACTGGAGAGAGAAAGTATATGTTTCAGAGTATTCAGAGTACTTATTTCTCCAGTTCCTGAGATTACATAGTATTGGCTATCCCTTGATAGTTGTTTTCTTTTTTTTTAATTTTTTTATAGTTTATTTATTTTTGAAACAGAGAGAGACAGAGCATGAGTGGAGGAGGGGCAGAGAGAGAAGAAGGCACAGAATCTGAAATAGCCTCCAGGCTCTTAGCTGTCTGCACAGAACCTGATGCGGGGCTCGAACCCACAAACTGAGATCATGACCTGAGTTAAAGTCAGACACTCAACTGACTGAGCCACCCAGGTGCCCCAACAGCTGTTTTCTGATCC
Source organism: Hyaena hyaena (assembly GCF_003009895.1). Taxonomy (NCBI): domain Eukaryota; kingdom Metazoa; phylum Chordata; class Mammalia; order Carnivora; family Hyaenidae; genus Hyaena; species Hyaena hyaena. The sequence goes on from NW_024080792.1 coordinate 1,648,057, forward strand.
TCTCTGTTATCTATGTTACACTCTGCTTCCTCAGCCTTCTCCCTCCCCATGTTCATCTGAGGCCAGGGGTAGAGATAGCTTATCTCCTACCTGCCCAGGGTTCTTGCACTATTCCTTTAGTTTCCCTACATGCTGGCCACACTTTATAATAAGTCCCTTTGTAAATAAACCCTCCTTGAATTTTCCTATTTTGAGTGTGCCATCAATCTCCTGTTAAGACTGACTCACACACCCTTATTCATCACTGTAGGTCTCTGACATGCGTGTGATTATTGTGATTATTAAGGTTATGCCTTTGGCTTATTGGGGAAAGGGGTTGTTATAGTTTCCTTAACCAAGTTTATTCTTCCTACAGAATTTCATCATTGTCCTACTAGCAGTTCTATTCCCACAGGATAAAAGATAGTTCTACTGTTTACCCTGTTTTTCAGCATAGAGTGCATTTATTTGTTTGTTTATAAATAATTCCAGTTGTTTTACTGGGATCTCAGGAAGAACAGAAGGTAAAAGTAGAAGATAAAAAGTGAAGGTTTGTATCACTGTATTAAACATAGCATTTTTTGTCTTACCTGTAAAGATTTTTAAAAAGGGAATTCTGTTTCCTCCCATCCACATTTTGACTCTTCTATAACTACATTTAACCCGAAATAAATTACTTGAATTAAAAGTTGAGCCTAGCTTTTGTTTGCTGGCTTTACCTATAGTGCACTTGAAATTTTTAAATATTTTAATGTAAAAAAATGTGAAGAATAAAATGTTCTCTTTACCTTACAACATTAATTTCAGGAACAAAACTATATTTCAATTTATAACTCATTGTGTAACAATAAAGCATTTTATATAGGGATGTTTTGTTTTTATACAATGTATGATAATATGAGAAACAAAAAACAATTAAAATCAATAAAAAGATAAAATTCTATTTCCATATTGCATGGTGCATTCCTCTGTTAGCAGTGGACAAAAATGCTGATCATCAAATACCCCTGGATCTTCTAGGGATGAGGCCTCTGGGACATTATAATCTTAGGTGCTGTGTCTGAGCGATATTTCTTTCTGATCTCATCTATCTCACCATTATCAAGTATAAATGAAGCCAGCACTGGAATTTGAGAAAAATAGTTCTTAGCCAGGATATGTTTGTGTTTGATCTTGTGAATAAACGAGGGTTCATATCCCTAAAAGAAAAGAAAATCAAGTTCTAGTAAATGTCACAGATATATTTTGCCAAGTAAAAAAAGAAAAACACTTCCACGTCTCAGTTTCATATATCAGCTCTCTCAGCTCACAGTATATTTCTTCCCAGTTTTGTCTAATATCTTTCAGGTCTCAGCTCCTATGACGTTGTAAACCTGAGGCCTTTCCTGACTCTTCCTCTGACTTCTGAGTCCAAACTAATCCCTTCTCCTCCTTGCAGGTACTTAGTACTTTTATGTATTTTAATTGGAATATTTAGTTCATTGTGCCTTGAATTTCACTATTTACTTGAGAGTCTTTCCATGATAAAACAAAACAAAAAACAAAAAAAAAAAACAAAAAAATACTCCGTGAAGTTTCAATCTGGGTCCTTTACATATATGTGTCTCTCAACACCACAAGGTAGATAAAATATTTTTGAACGAATGATCCTGTCACCTTGGTTCTCTCTTTAAATCTACTTCAACACTCTTAAAATTACCAACTTGAGATTTTTTTTCTAAGACTGGTATTTATCTCCCCGTCTCCAGAGTCCAAAATAAAGATCACAATGGTGTTGTGACAATATAAACCTCCCTTTGCTTACACTTTTTACTACCTGAATTCCCACCTTATCAGTCCATTTTCTGTCTTTAAGCAGAAAATAACCTTTCTGCCTTTATCAAGTCTCTGTACCTTTCCACTTTTATTCTTAATTACTGTTTAGGCTTCTTATCTCTCCACAGCTATCGCATACTTTGAACTTTCTCTGTTACATAGCATTGCCACAGTATAAGATAATCTCTTTTCTACTAAGAGTGGCAGACTGCTTGTTGCCAACCCAATATTCACTCTTTCTTCTATTCATATTTTGGGGCCTGATTTTGCAGAAGGGCCTTATTTTGTATTATGTGATGTGCTCAGCTTTCCTAGCCTTTATTCTAACTAGGGGTGGCCATATGACAAGTTTCAGGCCATTATACATACATGTATATATAATAGAAGCCATTGGAGAAAGCTTACAAGAAAGCTTTTTAAGAGAATGCAGGAGACGACATAGCTATTTTATCTCTAAGACTCCACAAGCATGAGAATGAAAGTCAAAGGCTAAAGACGGCTGAAGAGAAAGTTAGAGGGCTTGGGTTTCTGAGAGCACTGTGGAGTCACCATCTAGACTCAACTTCTTGTTGGATAAGGAAACTAACTTCACATTTAATTAAGTCATTATAAATTGCTTACTCTGTTATTTCCAACCAGACTTAAATACAACCGAAACAATGAAGAATTGTGTCCATTATACTTTCTTGTTTTTCTCCAAACACTTGCCACTGTATCTGGCATATTCAAAAGAAAATTCTGGTTGAATTAATAAATACCCTCTATTTCCTTTATAACCTTAATTGACCCTTCTCTTCAACCAAATCTCTACTTGTACCTCCTCCTAGAATTTGTTTTCTAAAAGTAAGATAATCCTCACTAAAGACTCCTCCGTAGAGTCAAAACAAAAGTAAGGAGAACCCGTGGAAAAGGAGCCAAAGGACACACTGTTCTGACAGGAAGTATCATGGAGCAGTGTCCTGGCATAAAGCTTCCTCTCTAGAGACCAACTTACCAGGGCATCCTTTGCACTGATCTATGTTCAACCACTTCTTAGTCCTTACTTCATTAAAAAAAAAAAAAAAAACTAACATATTTCTGTTATGCAACATTAAATTATACAAGTACAGATCTTCATAGGTTTTCAAAGTATCTTTATAGAAAAAAAATCATTAAAGGCAAGATAAGCATATTATGGTACATACAAGCAAAAGAACAATCAGCAACTCTTAGAGAATAATATAAAATGGAAAATATCCAATATATATTATCCCCTTTTTATATTATTTCCTTTTCATATTATCCTCTTTTCTAGATAAGAAAATGGGCACTGAGACATTAACAAATTGGCTCAACTTCTCATAGCCCATAAATGATAGAGCCAGAATTCAACCAAGGCTGCTCTGATCCTCTATATTGATTTCATTTTTTTAGCCAAACTTTATAAAAATTTATGAAGCAAAGAAGGCAAGTCTTAATGTCCTACAGATTGCTAGAGACAGACATGGGGACATGGGGTCCACTGTTGTTCCTACTTTGACCGTGTGCACCATGAGAAACTGCTCTACCTCATTTACAGTTCAGAGAACAGAAGTCTTTTTCCATGGTTTTCCTATAACTTGTGTCATGATTGCAGGGAGCCAAGATTATTTTAACATTTGGGTATTTTTTTTACTTACTGAGAAAGCAAACATCTTTGTGCATTAAGGAAATTCTAGAAACACTTTAACTTGTGGCAAGATGTAAATTATTCTTTAAAAAAACTGAATATTAATAAAAGATCATGCTTAGTCCAAAACCATAAAAAGGCATTTTTTTTTAGTTTGTCTGGTTGAGAACCTTAGCTTTGTTTATAGAAATTCAGTAAGATCGACATCCTGAAATTAGGAATGCATTTGAATAGAACATTTAATTTGATACTGCAGTAATTTGATTAAATACACAAAGGGAGTATGTGGATTAATTGAAACAGTAAAATATCAGCTTTGGGAATGAACTTCAATCCCACTATGGGTCCTAGATGAAATGATATTGTAGTATTGGCTATGCTTCCAGTGATTACATATTTATGAAGCAGCTTAGTTTACTAAATATAATATTTAACACAGCTTCAATTTCATGCTGCTTTTTCTTTCAATCCCTAGAGTGCGATTTTTCTTAGCCTGACTTTCACTGGAAAATTATTCAAAAAAGCTAAAAATTTAACTAGTTCCTCCTCTTTATTTTATTTAAAATTTTTTTTAATGTTTTATTTTTGAGAGAGAGAGAGAGACAGCGTGAGCAGGGGAGGGTCAGAGAGAGAGGGATATAGAATCCAAAGACAGGCTCCAGGCTCTGAGCTGGCTGTCAGCACAGAGCTTGAAGCGGGGCTCGAACCCATGAACTGTGAGATCATGACCTGAGCTGAAGTCAGATGCTTAACTGACTGAGCCACCCATGCACTCCTAGTTGCTCCTCTTTATACCCTCCCTCCTACCCAGTAAAAACACAAGCAGGGAATAACACCATTCATAATGACTCTTATATTTGAAGTCATTTCTTTATTTTCTAACTGACAGTTTGCATGAAACTCAAAGTATAGACATTTAATCAATAGAAGGCAGAGAATCAGTATCAGCTGTTGGGATCCTAAGCTTGTGTTGTGTAAATGAAGTTCTCTGATGAACTTGATCCTGTTCATCAAAATGTTTTACAGATTGCATCTTGTAAATTGCTGAAATTAAATGGTATTGAATTTTTGCAGCATTTTCCCCACTCTCAGTCATTTGGGAGAAAATGAACCCTGGAGCCTCAGAACCATATTCCATCAGTAATTGCCATTTAGAGCACAAGATTATGAAGAAAATTTGAGAATTTAGTGTGTTTTATAGGCAGACTCATGATGGTTAATCAAAGAAAGACAGAGTCTAGGTTACATAATACCTAATCTGCTATTTCATTTATTCATTTATTTATTCAACAAATACTTAGTAAACTACTAGTCTGGGACAGGCACTAGTGTAGGTATTAGATACGGACATGAATAAGCTAAATAAAACCCATCTTCATGGAATTTATTGTGGAACTATGTGCTTCAAACTTGCTATTATTAGGAGAGAGTGGTATCCAGGGTAGATAACCTGTAAGATGTTCTAATTTCTTATCTTGTCTTTTTCTGTGCCTTAGCTTCCTTTAATTTTAATTTCAGCCATACATACCATCCACTGTTTGTTACTATTATCCAGTCTGTTTCTTAACCCAATGGAAGTATTTAAATTATCCTTGGAATGTAGTAAAAAACAGTCACACTATCTGTAATATCTTTGATGATTAAATTAGCTCCCCAAATAAATTCTCTGCTTTCTTACCTCTTCAGTACTTGTTAGTTTGAGATGAATAACGCCTTCATCTTTGGTAAGAAGAATGCAGTTCCAGGGGGACCATTCCAAGGACTTGTCCCACCTGACCATGACCAGATCGTGGAGATCATTCCAGGCACTGAGTACTGACTGCGATGCCCAGATGTTCTCTACCAGGTACTGAATATCTTGTAGCTGCAGGTCAAAACAAGTTTGAAAATTAATGTTTTCTTCTAAAGATAAGAGTATTACATCACTTGAAGAAATACATTATACTGCGTATATTTTTAAGAGAGAAACATTATTCATGAAGTTCAGTGCTTCTTACAGCTTATTTTTCACCAAACCTCTGCTCATTCTGCCCAGACTACATTATCAGATTCACAGTCATGACTGCATCTTTAACCCAGGGAACTATATTTCATCCAGTATGCTAATTTTACCTTATATGTAAATGGTATTTGGTGCTTTTCAAAATTTGTCACTATCATCTTATTCTCAGGGTTATCATAGGTCACTTTATTTCCATGTTACCAATGAAGAAATTGAGATTTAATAAAGTAAGCAATTTGCTTAGTGTTATTAAAAATACTTTGTTGTTTTAATGAAAAAATAAGGAAAATGGGGGAATGAAATAAGTGTTTAAAAACTTTTATAATTTAAAACATATTAGCTAAAAGTCTTGAAATGACTTCTTATCAAAAGGTCTGAATATATAAACTTAGAATTGCCAGAGGGGCAAGCTTCACTAAGTATAAGCATACAGAAAAGAAGGTTTATTTTATTTTAATTTTTTGCGTGGGGTTGAGGAAGAGAGAGAAAGAGAATGAGTGGGGGACGGGCACAGTGAAAGGGAGAGAGAGAATCTTAAGCAGGCTCCATGTCCAGCATGAGCTGGGGCTAGATCTCAGGATCCTGAGATCATGACCTGACTGAAATTAAAAGCCTGTCGCTTTACCAACTGAGCCACCCAGGTGGCCCAAGGAGCCATTCTTTTAAAAGGTTCCCATGGGAAAGCAGCAATCTTTTCTGTAGTCTCAGTGAACACATTTCATCCATGATTGGCAACCCTTACTGATCATACCTGCATCAGGAAAGCAATTTTAGAATCATCTTCATAATTAGCTTCTGAATAGTAGAGCCGTTGAAGTAAACATTTGTACTTCAAAAACGATTCTCGTTGCCGAGTCTCATTGTCAAGGTTAATGCAGTTACGACACCGGTATACACGGTGTGAGGTGGATGATACAGCAAACTCTGTGGAAGGCAAGTAGAGCTGGCAACTGTGGCAAAAGTAAATCTTCTTATAAAACTTCAGTGGGTCTTGAGGGACCTAAATAGTAAAAATTAATTAAGTAATTAATTAATTAAAAAAAGAAAAAAGTTATAAAGGTCAGTCCAAATACTAACCAACAGAAATACTGGAGACTAACTTAGAATAAGATAAAAAGTTGGTTAATTTCTAAAGTCACATTTCCCTTAACTTCCTATTATATACAAAACTTAAATTTCAAGCAGTCTTCATTTATCCTGCCAAAGTGTTAAGAAATCTGTATTATTCATCAACCCTTAGATACATGTGGTAAAATCACCTAAAAATTAATTGAGAGAAAAAAATTAGTAAGTGAAGGCTTTAGATTCCAAAATCGTAAGGAAACCTTCAAAGTGCATTGGCACTTAAGTTTTAAAAAGAATTTAGATTTTTAGTGCTATGTTACATTAATCTTACAGGCAATAGTTAGATTCATGTATAGATGAAAGCTCACCCAAACTAAGTGTATTTCTCATTTCATTTATCCTAACACTAAATCTGGATTGGCTCAATGATCAATATGCAAAGCCTGAAACTGTGCATCATATAGTAGCTCTATTTTTAATTTTTTGAGGAACTTCCACACAATCTTCTAGAATGGCTATACCAATTTAAATTTCAAAGGACAGTGCACAAGGATTCCCTTTTCTCTATATCCTTGCCAACACTTGCTATCTTTCGTCTTCTTGATAATAAGCATTCCCAAATTGTGAGCTGAATATCTTACTGTGATTTTGCTTTGTACTTCACTTATAATTAGTGATGTGGGGCACTTTTTCATGTATGTGTTGCCATTGCATGTCTTCTTTGAAAAAATGTCTACTCAGGTCTTTGCTCATTTTTAAACTGGGTTGATATGAATTTGCTATTGAGTTATATAAGTTTGTGGGGGTTTTTTATATTAATTCATCAGTTATATGGTGCACAAATATTTTCTCCCACTCTGTACATCACCTTTCATTTTGTTGGTTGTTTCCTTTCTACGCAAAAGCTTTTCAGTTTGATGAAATCCCAGTTGTCTATTTTGGCTTCTGATGCCATGACCAAAAAATCATTGCTAAGATCAATGTTAACAAGAGTTTCTCTATATTTCCTTCTAATAACTTTGCAGTTTCAGGTCTTATATTTAAATCTTTATTTTGAGTTGACTTTTGTATGTGGTATGAGTAAAGGTTGATTTTTTTTTGCAGGTGGCTATCCAGTTTTTTAACACCATTTAATAAAGAAACTATCCTTTCCCCCATTGTATGCTCTTAGTTCCTTTGTGCGTTTATTTCTGGGCTTTCTATTTTGTGCCATTGATCTCTGTGTCTGTTTTTATGTCATTACCATACAGTCTGAACTATAGCTTTGGAATATAGTTTGAAATCAGGAAGCATGATGCCTCCAGCTTTGTTATTCTTACTCAAGATTGCTTTAGCTACATGGGATCTTTTGCAGTTCCATACAAATTTTAGGATTTTTTTTCCTAGTTCTATGAACAATGCTATTGGAATTCTGATAGGGATTGCATTGAATCTGTAGACCACTTTGTGTAGTACGTACATTTTGCGTGTTAGGGGGGGTAGTAAGGATATTTTAACAATGTTAATTCTTCCAAAAGGATTTCTTAACTACAGAATAAATGCTAAAGGCATGACCCATTTTAAAAATGCATAAATTCAACTTTATAAAAATAAAAACATCTGCTGTGTTAAGGATACTGTTATGAGAATTAAAAGACAAGCCACAAACAGAGGGCAGATATTTGCAAATCAGAGATCTTACAAAGGATTTATATATCAAATAAACAAAGAATTCTCAAAGTTCAGTAACAATAAAATAAATGGCTCGGTTTTGGAAAAGGGAGGTGGTGGCAAAAGATATGTGCAGAGATGGATGGCAAAAAAGTGCATGAAAAGATGCTTAATATTATATTCATTAGGAAATCACAGATTAAAATGTAATAGAATACTACTACACATTTATTAGAATTCCAAAATTAAAATAAAGACTGGCATTACCAGCTGCTGACAAGGATACTGAAACCTGGAACACTCACACATTACAGATAGGGACGAAACATGGTACAGCCAGTGTGGGAAAAGCTTGGCCATTTCTTATAAAGGTAAACATGCATTTGCCAGATGACTCAAAAAATCTTACTTCCCAGGTATTTAACCCCAAACAATCAATTTACAAAAACTCACAATCAGTGTTTTTAGTGATTTTACTCACAAAATTCGAAACTCTAACAATTCCATGTCCTACAACTGTGAATGGATAAACAAGCTCTACTACATCCAGACAACAAAAATATTACTTAGTTATAACAACAAACTAAGGAGACATTCAAAAACACAGGTGAATATCAAATGCAATATGCTGAATGAAGGAAGCTAGTCTCAAAAACTACGTATAGTAGGATTCCATGTATATGACACTCCAGGTTAGGTATTGATTATATGACACTGCATTTGTCAAAACTGACACCAAATAGTAAATCTGACCCAAGGCTAATTTAAAAACTGAATAAAATGGTATGTTAGGTGAATGTGTAGAATATTCTATTATTGTGAAAATATAAAAGCTGAGTTAAGTCTACAGAGAAGGACTAGAAGTTACCTTGGGCAAATAGAATATTAATTTGAATAAGAAATAACATAATGGGCAACTTTTCTCTTGGACTTTTGTTATATATATTCTTTCAAGATTTTATTTTTAAGTAATCTCTATACCCAACATGAGGCTCAAACTTATAAGTATGAGATCAAGAATCACATGTTCAGGGGCACCTGGTGGCTCAGTTGGTTAAGCATCCAACTTCAGCTCAGGTCATGAACTCAAAGTCTTTGGGTTCGAGCCCTACATCGGGCTCTGGGCTTACAGCTCAGGGCCTAGAGCCTGCTTCAGATTCTATGTATCCCTCTCTCTCTGCCCCTCCCCTGCTTACTCTCTATCTCTGTCTCTCAAAATAAGATAAAGACATAAAAAAAAAAAAAAAAGGAATCACATGTTCTATTGACCAAGCCAACCAGGTATCCCTGACTTTTGTTCTGTCTCAATACTCTTACAATACAATTAAGTTTTTAAAATGCATTTTTTAAAAAAAGTATGTAAAAATTAAGTTTATTTTTCTTAAAGTTTTGATGAAACATTGAGATTTTATATCAAAAAACCAAAATAGATATTTAGCCAGCTTCTTAAATCGAAACTGTAAATACAATCATTAGAACAAAATACCACTTAGAATTCTTTAGTAAACCACTCCCTTCCAAACTGCACCAAAAGTGTTTTAAATCGTTTGACACAGTAAGAAGGCAATTAGATACGTACATTGGCTTTAGAAAGCAAAATCCTCATAGAAAATTAAGCATGTTGGAGCTGGAAAAGTTAGTTTAATGCAAATATATGTTACATTTGAAGTTCTCTCAGGATACCTCCATGGATCTGTTCAGTAATAACTATAACTAAGCAGTATTAGAAGTATTAGAAGGCAATACAAACAAAGTTTACATGTAAAATCTCAGAAATTAAGACTTCAGCTCTCTCTGACCTCATGCAAGAGGAGACCCATGAATTAAATGTCAGAAAATGAATAGGAGTTAGCAAAGTAGGGGACACCATTCCAAGTGGAACAGTGTGTTCAAAAGCATGAAGGTGTGAGAGATCATAAGGCATTCAACATAATGCAATATTCAGTTTGGTTCAGAGAGTAGGGAAGAATTCAAGGTTGAAAATAAAGACACGGAAGTTAAATGATTAATTTATTAACAAAAAAAAAAAAAACCATTCAAAAGAGATGTCACCAATAAGATGGTCTTTCACAGGGACCCCAAGTAATGCATTAAAGCAAACTTTTAATATACTTCAATTTACTACAGCACATTTTAGAATTTTGAGACAGGAATACAGGAAAAAAAGTAGAGTACCTTAAGGTGTCTTGCAACTTCTGGATTAAATAGAGGTGTTTTGATGTAATGAAAAAAGAGTGTTGCGATTCTTTTTCTGAGCCCTTCAAGATTATGATGCTTGACTCCTCTCATCATAAGATCAACCTCTCTGTCAATCAATTCTAGAATTTCCTGAGTCAGTTTACATTCATGTTCCTATACAAAACACAAACATGTTCAGCACAGAATTTTTAAAATCACTAAGTTAGTTTTCAAAATTACCTCCAAACAGACTGAAACTAGATTCTAAAAGAAAGAAATTGCAAAAGAAACTGGTAGGAGTAAAAATTGGTACAACTGGTTTGGGAAAACATTTGACATTATCTCGTAGAGCTTCAGGTATGTATAACCTAAAGACAGCAACTCCACCCTTTAGATCACCTAAGGGAAATGTGCGTGTAGGGTCATTGCTCACAGTAGCACTAAATCAGAAACAACTAAATAGCCATAAATCAATTGATGACATAAATAAGTGATGGTTTATTCATACAATGCAACATACTGACAGAATATTATATATATGGAAACGAATAAACTATAGCTATATATATATATGTAACAACAAGCTTAAAGCTTAAAAAAAGTAATGTTGAGTGAAAGCAAGACACAGAATAATTCAACATCATTCCAAAATAAGCAACACTAAGCCATATTATTTAAAGACATATAAAGATGGTAAAACTATAAAAAAAAAATCAAGGAAATGACTACTGTGAACGTCAACATGGCAGGTACTTCTAGGGGATAAGAGGGTGAACTAGGATTACAAAGAGAAAGGGACATACTTGGCAATGTTGGCAATGTCTCGTTTTGGGTCCGCGAGTGGTTACATGGTTGGTGACTTCGTATTTGCTACGTTGTACATATATAGTTTGTATATTTTTTCCCCAAATTTGTATAACTCATAATAATTTTTCATAAAGTCACAGAAATGAGTGTGGTTGAATAAGAAAGCTCCACATAGGGGTTAAGTGATTAAGGTAAGATTTTATGAGCAGTAAAATAGAAGTAAGTTGCTCCAACTGCCCCAGAGAGAACTAAAACACAGTTTGAATGAAGGAATCAGAATGTGAAGTACGTAACTGTAAAATAAAATTCTCTTGTACTTTTTAATACATACTTGGAGTAGCTAACACAATAGTGTGGAGTGGGGTCCTTGGCGCTGAAAGCATATTAGAATGACCTGGGAGATATTTTTAAAGATTTTAACATTGCCCTGACACTTGAGGATCTACTTTAACTTCTCTGAAATTGTGCCTAGATATCATTCCTTATTCATTTATTCTCATATTCTCTCTCTTTCAATCTCTCTCTGTCTCTGTGTATCTCACTCTCAAGTTCTTCAGACGCTTCTAATGTGTACTCAAGTTTAAGATTCACTGGGCTCTCTTAGTAATTGTCATCAAAATAATACCTATTATTTATTGAGGGCTCCCTATTTGTAAGCAGTGAGATATATGGATTATATTTTATTTATATTTTACAAATACATAGAGATGTATGTATACTATATACACATATATATCTAATCCTCAAGGCAACTTACTGATTTTCAGGAATATTAATTAAGTTATCTAAGACTGTATAGCCATAATGAGTAGAGCCAAAATTTGAGTCATGTTTAAAGGCCTTAATCCTCCAATAAAATATTGTTAAATAAATGTACATGTAGATATACAGGTTAAACATACTGTTTAAGAAATGCAAAATTTATTTTTATAAGCCTATTATCTGTTTTTGTTTGGTTTTCTTTTTTTTATTATTATTAACCAGCTTATGTACCTAAATATATTAGTTAGGAAGATTTCTATTGTATTCCCTACTTGCACTTTCCTTTTTCCAATCTGGCCTTTTTACTACGCACTACAGACATCATGCTTATTTCCTACCTCTGGACCAACTGATTTTCCCTTTCTTCCTGACTCTCTATCTTCCAATGTTAGTCACTACACAAATGTCTTGAAAAAGGTAATACAGAACAAAAGCAGTCAATGCCTCATTGAGTTAATGCCTCTGTTCTCAAGATGGAGAGAAATGCAAGAGATCTCTTCAGACTTAGCTCCCAACAAGAACCATTTACTCAATTGCTTAATGTGTCTCACATTGATAAACGAAGAGAACAAAATAAAAGTATTCTCATGCTGCTTTAAAACTGCTAAAAATAAAATTTTCATTGAAGAATGTCAAAATATATAGACAATTGATGTTTTATTGAACTGAGTTAAGTATTAATCTCATGCTATATATTTGTATGTATTTGCATCCATCACATAGAAATGGGTATTTATTTCCATTTAGATTATTCATTGTGCTATACTTACACTTATCATGTGTCATAATATACAGTTTGAGAACCTTTAGATAACTATTAATGCAAAAACCACATCCTCCCCAAACTACACCAAAACAATTTAGCTGTTGACAAAATAAATTCAAATATATAGACATTGATTAATCATCTTTATCATTAATGCAAAACAGCTATTTTAGTATTAATTTTTTTATTGATAGTGATACCTCAAAACTAAGAGAAAGTTAATGTACCTTCACAGTATGTTTAAGTGTTAGGAGTACATCCAGTCTTTCATCTTGAGAGACATTTTTCAGCACTATGCATTTATAGATGTTCTGCAGCTCTCTGGCTCTGATGGTGAACTGTGTATCCATCTCAATCATTTTGCCGCTAAGTGATCTCCATACCCTTGGAGCTGAACACTTAAAAATAATATTATGTTTATAATTATCAGTTAATTAAAGGTTAAAAAATAATTTTGTTACTTCTACTAAAAGCTAACTTAATATCATGTGCTTTATGAATAAAACCATCACTAAAACTTGAGGAAATTAATTACAGAATTTGTAGACCACGGGAGATTTAAGGGAAAAAAGCATGAAAGAGCTCTTTAGTCTGTGGAAGTGCAAGCATTTCTATAGGATTCAGAATTTGCTACTTATTGAACTAACTAGTATGTTGAATGGCTTAATGAGTATATGGAATAACTCATTACCCTTGGGAAAAGTTATGCTATTTTGAATGTTTAAAAAAGTGATCTGCTTGTTTCAGTTACACAGAGTTATAGAAATGTGTTTTGACCACGCTTTGTCAATTGAAGAAACTTTTGTGGAGCCATTGTTACAATCCTCAATGCCTTAGAACTAAGGATACAATAAAACAGGACTCTATGAGTTACGGTTTTGTTTCCTATAAACATAAATCTGTAACAAGTCCACAGTTCTTCACAAAGCAGGTGTCCACAGTTGAGCAACTGTATTTAGCTCTCTTAGCAGTGGTCCCTGTCTCCCTGATGATGATGGCTAAGATGTTCACTCTCTATTCCCAAATCTGTCTTGGTGCCTCTCAACCCAGCCGACCCCATGAACTGAGGGTTACTGACAGAGTTCGCCTGCCCTGGAGCTCATCTGTGGACTCTCAGGCTAAGAATTCAGGGGGTGGAGTGACACAGTACAGACACTAGCGCAATCGTTAATGAATATTAAGTCCGTGTTTTCCACTGCTTCTGTTCCTTCCCAAACGAGGCTTTTAGAAAAGATGCCTTCACCTAGAAATTTCACAGTGAAACCTCACTATTTTCCCTTCCCCTTTATGGTATAAAGCTGCTCAATTTCTTTCCCTGATTATAATCTAACAGAAACAAGCCTATTTTGATCATGACTATTAACTCTCCAAATGCTGGATATTTTGTAGACTGAATGATAATTGCTTTGGAGACCTGTAGTCTAATTTATGCCATAATTACAGCCACTTAAATCTTAGATGTGATATAATTCAAAGCTTAATTAGAAGCCCTTGTATGGGAACAAATCATTAGGAATGCAGACTAGCCAAATAAAGAAATAATAGAAGGCTGGACATATTCGGTATGACAGTATTACGAAGAATTTTCAGTTACGAAGAATTTTCAGTTACAGCCTTAAATTACTTTTAAATTCTCACATTTCATATTAGCTAAATCACAATGAAAACTGAAAAGCACCATCTAAAAACAACTATATGTGAGGTGTTTTCAAAGTAATGGCAGCATTTTCTGATCAAAGCCAGAATAAGTGCTGTTCAGAGCTAGGAATCTCCATCAGAAACTTTATAGATTCTCAGTTCTAGTTTAAGTCCAGCAAGTGAGAGGTTGCAACCTTATAATTCACTTATATTTCTAAGGCATATATCTAATATTAAATAATGTACTGCTAATTAGCAGACTGACAGAATTAACTAAAATTCATTAAGGATTATAAGAGGGAAACAGCTCAAAAAGAAAATATTTGTCATTTAATTACTATCGCTTAGAAATAAATAAATATATATATATATTACTTTAAATAGATACAGCTTTGTTTGGGGTATGCCTCAGAGTGTTATTGAAGTTGAATGTTTGTTTCAAAGCTCCTTTTAAAAGTTTTAAGGAATAAGCAACCTTAAACTAAGTTTCATATTGTGGTATTTAAAAACTTTTTAAGGCTTATTTAATTTTGAGAGAGAAAGAGTGCTAGTAGGGGAGGGGCAGAGAGAGAGGGAAACACAGAATCTGAAGCTGGCTCCAGGCTCTGAGCTGTCAGCACAGAGATGTATGTGGGGCTCAAACTCACAAACCATGAGATCACCACCAGAGCCAAAGTCAGACACTTACCTGACTGAGCCATCCAGGGACCCCTCGTGTTGTGATATTTTAAAGTCTAACTAATGTCTTAATTTTGCCATGCCATTTTCTATAGGGTGGTTCTATTAAATGCGATTTCCTTTCTTCTAATAATGTGTACAATACCTTTTGCTCTGCAGGTTTCTTTCACTTGTAATAATCCTTTTATTTCACTTGTAATAATTATCTTTTAATGAAATACCTAGTTCATCAACTTCATTGTATTTCTTTCAGCTGATAGATTGATTTAATTCCACCTCCCCTCCAAGTTTTTAGCCCCATCTAATATAGTATGATTTGGTAATATCTCAGATTTTTTCCAAATATATTCAACATCCAAATTCTTCCCACCCTGCAATTTTTAACTCAAACTCTACCTTTTCCATAAAAATTCCTAAGTAATATGTTTTGAACCAATGAAATCACTAGTATCTGAAGTCCTGTTGTACTCATAAACACACTCACACACACACACACACACACACACACACACACGTATCCAGTGTCTCTATTTCAAGAACTCAGGGAAATAAAATTTAAGTCCAAACTGTTCTATAATTATTTTTTTGTTAATTTTATTTCTCCCAAAAGATTATAAGAAATAAATTCTCATATGGTTCTATATATCTGATAGGGCCTACAGTACCCATTCATTCACTCCACTAATACTGAGTGTGTTTACTATATATTAGTGTGTTAGGTACAGAGTAAACAATACTGATTTTAGGAACTCTCAAGCCTCATAATAGGTAAAGATAAGAAAATCTATAATTAAAATAGAGGGTGATTCTGCTCATGATTGCAGGTAAGTAGGTAATTAATCATAGGATACTATGAAGCAATTACTTAATGAAAAGAAAATAGTATCTAAAGTGAAACCTGAAGAATAACTAGGAATTAGCCAGAGTAAAGGGAACTGATTCTTTACAATCAGAGAATCCTATGTTTGAAGTTCAAATTTCCCTAGCTAGTACTAAAAGATATTAAAAAAAAAAAAAAAGTCTATTCGACGAAGCTGTTTTTATACTTCGATATATTTCTGCAAACACTGGTAACTTGGTCTTCATTCAAGTCTGAGCTTCTTTGATTTCAGCCCTTAGATATTTTTTTTTTACCCTGACACAGGAAAATGTGTCAACTTTGCTTATTTCTCTTTCCTATTTCCTTTTTTCTTTGAATGCTTTGGCTGTAATAAGAGCCGTACAACAATCATGTTCTTAAATTGCTTCAAAAACACAGGAGCGTAATAAATTCCATTAAGCTGCCAACAAATGAGACAGAGCAGACTCTGGAGGAGAGAAACAGAAGAACAGCAGGAAGACACATTTCAAGGAAGGGAAGGTGGAGAGATAACAAAAACCTTGAGAGTAGCAGGCTCCCACAAAAGAGAAGAAATGACTGCACTGTGAGAGGAGGGCTTTCTTCCTCCTAAATTAATGCTCGGGTCCCCAAGGACACAAATTAAGAATAACCCTAACCCCCAAAAGCTACTGTATAGTGATCAACTTTTCTTTCACACAGCAAAGGGGTTTTGTTCATACACAGAGGACCCCCCTGTGCACTGTGGTGCTCAGAGAAGCAAAAATCGGTTGTATTTTTCTGTCCCATTAGCTGTTGGCCACCAGAATATGGGGGAGAAAAAAAAAAAAAAAACATCTAAATGACACAGCTAACAAGGATTGCAGATTTGTAGCTTGTGATTGTGAGAAGTGGTATGTGAATCAAAAAAAGGAACAGCCTTGACTCTATGGAAAACCTCTTGCAGAAATTCAAATGGTCTCTTTAACACAGTTTGGGTAAAGAGAGCCCAAGATACATTAGAAACTGACTGATGGTTTTTTACTCTCATTTCTTGACTTGCTTTTTTTCACCTCTGTCGGCTTGTGAGTTTTTAACATTTGATAAACTGTGGAGGTCAACGTTTGAGGTGTTAAAATTACAAATTATTTAACTAACACTTCAAAAACTCTTTAGATTAGGCCTTTTATGGAGAATGAAGGCTTAGTGTAGAATCCATAAGAACTGATTAATTTAATGTCTATGTCCAGCATGAGGTTAAAAATACGGATTCAGTAATCCATATAATGTTTAGATACAGTGAAGTTAAATTAAAACCAAACATAAAATTCTATTTTTCAAAGTTATTTCCAAATTATAGGAAAGTAAATATTTTCTTTATATATCTGTATGATTAGGCTAAATGTGGCCCTGAAAATCAGCATTATGGCCCTCGTTGTTAGTGTTGACATTTGAAAAAACTCTGACGTTGTTTAGCTTCAGGGATTCATTGTAAGCTATTTTTTCTTAGTTATCAAAAATACTGTAGGATAATAAATTACTTCAAGTTTTTTTTTTTGAAATCAGCACTGTCTCCCCTTGAATATTAGAGACAGTGCTCAGCATGTGTGAGGGGAGAAATAGACGGGCATAAAGAGGAAGGGATACGGTATAAGTATTTGCAAGGGAAGGCTATAAAATCTATCTTAATTGCTTTCTATGATGTTCAGTATGGCATCCTATACAAAACGGTGATTTAAATGAATTTGCATTAAAATGACAAAGACTTTATAATTTACCATAACAGGTTGAAAGTATGTCAAAGTCACTGTTAATACTTTTAAAGACTAGATTCAATAGTCTATGTAATGGACTAGGACTAACTTTCAAGTGTAGCAATACCATTCTGTGGTTGTGTTTTTCTTGCCCTACACAACATTTTCGTCAAAACTGAGGTAAAATTCCCTTGCATCAGCTAAAATGTCCATTTCCTCTAAATCTCAGCCTATGAACTGGTGAGATTAATTGGTTTATTAGCTGGGGTAACCACAGATTTAGAACTCAAATTCTAAAACCTATGATCCACAAAAAGCCTTTCCCTTGATTTCTACAAGTTCATACAGCTATTCTGTCCATCTCTCCTTCAGTCTTCTGGTCTTGCACCTTTATGTCCTGCCCTGAATCAGATGGACACTAAAGCCCAACCATTTCTCTCGTTCTCACTCCTCTTACCAAAAAAATTACCTTGCACTTAATATTTCATTTATTTTGCAATATAACCAGAAAGTCACAAGGAGCCACGTTGTGCCCAGCTGTGTCCTCACTCTACTTTCTCTTTTTCTCTCCTGGCAACAGCCAAAGACTTCCATTTTCCTGGCAATTCTTCCTACACTCAGGATCCTTCAGGGTCTCCCTTTCTACTACAACTTAACAGTTTTTACAAAAAACAAAAACAAAAACAAAAACAAAAACAAAGACCAGCTCTTTTTTCCTCATGAAAAATCCTATGAACACAATTTTTCCATTTCATCTTTTTTGGTGAGATTTCAAGGCCTTCATAGCATGCTACATACACTTCATGGGAAAGAGCAATGGTTACTAACTAGCTCCAGAGCCAATATTATATGCTGGGACTTTATCTACGTTTGCACTCTTTATAATTCAAAAAAGGTTTTGATACAATGTTGGACATGAGGCCTGGAGGGGGTAGAGTGGGTGTGTGCATGTGTGTGCAAAGGCGTAATAAGAATAGACACTGTAGGGGGGCCTGGGTGGCTCAGTGGGTTAAGCATCGACTTCAGCTCAGGTCATGATCTCACAGTTTGTGGGTGCAAGCCCTGTGTTGGGCTCTGTACTGACAGCTAGCTCAGAACCTGGAGACTGTCTTTGGATTCTGTGTCTCCCGTGCTCATGCTGTCTCTATCAAAAATAAATAAAACATTAAAAAAAAAGAAAAGACATTGTATAAGCATTTACAATAAGAATTTTAAAATGTTCGTAGGAAACAAAGCATCAGAGAAAGCATAGTTGGAATTTCTGTGGAAGTCCCAGCCTCAAATAAGGAAGCATAGATGCCACTCGTCTTTCATGTCCATTGTACCTCAGAGACCCTAGCTCCTTCAAACACTCTGGGTCCCTGCTGCCCTGAGTCCATGCTGTCCCCATGGTAAGGTTAACAATCAGACACGTAAGGAATATGGCTCCCAGTGATGAGTCCCTGAGTCCATGCTGTCCCCATGGTAAGGTTAACAATCAGACACTGGGAATATGGCTCCCAGTGATGAAGGTGGACTCAAGAGAAAGTAACTTGCTAAAGGAATAAGTTTAGTTTCAAATATGATCCTGGAGAAGTATGAATATTATGCTTCTACACAGTAGACTCATCTTTCCTAGAATGAAGATATTCAAGAATTTGAAATGACACTATCTACATTGCATAATATCTTGATAGTGCTTGAAATATGAAATTACACACCCATTATATCTGTCCCTTATTTTTCCTTCCTGCCTTCCTCCATAAGCATTTATTAATATTCTGTGATATGCACTATGCTAGGACATGAGGATACAGAGATAAAAGACAGCTCTTGCTTAAGAAGCTCAGTACCTAGGAATTATTCAGACATGTAAAGTGATGCAGTAAAAACTGACCACTACTGGGGCACCTGTGGCTCAGGCTGTTAAGCTTCCGACTCTTGATCTCACGATTGGTGGGATCAAGCCCCATGTCTGGCTCTGCGCTGGTTGCAGAACTGTTGCTCTCCCTCTCTCTCTACCCCTCCCCTGCTTGTACTCTCTCTCAAAATAAGTAAATATACTTTTAAAAATTTAAAATTGGTCATTATTTACTAAGATCGAAGTGAAACAGGGTCTCATGAAAACATGTAGTACAGGCTAAAGTTGGAGGATCAGTAGACCCTTTCTGGAAGAAGGGGCACCTGAGCTTGTTTTGAAGGGTACATAGGTAGCTACTCTTCTGAAGGAGGGAAAGGATGTTCCACGCAGAGACAACACTGGATGCAAAAGCATGCCGAACACGTGATCTTTCTGAGGATGTGCAAGTAACTGAGCACAGCTGGAGCAGTGTGGCTGTAGTGTGCATGGAGAGATGACTGAGATACCAGCAGGACAGCTGAGGTGTGCTGAGTATCGATTGTGAAAACCCCTGAGGGGCAGTAAGGAGGGGCAGGAGCAGAGATGTGTTTAGTGAGGTCACTATGGACACGATATGGATGACAGAGGAGGGACCTGCGAAGTGAGACTGGAGGCTGAGAGCCTAATTTGGAGACATAAAGTAATCTGAATGAGAAGGAAATCCACATTCAGTTAAGTCACTGTCAAGCTCACACACACAAGACAAGACCTGGCCTGTAGGCAGTAGTAGTGGGTTTGAAAAGGAAGTAAAGAATTGAGACGATTATTAAAGTAGTAGAACAAACCGGTTGGTGGCTGGATGGGACGCCAGGAATAATGCCCAGGTGTGTTTAGCACCTGAGCAGATGATGAAACATTCATAAAGACAAATGATGTGAGTACTACAGAACAGGATCGGTTTGGAGATGAGGGGCCAGGGACTGGTGAGATGATATAATTTCAGTGTTGACATGTCAATTCAAGGTGTACTGCTGGGACACCCAAAAGCAATTACAATAGGCAAGTTGCAATACATTTGGATACATGGTTTGGAAGCTCCTAAGAGATGTCTGGTCTGGACCTGCAGAGAATTCCAGGATGTAGGTACTAGTTAAAGCCACAAAAATGAGATCAAAGGAGAGTGTATTAGTAAAATGAGAGGAGGGCATTTAGAGTATCAAAAAAATATGGTATTTAAGAATGAATATTCTCAAGTAACAAGAACCATACATCTAGAATCACTATAGGCAAAGATCTAGAAGAACTCTATCCTCTTTCTTCTTGTGGCTGGATTGGCTTTTAATTGTTTAGAAAGATCAGATTTATAAAAGGAGACTGGTCACTATGGAAACAGGCTATGCAATCAATATCAAACAGAAGAGACAGTTTCAACACAAAAAGATAATTAGTTTTTCTCTTAATTGTATGTTTTCATGGTTTTCAACAATCATATACACTTTTGGTCAGAAACTTCCAGTCAGTTAATGACCTGGTGAGCAAAAGCAAAAACACTCACCTCTAGCTCTTTTCCCCAGGTTGCTTACTACAAGGCATCCCAAACCCAGACATTTTGTGACTTCAATAAGTCTACATTTCATCAGGGTGTAGAATTGATCTAACTTCTGTAGCCAGCCTAAATCTAAATGAACAGAGTCACAAAGAAGGTAGCTTTATTTTTTCCTTCATGGCCTAAGCCTTTTAGTTAAGGACATATTAATTTCATGTGAATTGTCAATTGTTATTCAAGGCCACAGTTAAAAATCTCAGGCTGTAATAGAAAAAAGAAAAAAAAAAACAGAAAATTTAAACATGCAAATTTGTACAATGTCAGTCTCTTCTTTAGCTCCTCATTCTACATTTTTAAACTCAGGACTCATTCTTATTTAAATAATTGCTACTTTACTAACCTTATCCAAAAAAGCTTGTATCAGGGCTTCTTGGTTTGCCATATTCGCCATGTATCTATGCCTCCCAATGGAAGCAATTATCTGGGTCTCTTTTTCCAGAAGTTCACACAAAGCAGCTTTTCTTTCAGCCCCAGTGAAAGACTGGTTAATGCGTGCAAGTTCTTCTTGCCGCCAGACTAAAGGAAACACATGAAAGACTCTTGAGTTTTTAAAATCCCACATCTTTCAGAAAATTTTTTACCATCACGTCCTGATGAACAGTATTTTATTTTTGTATCAATTTAAATAAAATTATACATGAATATTATCATTCATATTGTACACTTGACATATGAAACAATAGGATGAAATGGAAGCTGAGAAACTTAAAGCAATAGAGTCAAATAAAGAGAAGCCAAAGGAAATCAGCCCAGATAATGTCAAATTATACTTCCAAGCAAGCACATGCTCTCCCAAGTACTGAAAAATATATGGTGTGGGTTTGTAGCAACCATGAACACGTACTACTCAGATCTCCTTTCAAGGGAATACCTGGTTTTGCTACCTAGGTGAAATAAGTCAGTCAGAGAAAGACAAATACCACATGACCTCACTCATATGTGGAATTTAAGAAACAAAACAAAAGAGCAAAGGAGGAGAGAGAGAGAGAGAGAGAGAGAGAGAGACTAAGAAATGGACTTTTACCTATAGAGAACAAACTGATGGTTACCAGAGGGGAGGTGGGTGGGGGGATGGGTTAAACAGGTGATAGGGATTAAGGAATACACTTACTGGGGCCCTTGGCTGGCTCAAGGGTAGAGCCTGTGATTCTTAGCTTGGGGTTTGTGAGTTCAATCCCCACATTGGGTATAGAGCTTACTTAAAAAAGGAGTATACTTACGATGAAAAAATAAATAAATAAAACAAAATGATTTTTAAAAAGAATAACTTCCCTTAGGAAGACATTTTGGATACCCCCCCCCACAATCAAAAGAAGATTGAAAGACAGTAGCATGTTATTTTCTTCATCTATCTATCTGTCTATCTATCTATCTTCCTTAAAAAGTGCTTAATATTTTGATATATGTATAAATACCTATCACTGAATTGTTTTTCACCTTTCCAGCAAAATTCTTCCATCAGAACTTTCTTATGCATCTATTTATATAATATAAAGATGTATGCACATTTATAATTTCCACCTGGAAGGGAAAAAGCACAATGTGCAAATGATTCCACTTTTCCTGACAAGTCTCATCTACTCTTCTTAAGAAAGAAAGAAAGAAAGAAAGAAAGAAAGAAAGAAAGAAAGAAAGAAAGAAAGAAAGAGAAGGAAGGAAGGAAGGAAGGAAGGAAGAAAGGAAGGAAGGAAGGAAGGAAGGAAGGAAGGAAGGAAGGAAGGAAGGAAGGAAGGAAAGAAGGAAAGAAGGAAAGAAGGAAAGAAAGAGGAAGGAAGGAAGGAAAGAAGAGAGAGAATACAGGCTGCGGGGAATACAGGTAGGTTACAGTGTTGGCTACGGCACTTCACATGGGCTGCCATACCGAGGCAGAAGCCATGCTCTCCCCACATGGCTCTTCAATGGCTGAGAACCAGGGGGGATTAGGGCCTGGCCAGGTCTGCCCAGCAACTACTTGTGGTTTCAGTGCTGACCACTGGGCTGCCTCAGACTTCCTCAGAGCTGTTATCTGTGTGAGGCTCTCCATCCCTCAACCTCTTTCCTTTCCTCTCTCAACTTCCACAGGTGTCAAACTGCATCCTGATCTGAAGACTTTCCTCGCTCTCTTTCCCCTTTATCTTTCACTTTGACATCATGGTGTCTGCTTCCACTAGGACCCACACTGACAGATTTATGCAGAATCATTGACTTCAATTATTTTCTTCATTACTAGCATGTAGGAACCATTTTAGGTTACTTAGGTAGCACTTAGGTACCATATCTTTACAAAACCTTAAATTATAGCAGCAAATGTTGTAAAGTAATTGTATTTACTTTTTACCCAAACCTATGAATTCAGTTAAAACAATATTTATGATTGGTTACTATCAATAAAGAATGGGTTGCATGAAATATATCCTAAGACCAAACTATAAAATGCCAAAGAGCAGTATTTTAATAAGCTCATTTTACCTGAGTAACAGCATATTGTCAAAATTAACTTACATGAGAAAAATGGATGACTAGGTCCTACCCTAAACTTAACTCAGTCAAAATTTCTGGGCTCAGATACATGCATTTTAACAAGTGTCTCATTCAATTCTCACACACACTAAATTTGGGGGAAGGGTAATTGTTTTATATCCCACTTACATTAAAAGAAGCAGAGTGTTGGAAAGAACCTTAGAAATCAAACAGTTCGACACCTCACCCACATGTAAGACAGTGTCCTCCTGTCCACAGTTTGGACGGGTTTAATTCGCTCACCCTGGGCCTGGGACTAGCCTACGAAGAAACAGACTCAATCTATTCTTCGTTCCAAATGGCATACCTTTGGCTATCAGAAGGTAGCTGGCACCTTCCATTTAGGTTTTCTCTTTGCAAGACATAAACACTTCCTTTTCCTAATTTGCATATTATTTGATATAATTTCATGTGTCATCCAGGTCAAGCTGCTCTGGCTTATCACAGTAGCTCTTTGACATTTGGCATACCAAATTCTTGACAAGATGGAATTTTATGCACAAGCGGCTAACTCTCCTCTCCTAAATTCCTAATTACATGAAACAAGAAACGTGAAGTGGGAGAGAAGAGGCAGAGACCCAGAACAGCACTGGGAATCAGAGAGGTACACCCTATACGTGAGGAATCATGGGGGATTTGTTATAGCGCAGATACTACTAGAAGACACTCAAAGAAACACATGTGTCCCCAAACCGCTGCTGTCTCATCTCAGAAAGTAGACATAGAAGGAGACAGAAAACCTTGATTCAATGCCTTAGAGCTTGAGCAGAGGGTAAGCGATGAATCTAGTTGATAGTTTACTATGTTTTAAGAAAGTTTTTGAAAAACTTTAGGAAGGAATAAAAGAAAAATGCCTACATTTCAAGTCATTACAGAAAGTAACAATAATCACAACTGTTTATGAAAAAAAGGCAAAAAATTTCAAAAGAGAAAGCAAAAAAGCAAGATGAGAGAACCAAAATCAAGCATCATAGTTATACTTAAAAATATAAAATGGTTACTTTTTTACCAAAAATAAGTTAGAATCATTTTTTTTTTAAATCCAATGACATAATGTTTTTCAAGAGACACACTTAACACAAAGCAACACCAAAAGTAAAGGTTAAACATAAAATGCTGGTAAATGTGAACAAAAAAGAAAACAGAAGCAGCAATATTAACAGTATATTGAAAATATATACAGTTATTGGGATAGAAGACAATTTTATGATGAAAGGTATGACCATTGTGAATGCTATATACAAAATCACACCCAACAGAACTTGTAAAGCAAAACTTCTACCAGTTATAAACACTACTGGAGTGAGTATACTTTATGTTACACAAACATCATTAAACTACAAATGAGTCAATCTATGTCAATAAAGAAGTATTTAAAGCATTAAAACATTTAAGCAATATGATTAACAAATTTAAATGACTCAAGCTCTGAACAACAAAGACTGAAAATGTATCTATTTTCAAAGCTCTATGAAACATTTAATTTATATAAATTCTAAGAGCAGGAATGAAAGAAAATGAATTCCCCAAATCAGAAATGCCAAAACCGCATTTTGATACAGTTCAATTAAACTAGAATTAAAAACACAAAATTTAAAAAGAAATAGTCCCAACTGCTTGGAAACGTAATAAATACCATAAAAAATAACATTTTAATCAAAGAAGAAGTTAAAAGTAAGACTGCCAACTATTAAGGAAAAAAACCCACTACATATCAAAATGGATAGGATGCTACAAAAAAATTGAAGTAATATAATTTTGGGGAACTTTGTAGAAATAAGCCTGAAATTCAAATCAGTTACCACTGAGAAGTGAGTCAGGCTGCAGGCAGAGTTAACAAAAAGCTGTAATGTTTGTGATAGTTACTCATGAACCTCCTCTGGAAAATCATGTCTGCTGGGTACTTCTCTCATTACCCATTATTATTTAAGTATCTGGGAGTGGCTTTGAAGCCAGGGTATATACACATAGACTGGGAACCTGACTTCATTAACCACGGTTGATCTGTGTTCTTCATAGAACATGGAAGCAGAACAAAGTTGAAGCAACAACCTATTGTTCTTTATTCTGAACACACACTCCAAAAAGTCACTCTAGTTTTTGACATTCATCATAAGCTTCAGTTCATTCTAACTTTTTGGATATTCAGAACTGTTCCTGAAAATGTTTTCGTGTCACGTTTTGGGTCATCCTTGTTACTGTACGTGTAGTGACCTCAGTCTGGAATTTACAGAGGATCTTCCACGCATGCACTTTCACGAGCTAGACGCTCCCAGACGCCTTCCCGCAGGTGGCAAGCCTGTCCTCCACCCATGCGGGTTTATATAGCTTTGGTTTTGTGCAAGGCACCCTCAGCCCAGAACACGTGGGAACATGCCCGCCTTACTACAACAAGGTCCCTTACAATGTCTCATTCTCTTCTCTCCTAATAGACACAGGAACCGTGATTTTAAGGTATAGACTTCGCCTTTGCTTCCTTTCTATTCTTAAGGCTGCTCTGAAAACAAAAGCCTGTTTGTTTTTTCTTACTGTACTATTTACTTCATCTCCTGTTTTCTTCTTGATTCCTAGTCCCCTCTTTTCTAATTAAACAGTACAATAAAAATAACACTACCACCATGGAGTGCTGGTTACAATGTGTCAGGCTCGTCTCAAGCTCTTCACGCCTATGAGCTCCTGACAAAGCAATGAAGTAAGTGCTACAATTATCCCCTATTTTACAGAAAAGGAAACTAAGGAAAACAGAGACTTGTCCTTGATTTAATCTCCTGACAAAGCAATGAAGTAAGTGCTACTATTATCCCCTATTTTACAGAAAAGGAAACTAAGGAAAGCAGAGACTTGTCCAAGTGGGACCAAGACTCAAACTCTGGCAGTTTGGCTCCATGGTACAGACTCTTAACCACTGCTCTCCCACTTCTCAAAAACATGTAATCTTTTGGGGCGCCTGGGTGGCTTAGTCGGTTAAGCGTCCGACTTTCGCTTAGGTCATGATCTCGCGGTTCGTGGGTTCGAGCCCCGCGTCGGGCTCTGTGCTGACTGCCAGCTCAGAGCCTGGAGCCTGTTTCAGAGTCTGTGACTCCCTCTCTCTCTGACCCTCCCCTGCTCACGCTGTCTCTCTCTCTCTTAGAAATAAATAAAACATTTAAAAAAAATTAAAAAAAAAAACATGTAATCTTTTAATTGGACAGTCCCTATGAATTCATTAGTTGGTCTACTACTAGAGAGCTGTACTTGTTAGCCAGCTATCTAATTCTTTCCCTTTCCATGGAGATAATTTATTATTATATTGTCAGAATGATGAAATTTCAGAGTCTCATGAACTGCATTCTCTGGCGATGGAATCAAACCCATTTTTTCTCTGAACTTTAAAAAAACTGCTTACCTGATCTGGTTACTATATCTGCTAAAACCTTATCATTTCTTTGTTAATTCAAAATACTCAACAATAATCATTGAGCAATTATTACATGAAAGGAACTCTATGAAAGTTCGATGGTGCATACAAAAGTGAGAAAGACATAAGGCTTTCCTGAAGGCACTAAATATCCTTGCCTCTCCCCAGTTGGAGACATATAAAATCCTTCCTGAGGAGAGAATTTTCACTTCTCTTTCTACTTATTTTTATCCACAAGCCTAACATTTTTCACCATTAGGCTTAAAGACCTCCTTTAGATAGATCTCTTCTTGACCTAAGATTGCTTCCTCTTATCTTCTACCAGATATGATTTATTTATTTATTTTTTTTTTTCTAGGAGAGAGAGAGAGAGAGAGAGAGAGACAGCGTGAGCAGGGGAGGGTCAGAGAGAGAGGGAGACACAGACTCTGAAACAGGCTCCAGGCTCTGAGCTGGCAGTCAGCACAGAGCCCGACGCGGGGCTGGAACCCACGAACCGCGAGATCATGACCCAAGCGAAAGTCGGGCGCTCAACCGACTAAGCCACCCAGGCGCCCCTACCAGATAATATTTATTAAGTAAATGTACTCTTCCATTCTTATATTCCAGACATGATTATGTTCTCATCATATTGCAGGGATATTTCAAAATATATCACATATATATAAATTGTATAATTACAAAGCATATCTTCCTTCTTCTATTAAAATTTCAGACTTACTTTAACACCAGTCTCTGCATTGGAATGTAAATATCTGAAGTGCTGTTTCTGGCCCCGGTCTGTTATAACTACTCCCTTTAAGAAATCTAGTTTCACAGGTTTATCATATGATTTCCTCTTCCTCTCAACTTTCAATATGAAATAATCCTGATCAGGCCAAGGACAGGCCAGTGATACTCTTTATAAGAATCCACTCTACCCTTTACCAGGAATACATTATTCAGTCTCTGTACAGCTTGGTCTGTTCAAAAAGAAGATTTTTAAATTTAAAAGCAAAATTGTCTTCAGCAAAAGAGTTGTAAATTTAAGGGCTAAATTATATTATGAAAGTCCAGGAAATCCATGATTGATGAGTTTATCCTTTAAGAGCAGTTTTAACCAACCAAAAGAACTTTTAAAACTTTGACAAAATCCATATAACCAAAGGCAGTATATGAATGAAGGGAAAAATTGCTTGCTTGTGGAAATAATAACTGAGAATATTTATCTCATGAGATTATATGGATGTTCTCAGAAAGCAAATAAAAATTGAATGATATAAGTAAGCCTATTTTACTTGCAGTTTTACATCAGAAGCCTTTGGGACTGGTAATAAATTTAGGCCACTAGGATTTTATTTAAGCTATCCTGCCAACCTCAAAGAGTAATATACTTCTCTCCTAGATTAATGCTGGGTGAATCTGGAGATTTTATATATATATATATATATATATATATATATATATATGCATTCAAATCTATATATTTAAATATACATATGCATTCAAATTCACTTATATGAATATATATTCAGACTTAACATTTTGCTTAAATTATTAGTATGACTTTTTAAAAGAAAACAATCCAGTGAAGCTAATTAGAAATGAAAGTAATGGTCTTTAATTCCAATAAAATTCTCCATTAGATGGTCCTATAAACCTATAGTAAGGAATGGAACGTGGCATCAGAAAAATACCATGTCCCAACTACTAAGGAATAGAAACACATAAGAACCAGGAGTAGATGGACAAAAGTTATTTTTAAACTGAATTGGCAGTTTTCAGAACTATACAGAGAAGACACTGAAGAAAATGAGAGATTCTGTCCTCTATCATAAAATATATGTTCCATAGAAATGATGATAATTAAAACAAAAAAATTGGAATACTGTACTTGTTTTCCAGGGTTTCCATCACAAAATACCATAGACTGGGTGGCTTAAACAACAGAAATTTATTTCCTCACAGTTCTGGAATTGAGAAGTTCAAGATAAAGGTGATGGCAGGGTTAGTTTCTTCTGAAGACCTCTCTCTTTGGCTTCTAAATGGCCGTCATCCTTCAGTGTCTTTACATGATCTTCTGTGTGTGTGTGTGTGTTTGTGTCTTCATCTCCTCTCCTTATAAGGATGTTAGTCATACTGGCTGGGGCTCATCCAAATAACCTTATTTTTTCTGAATTACTTTTTTTAAGGTCCTGTCTCCAAATTCAGTCACATTCTGAGGTGCTAGGAGAAACATGGATTTGGGGAGAACACAATTCAACCCATCGCAGATGTCAATAGCCACCAATATGTTTTTAATGTTTCTTTATTTATTTTGAGAGATAGAGGGACAGAAAGAAAGAGAAGCGGAGAGAAAGGAAAAAGAGAATCCCGCAGAGTCCAGGTTGGGGCTCTATCTCAGGACGTTGAGAGCATGACCTGAGCCAAAAGCAAGAGCTAGGTGTTTGACCAACTGAGCTACCCAGGAGCCTCTAATATTTTTAAAGAAAAAGATATTAAGGGAATTGGTACACTTGAAAGAGTACATTCATTTTATCTCCTTATCTTCTCAGACAAATCATCTAATTTCCAGGGTCTAAAGTTCAACTATAAAATGAAAGGATAGGACTTAGCACCTTAAGTCTATATACATTCTAAAATTTCTGAGCCCTAAACTTGTAATTTCCAAACAAGAAATAGAGAACATGCAAAATTTAGCCCACTAGTAGCAGTTTATATGCATCTGCTTTTTAAAATTCTCATTAACAGACTGAAAGCCTGAATGGAGAGAACAAAGGAAGATTCTGACTGAATATCCAGAGCCAGATTATGTCAATGGACTCCAGAAGCTAGAAGTCAAGTTGCCTTGAGATCAGAAGTAATAATCAAAGAAGAGTTATAAAATGCCTTTATCACAGGTCAAAACAAGGCAAAGGTTAGCAGATCCAATTCAACAAATATTTACTAGATATAATGAGCAAGGGTCCTATCAAGTGCCCTCGGTATAAAAGTAGACAGTTAAGAGAGTGGTGTTTACAGGGAATCATGGGCAAGGAAAAGAGGCTCTGAGCCCAATTTGTGCTGTCAAGAGAAGTTTCCTAAAGATGATAACCCCTATGCTGAGTCTGAAATAAGAGTGACAATTTAGATTAATGAAAGGAGTCACCCTCAACATATTGCTATAAAAAACAAACGTAAAAATAAAATATTATTGCCTGGAAATGCTCTTGACTTTGATACATCATATTAACTTATATAGTTAAATTAATTTTTTTTTAATGATTTATTTTGTTTTTATTACTGAGGGACAGATTACCCAGAGGAAAAGCTGAACTTTTTGGTTTTAATTCAAACTATGTAATTGTCACTACGAGCCACAAGAGGGCAGCAGTTTTAACGAGTACAACAAAAACAGAACTTAAAAATTACTATTCTGAGAGTTTTAAATTAGAATTTTAGGGCTAGAAGAAAACTAAGAGATGCATCTTTTATATAAGAAATTTCATTTTCTTCCATACAAATCATGTGTAGACATAAAATATATCTGCTCTATTTTAAGATAGAAAATCTGTATAAAATTATTTACCGTTTAACATACATATGCATGTCTTTACACTTTTTTTAAAATTTTTTAAATGCTTACTTAATTTTGAGAAAGACAGAGAGACAGAGAGCACACACGAACAGGGGACAGGCAGAGAGAGACGGAGACACAGAATCTGAAGCAGGCTCCAGGCTCTAGCTGTCAGCACAGAGCCTGACGTGGGGGCTCAAACCCCTGAACTGTGAGATCATGACCTGAGCTGAAGTTGGCCACTTAACCAACTGACCCACCCAGGCGACCCTTCTTTGCACTTTTAAAGTACTTTCATGAATGTAACAATAATATTCTTTCCTTTGTTCACATATGAATTTGGAATATTATTTGAATAGAGTTCTGCTGTAATGGAATTCTAGTTTTATACTTGTCTATAAGATCTTTCATAGACACTTGGCCAACAGTGCTCTCTGTTTAATTCTTAAAACTTAAAAATAAACTTTGTTTTCCCCTGAGAGAAGATGAAAATAGAAGTGAGGTTTAAAGTAAAACAAAGTATTTGCAGAGGTCAATGATTAGGAGAAAGAGGAGGCAGATGTAAAAGCCGAGGGAACAGGCTGTTACCTTAGACACTGCCACGTTCCTAAAGCCACTCAAGTTTGCATGTTACCAAAGATTTAAACTTATTAGCATTGCTTATTAGACCTACAGTTTCACTGTATTATCTTTTGGTGAATAGCATATTACCATATAGCTATTTAATAGGCCCAATATCTGACACCTCAAATTGTATTCAAGAGGAATGGTGATTTGAATAACAGAACATATAATAACATCCACAAAAAAAATATATATATAAAGAAAAAAATTTATATTAAGAAAATTTGCTTAATGTTATAAATAATCATAGAGAAGTCAAAGACTGTTATTTCTTTAGATAAAAAGACCCTGCTCAACTAAAAAAATATATGAGGCTACTCTTAATTTTATTTTTATGTTTTTATTTCTTTATTTTGAGAGAGAGAGAGGGAGAGAGAGAGAGCACAGCAAGAGAAGGACGAAAGGAGAGAGGGAGAGAGAGAATGTCAAATCCCAAGCAGGCTCTGCACTGCCAGTGTGAAGCCTGACACCAGGCTTGATCCCACCAACCATGAGATCATGCCCTGAGCCCAACCAAGAGTTAGACCTTTAACTGACTGAGCCATCCAGGTGCCCTAAGGCTATTTTTAATTTTCAAAACTCCTCTACATCATCACAAGAACCCAACTTCTCCACTTTCTGGCATCTAAAATAATAAGTAACTCTTCTGTTCCACTTCCTGGCACTTTAGCAGGGACTCCCGGAAAAGTGGAAGCTAGAGATAATTGCATTATGACATCTTTGGGTTTCCCCTTCATTCACTCACTCATTCATTCCACCAGTATTTGTTGGGCATGTGAGCTGAGCACAGAAAAAGTGAGAGCATCAAAAAAATAAAGACGTATTCTCTCATGGAGTTTGTAATGCAATGGTGAAAATTAAATGCTAAACGAAAAGATCTATTACTACAAATTGCGGTGGTGATATAAACGAAAGGTCTGGGGTGCAGTGATAACCATTAGATGACAAAAGGGTACCAGGTTGTATTGTCAGTCACAGAAGCCTCTGAGTAGGTGACATTTAAGTTGAGGTCAGAAGGGGGCAATGAGAAACAGCTTCAAGAACAGTGTATCTATTGCCCTGAGTAGGGAGTGCTTGGCCCGTCAAATAACTGAAGCTTTTAATTGTGTCAATGACTAACACGCATCCTGTGGAAGAAATAAGGTATAAAAGTCAATTGTGTAAAGAATATATATTACATTGATCATTAATGGGTGGGAACTAAAAGGTATTGCCAAGCCCTCGTCTAAAGGGCAGAATCAGAGACAGGATGCTGAATTGAGGGATTCAAGACAGTGCAGGCCTGAGTTCACAAACTCACAAGACTGTCAGGGAATCAGATTGGACAGTGCTTTCTCTTTTTTTCTCACAGGGATGATCGAATGAGATAATATACTGAAACCACAAAATTTACAGAGCAGTATGCACATCTTGTTTATCCACTGTTAATATAAAAGCATTCCCAAATTTAATCCCACCTTAATTCCTGTCCCAAATATAAAACATTATTTATCTCTTTAAATTCTCTAGCTCAAGATTCCCAAGACCTCATCCTGAAAGAAGGTCTTCCTTTTGTCTGTAATAAACCTGCTTTTCCTACTAATGAAAAATTATAAAGTTAACATTTTATGCAAAGCCTATTTCAAACTTACATTCCAATGCATTAAAAAGAAGTTCAAAATCTTCTTTTGTTTGAGGATTATGCCTCCGGTTATAGTCTAATTTCATCCATTCTTCTTTTTCTCTTATCTTCCTTTGTTCTTCCTCTGCTTCCCACTTCAACCTTAACATTTTCTGTCTTCTTAAATTCTCTACCATGACTTTAGCACGCCATCGTCTATAGTAAGTCTGTAACACTATCACCTATAGTTAAATTAAAAGGAAATAAAAAGTATCTACCATCAATTATATCAGATAATAACAAAAGGCAATAGTGATTATTTCTATTCCAGTGCAGTAACTACTAAACAAACTGGGAGTCTAGGCTTTCCTCTATGCCAGACATTCTCACACACATCATAACATATTAGTGTGGATAACACGCATCAGCTATTTGACTCTGAAATCTAACAAATACACCTACCTGGGAGGTAGTTAGTACAGTGCTCAAAAGCATAGACTCTGGGGTAAAGTTTAGTCTAAATCTCCCCTCTGCAACTCACTAGTTGTTTGATTTTGGTTTATTTTCCATATAACATTCTTAGTTTAACCCTGGTACATGCATCACAAGTCCTCAATAAATACTATTATTATCATGAATATTAATTATCTCTAGTTTATCTTAACTATCATTAACTTAGGCTCATATTTAAAACAAAACTTCATTACCTAAACATAAAGCAGATAGATTATACATAGAAACTACCAAAGGTAGGTTAGATAAAAAGGGGACTTAAGCAAACAGTATTTATAAATTGTGAGAAATATGTCTGAAGTCATAGTATAGTACTAAATCCTCAAAAAAAAAAAAACTGGCAATATGGCTGAGTGAGGTTTTTTTTTAATTTACTAAACTCATAAATAAAAATAAAATGAGAAGAGGTTACATCAAGATTGAGGACAGAGAATATGCTCACACAATCCCTTACTATATCCGAATCTCTGGCAATTAGGAAAATCATAAAAGCAGAAATTGGTAAGGACACTGGATCATACTAATGGAATCTTCCAAAGCAACAGAAACTTTGAAGAATCCCCTCAAGAAGGGAGACAGGGGGAATAAAGTGAAGAAGGACTCTATGCCTAATCATGTACAGGGAGGATGGAGAGGCAGGCTAGAAAATACAGAAGGGCCTGTGAGACTGTTTCAAGCCTTAAACCACTAGAACCTGTGAGCAGAAGGGGTGTGTTAGGGCACATGACAAAGTGACTGCTTGAAAAATGCCAAATGGACAGGCTTCTCTAAACAGTCTAGGGAAACCGCACCCATGGGGGACACCCATGATGAATAGAAGCCCCCACCTTCAGAAAACAAGCTCTCTTCCAGAGTCAAGCCTTGGCCATCCCCTAACACCACTGTGGTAAGGCTGTCGTAAACAAATCTGCATAGCACACTGGACATAGGGACCTCAAATACCCTGCCTACACACCCCTGAATAAACCAAACATTTGGGAAGAACCCACAAAATATAAGGCTCCTCATTCAACAAAGAAAAGTTTACTTTTGTGTGGAACAGAAATACTAAGAACAGTGGTTCCCAAAGAGCGGTGGTCAGACCAGCAAGCTCCAGACAGAATGAAGAAAGTTATTAGAGAAATTACTCAAAATATACTAAAAGAACAGGTCTCCAAACTAAACTCATGAGCTTTCAGACAGAAAAGTTCATGGCCAAATCTCAAGCATATCACAATAAGATTAATAGAGATAAAGAAAAAAATCCTAAAAGCTTCCAGGAAGAGGAAACAAAGAAATGAGAAACTGACATCAGACTTTTAATCAGAGTTTCAGTGTTATAAAGGAAAATAATTTTGAAAACAAGTTTAAATCTAATTATATACATGCACTCAAACTAAATTTCAAGAATGAGGTTGATTCAATAGGACTGAGAGGTTTATCTCCCATGCATCATCTCTGAAAAATTACTAGAGAATGTGTTCCAGCAAGAAAAATAAGTTAAAATGGAAAGATTAAAGAATTGAGAAAAGATTATGTTGTTAAAGAATTGAGAAAAGAGTTGTTAAGCTAAATAAATCTTATTTGGAAAATATCATAATATCAATATAAATATATCAAACAATAAAATGAAGTTATAAATATGTAGTAAATTATAATTATATAGTAAATGATATATATAATTACAATTATATATATACATATATAATTATAATTTCAGATTGAATCTCACTAGATAGGAGGAATGAGGGAGGAGGACAAGTAAATGAAAAACAGAAAACCCAGCTAAGGGCCTTGACTTATTCAAGAAAAAGGTAGAACCTGATTAAGTACGCCTTTGGTATAAAAAATTTAAGAAATAAAAAAATTTCTAATTTTTATGAGGAACCATTAGAAAAACAGAAACAAAGGACCTGCTTCTGAACTATGAAAGAAAGAACGAAAGAAAGAAAGAATGAAAGAAAGAACGAAAGAAAGAAAGAAAGAAAATGTTTAGTCAAACAAACAAAAGGAAGAAAAGGCTAGTAAAAGAAAAACAAACAAAATGTGAATAATATAAAAACCAAAATGAGATGGCAGGAATGAGTACAAAAATATCAATAGTCAATGTGTTTACTTCTTAAAACACAAAAGATTTAAAATAAATACTAAGTATTAAAATCCGAAGCTCAAGAATAAAGTAAATATGATACAAGTAGAAAGGAGTCAGTGAAGACAAAAGAGGAACTTATTACATGGAAGTTTACTCTTATATTGTCTTTTAATGCATCCCTCTGTGTACAGCTCACATCCCACTTTTCTCCTCCCTAGGAACCTCCTATTCACCTCCCAAGATTGTTTGGGGCAAATCGATTTGGTTCTTGATGCCATCCCCCTGGACAAGCATTTAGATTTTCACTTCCTCAGCTTAAGTTAAGGTAACATTTCTCCATCTGCTTTACAACTTTAAAATAATTGACTGGCATTTACTCTTCTCTCTTTTCATGTATTCTTCGTTCCTGTGTGTTTACAGTTTTTAAATTCTGTTTAATACCATTTTATTGGAGTTTGGAAAGTGTTGTAGAGATTTCCATCTCCCCACCTAGTATTCATTCTCCCCTACTTCCTTAATAAGAAAATCTCAATCTTACTGAGAAGCAACAATATGAAACTTTAAAAATGTATTTATCACACACGCACAATGAGGATAATCACATGAAACACTTTGGGCCAATGAGATGGAATTGGAAGACACTGGGTGGGGCTTTCAGGGAAAACTCTTGAGGGTAGCATACATGGTTCATACTCCCTTGCCCTCTCCCTTCTTCCTGCATAGATTGCAGACATGATGCTGAAGGCTGACTAACCATTTCATTATCATGTAAGTAATAAACTCATAAGATTAATGGAATGGAAAGGTAAAAGGAGTTTAGGTTCTTGATGGTATCACGGAGCCACTATCCAAGACCTGTACAGTCAAAAACTAAAAAATAGTTTGGACTGAGAACATAAAAAATCTATCAGGCTTGAATAACAGGCATTAATAGGCAGCTATGAAGTTAATAGGAAACAATATTTCTTCCAAGGACATTCTGCAGCTATAGAATGTCCTAACAATCCCCTCTTTTGAGTGAATACTATTATTCTCTGCTCACTGAAAAACTTGCTACTCTGAAATCATAATCTATCAGAACCTTTGCTGTTTGAAATTGACAACTAAGACTGAAACATTCCACTCTTGCCAGGAAGATCTATGTCAGTTTGACAAAGAGAAGCAGGCTTAATTTACAACCAACATGCGGAACTTCAGGGAAGGAACATTCCACATCTCTCTTAACTTTGTTACCAAAGGAACAAAGCTGGAGATACCACACTCCCTGATTTCAAACTACATTACGAATCTATAGTAATCAAAACAGTATGGTACTAGCATAAAAAGAGACCCATAGATCAATGGAACAGAGAACCCAGAAATAAGCCCATACATATATGGTCAATTGATTTACAACAGAGGAGGCAAGAATATACAATGGGAAAGGACAGTCTCTTCAATAAATGCTACTGGGAAAACCGGTAGTTGTTATGAGTGATCCGGTCACAAACAAGCTGGGGCAGGGAAGGAAGCCTTTGTGTTCTCGGGCCTTCTCACTCGCCAAGCCACGCTCCTGTGGAGCAACCAGTCCGTCCTGCCTTCCCCAGACCCTTAAGGCCTGTACCAGCCACAGTGTCTGGCAGACTTCCCAAAGACCACACAACAGAAGGACAGGGAACGTCTGCTCAAATTAAGAGCATTCACCTTGCCTACAGGTCCCCTATCAGCCCAATTCCATACAGGTTCAGACATCTGCCAAGCTCCTTTAGGATAATACACAGGAAGATAACTGTGACTGGACCATATATACAAATAATTTTACATTACAATCTAGGAATGTGTGTGTGTGCATGCATATACATTTCTGATAAAGATCTAAGAGATTCTCTTTTATTTTATTTCATTTCATTGAACTTCATTTCATTTCATCTCATTCTAATTTTTTTTTAGTAGGCTTCACACCCAGCGTGGAGCCCAACACAGGGCTTGAACTCATGACCCTGAGATCAAGACCTGAGCTGAGATCAAGAATTGGACACCTAACCAGCTGAGCGACCCTGACACCCTGAGATTCATATTTTTAAATATCTTTTATGTATATTAAAATATATTTTGTTTCAATTGTGAAAATTTTGTCATGTCAAAATAAGTCACTGAAAATTCTCTTTGGGCCTGGGGGCAGGACTACCAGATTGGAAAAGTAAAAGTCTCCTCAAATGCTCTCTCCAAAAACGAATGATAAAACTGTACAAAACTGTTTTTTAAAAAAATAATATTAATCATTTCAGGATTCTGGAAATTGACCAAAGGCATACATCAAATAAATGTTTACTGGGGCACCTGGGTGGCTTAGTCGGTTAAGCGTCCGACTTTAGCTTAGGTCATGATCTCGCGGTTGGTGGGTTTGAGCCCCGCATCGGGCTCTGTGCTGACTGCCAGCTCAGAGCCTGGAGCCTGTTTCAGAATATGAATCACACTCTCTCTGACCCTCCCCTGCTAACTCTCTCTCTCTCTCTCTCTCTCTCCTAGAAATAAAACATTTAAAAAAATAAAAAAATAAAAAATATATTTAAAAAAATAAATGTTTACTGAAGAAAGATTACTAAATCTCAAATAGGAGCACTGATAGTTTGTGGCATTTCAATTTGGGGTTGCTCTCATAACATCCTTCTCCTCATCCTGGCTTCAACTGTGTCCACTTTTGCGGGTGGGGGGAAGGGGGGCTGAACTGATTTAAAATGAAGCAAGGAAAAACCCTATATTCCCTAAGCAATGTCAATCTCAGTGGCAAAACAATGATAATCTCAGTGGCAAAACAAAACAAAATAAAATAAAAGAGGCCAGCAACTCAGATAGCTGAGATTGTATTCTGGAGAAAGGAAGAGACAGGCAGACTAGTGAGAAATTAATCAGAGACATCAGGAAAATGAGATAGGCCATAGCGAGCCATGATAACTTCCCAAATATCCCTGGTAGTCTGAAGGCTGAACAAATGTTCATGAAGGATGAATACATATTCAGGTGAAAGTGGAGAAGGCCTTACCTATTCACATATCCCAGGCTGCCCGTGAGGCCTTGTGCAGAAGAAATGCAAGAATATCCAGGAGAAAGTAAAAGCCAGGATAAACATAAACTAAACTTGTCTGAACTGTCAGTGCATCCTCCAATCCACACACGGGTCCATTCATGAGAGTGGAAGTTTTACTAGCTCAAGGAATTTGAGCACAGCCTTTGATCAATCATTACCTAACCATTAAGCTATCTTATACCAGGGGCAACCCTTAGGAAGCCAGACTTACAAGCAGAAAAACAATAACAATAACAACAACATTTTTTGAGCAGAAAAATCAATGGCTACATACTGTGATAGAGACAAACTCTAAAGCAGGTTTCAGCAAAGGCACTGTTGCCATTTTGGACCAGGTAACCAGCTGCTGCAGTGGGGATGGAGTTTCCTCCATGTCATAGGATGTTTGGCAGCAACTTTGTCCTCTACCATTAAATGACAGTAGCACCCCGCCCCCACGTCATAATCAAAAATACCTCCAGACAATGTAAATGTTGCCTGGGAAGCAAAATCACTCCCAGTTGAGAACCACTGCTCTAATTAATTAATCCAGACAAATCACTAAACAAATATAAGACAGATATAACATCAGTCCCTGGAGTAACCAGGGACAGGATAAAGAGTTGCTACAGTGTTACTTAAAATGTCTAGTTCTCAACAACAACAACAAAATTATGAGACATGCAAAATGAAGACAGTATGACCAATTTAGAATGAAAACATATACCAATCAATAGGGATGGCCTCTGAGGGGTCCCAGATGTT
The DNA here is from genome assembly GCF_003009895.1 of Hyaena hyaena. Lineage (NCBI taxonomy): Eukaryota > Metazoa > Chordata > Mammalia > Carnivora > Hyaenidae > Hyaena > Hyaena hyaena. The sequence continues at coordinate 1,687,091 of NW_024080792.1, forward strand.
GGACTTACAAAGATTTCAAAGCAGCTATTATAACTAAAGGGAATAACGTTTAAGAGTTAAAAGAAAGTAAGATGGTAATGATTCATAAAATAGGGAAGATCAGTAAAAGGACAGAAATTATTTTAAAGAGAAACAAATGAAAATTTGGGGATTTTAATAGAATGAAAACCTATTGGACAGGATCAAAACCAGATCTGAATGGGCAAAAATAATAAAAATAATAAATGTGATGATACATCACTAGAAATTATCCACCCTGAGGGGGTGGGGAAAAAAATAAAGTAAATGAAGAGAGGTATTTAAGATACCATCAAGCAAACAAGCATACATAAGAAATACTAACAGGAGCTCTTTAGACTGAAAGGAAATGACACTAGATATTAATTTTAGCCCAAATGAAGAAATAAATAGCACCAGAAAAGGCAATTATGTAGGTAAATATCAAGGACTATATTCTTCTTCTCTACAATTAATTTATTTTTTAAAGTTTTTTCAATGTTTATTTTTGAGAGAGAGAGGGGGAGACAGAGCACAAGCAGGGAAGGGGCAGAGAGAGAGGGAGACACAGAATCCAAAGCAGGCTCCAGGCTCTGAGCTGTCAGCACAGAGCCCAATGCGGGGCTCCAACCCACAAACCGCAAGATCATGACCTCGGCCAAAATTGGATGCTTAACTGACTGAGCGACCCAGGTGTCCCTATAGTTAACTTATTTAAAAGGCAACTGCATAGAACAATAACTATGAAAGGAGTTGTGGAGCTTAAAATACACAGAGTATATAAATTTGTTTGACAGTGACAGCACAAGGAGAAGGGATGAAACTGAAGTTCTATTAAAGCAAAGTTTCTGTATTTGATTGGATTTTAGTTAGTATTAATGCCAAGTATATCGTTATAAACTGAGATGTGTATTGTAATCCCTAGATTACACTAGAACAACCACTTAGGAAATAGCTCAAAAAAATAATTTTAAAAAACAACAAAGCAAAAATAAAGAAGAGTATCCAATTAAAAATGGCAAAGGATCTGAATATACATTTCTACGAGGAATACAAACAAGTTGCTACCAAGCACATAAAAGATATTCAATATCATTAGCCATCAGGGTAGGCAGATCAAAACCAAATGAGCTCTCCCTTCACACTTATTAGAATATCTATACTGAAAAAGACAGACAATAACAAGTGCTGATGAGAATGTGAAGATATTAGAATCCTTGTATACTGCTGGTGGGACACAGAAAGGTGCAGCTGCTTTGGAAAACAATTTGACAGTTCCTTACAATGGTTAAACATATACTCACCGTATGATCCAGCAATTGTACTCCTAGACATACACCCGAGAGAAATGAAAACATACGTTCACATAAAAATTAGTACACAGATGTTTATGGCAGCTTTATTCCTAAGAGTCAATAAGTGGAAATAGCCCAAATGTCCATCAATCGGTAAAGAGACAAATAAAATACACTGGCATAAATACAATAGGTATATCCAATTGAGTACATATAATGGAGTATTATTCTGCAGTATAAAAGAATGAAGTATTGCTACCTGTCACAACATGGATGAGCCATGAAAACATTATGCTAAGTTTTAAAATAGTCAATCACAAAATACTGCATATTGTAGGATTCCCTGTATATGAAATACGCAGAACAAGCAAATCAGTAGAGGCAGAAAGCAGATCAGTTGTTTCCTAAGGCAGAAAAGATTGGAGGGAAATAGGGATTGACAGCTATTGGGTCCAGGATTGTTTCCAAGATGATGAAAATGTTCTAAAATTGATTGTGGTAACAGTTGTATAACTCTGCTTATATAGTAAAAATCATTAAATTGTATATTTTAAAGTATATATTATACTAAAACTAAAGGTTTTAAATTTTAAAAAAAGAACTAAAATGGTACATTAGAAAATATCTATTTAACATAAAAGAAGACAGTAAAGGAAAAAGAAATAAGAGAGACAAATGACATACAGAAAACAAACAGCAAATGGCCAATATAATCCAACCTTATCAATAGTTACATTAAATACAAATGTATTAAACACGCCAATCACAAGGTAGAGATTATCAGACTAGATAAAAAGACAAGATCCAATTATATGCTGTCTACAAGAGATACACTCTAGATTCAGACTCAAATAGGTTGAAAGTAAAAGGATAAAAAAAGATAGACCATGCAAACAATAACATTAAAAAGTTGGAATGGTGATTATATCAATATCAGAGAAAACAGGCTTTAGTATGTTTTTGGTTTCAATTATTCTGGAAAGCTCTCCAGGTGATACTACTGTCCTAAGGATTAAGGCCAAGGGAGAGAGGAGTTAGATTAAGGGACAGAGGTGGGCAAAACTAATAATGGCCAAAGGTAACACACAAAACCCCTGGGAATCCCTAAAGTAAAGGAAGGGATTAGGAGCATTTAGAATTTTAGTTCCTTTGGGGGAGGGGGAGGGGAGTGGAAATAAAAACTGCTTTTAATACCAGTGAAACATGATTCACACTGATAAACATTCTCTCTTTGACCATACTCTAATCAGGCAGTTTTTCAACCAGGTCTCCACTTTTGGCCTTCTGTGTTCATCTCTGCATTGTTCAATTTTAGCAAAATCCTGGTAAGTCAGTTTAACCAGAATCTTCACCCTCAATATGTGATCATCCTCAGTATTTGATCAAATTCCTCATCTTCCTCCATATCTGCCAGATGATGCTTAAGCACTCTGGCCTGCCTTCAGGCAAAAATTCCACTAGAATGGTTTAGCCAGGATCTCCCATTTCCTCTCATGTTTTCATAGTAATTTCTTATCCATTGACCCCTACCCTACTTCTTGGCTATAAATTCCCAGTTTTCCTTGTCTATGGAGTTGAGACCAACCTCTCTTCCCTACTACAAAACTCCACTGGAGTAGCCCCTCTTGAATAAGGTCTGCCTTACCATCTTTAAGATGTGTTATGAATAATTTTTTCCTTAACAACACTCACGTAGGTTTTCTTCGTAAGCTAGTGTGACGTAGAGAAATGCAGGCAGACACACACAAACCACCTGGCTCATTTACCTCAGTTTTAGCATTCATTCATAATAAAAGTTATCTTACCGCCTGTAATCTTTGAGCATGGTATTCTGCTGCCGAAAAATATTTTCCTGGTGTTACCAGTTTGTCAGTCATATTTGATACATACACCCCAATTTTAGTCATCTGTGTGGATGTTGTATTTGTAGTTTGCTGGAGCTTTTTTCTCTGAAAGACTGTCTAAAACAAAAACATAAAAATTCAAATATCCACTATATACACATATAAGTGAGCGAAGAGCACATTTTTCTATCTGGTTAGTAAATTTTCTGTTATTATTTTAATTGCCATATAATTCCTTGGAAGATTTTAATTTTTTAAGTTTTTATTTAAATTTTAATTAACAAACAATGTACTATTAGTTCCAGGTGTACAATATAGTGATTCAACACTTCCATTCAACACCCAGTGTTCATCACAAGTATACTCTTAATCCCCATCACCTATTCAACCCATCCCCCCACACACTTCCCTCTGATCACCATCAGTTTGTTATTTATAGTTAAGATAGATAGATTTTTTTGGTTTGCCTTCTCTCTTTTCTCCCCCTTTGCTTGTTTGTTTCTTAAATCCCACATATGAGTGAAATCATATAGTAATTATCTTTTCTCTGACACACTTATTTCACTTAGCAAAGTACCCTCCTCTTCCACCCACATCGTGGCAAATGGGAAAGATTTTAACTTTAGAGAGGTATACAGAACATTTGTTGATTCTGCAGTTCCAAAAATCTACATAGAAAAATAAAAATATTACCTGTGCATCCCTACAAAATACAGAGTCCTTTTTGGGAATCTTTTTAGGTAGAGTTTGTGTTCCAGCATTGTGATATTCTATTCCTGTCATTCTATGTCTGAATCCACCAAGAAATGGTTTGTGAAAGTCAGATTTTATAATCTCAACAGCTACGTCCTGGTACTGAGCAATGCCTGAGGAGGGAAAAAGCAAGACTGAATGAAAGTTCACCTACAAAGGGACTCTAAAATACTTTATCTAAAAGACATCATATAACTGACCAGTTTGTATCCTGACAGTTATGATGTGAGAGGCATCAGTTAATCCATCTATTCTTTTGATTGGAAATAGATCTGGATCTGTAGAAAAGATTTCCACTTGTACAATATCCTGTGGCTTAACTCCATGTTGTAGTAGGGTCTCATTATTTTTAAGGATCATTCCTAAAAATGACATGAAATTACAAGAAGTGTATGACAAAGAAGTAACTATATGTACTCATTTTAAGGGGATGGAAAACATCAAAGATGATTCTATGAACACATATAGTTTAATTACTGAATAGAATATTGATGATGTCCACCCCTTACTGTAATGTTAGTACAGAAAACTCCACAATGGGAAGAGTTAAGAAGCAATAATTCAGCATTATAAGTAAAGCTATAACTCCCATAGGATTTTGCATCAGAAATACAAATATATAATAACCATGCAACATGCAACTCTGCAGATACTTAAAAATAAAAACTTATTCTATGAGTAAAATAACATTCTAAACGTTGATTCTCTAAAAAGTCAGTGTGTGTAAGACAGGATATATCTAATTTAGGGAAGTTTTGATTATTTTAATACCCACTCCTCTCTCCAATGCAGGAAAGCATATACTCAGAGTTCCAAAGAACTCTTCCCTGTTTCTATAATCAAGAACTTATATAAATAAACTCATGAAAAAGTAGAGTTAAGTCTCAGCTTTGTGTTGGAAAGAGTGTATATCACTTTATTTTTATGTTATTTTATATCTTTTTTACTTCTATCCCCCTTTCTTGGTTTATTCTATAAATTGATTCCAATTTTATTTCTCTTTTTTAAGGAATACAAAAATATGTGTAATGATGTTGGCTGCTGTTTTGATAGAATCTGTGTAACTCTTCCAATGCATCCTAAAGTACAATTAGGAATTTGAACAGAGCAAAGGTTTTGTTACATTAATTATTAGAGATATATCAGATACCACTAGTCTATTTTAGCTATGTTTAAGAAAGTATAATGATCTTTGAGTTTCAATTTCACACCCCAAATTCTTAACTTAGAAAATTAACATGAATGTTATATAGGCTCTGTAAGAGGTTGAATAATGGCCCCAGAATATATCTATGTCCTAATCCCCAGAACCTATGAATGTTACCTTATATGACAAAGATAACTGCAAATCTTATTAAGTTAAAATTTTTGTAAAGGGGAGATTATCCTGGATTATGTAAGTATGTCCTAAATGTAATCACAAATGCCTTTATAGAGGGAGGAAGGGAGATTTGACTATACAGAAGATGGTAAGACAGAAGCAGAGAGAGATATGAAGATGTTCTGCTTGCTTTAAAGATGGAGGAAGGGGACATGAGCAAGGTATACAACTGCAAGAGCAGGAAAAGACAAGGGAGCAGAATGTCCCCAGAGCCTCCAGAGGGAGAAGAGCCCCGCCTGTATCATGGCTTCGTCTGAGTGAAACTGATCTAGGATTTCTGGCCTCCAGAGCGATAAGAGAAATCATGTGTTGCTTTAAGTTACTAAGCTTGTGGTTGTTGTAACAGCTATAGTTTCCTATAGATTCCCAGAGCCCTCTTCATTCCTCTAGTTTATATAGTAGGCTTAGTCCCACCAAATTTGAACTCCAACTCTCTTACTAGAAGAAAGCACCTGTCTTAGAGGGTGGCTGACATAGACTCAAGCTCTTTTATTATCATGGCTGACATAGGCCTGTTACCCAGTGGTGATGCCTCGCACTTACACATAAACAAGAAAGGTCATGAGTGCAAAGAACAAAGAGAGTCTCAGGTACCACTAGCCAGCCACTCCAGTCTCACAGTGCTTTCTCTTCTCCAGTTTTGAACTTCACCTTATAGACAGTGCCAAGCAATTTCCAGTTGCCTTTTTGCAGTCATACCTACATTTAAGTTCAGACTCTGCCAACCATTAGCTGCATGAATTTGTACAAGTTTCCCAAGCTTTAGTTTCCTTCTTGCAAAAAAAAAAAGTTAATAGTAGTACCTACGTCAAAGGGTTGCTGTGTGGGTTGAATGTGATAACGTAGGCAAAACATTTCACAGGACTAGCACACAGTACGTACTCAATAAAGTAACTATCATGATTGTTATAACTAATAAGTTTAAGTTTCAGTGTTGTTTCCCTAACCAAGCTTTAATAATAAGTTGTTTGAAGACATGAACATCTTAGCATTACAGCACATTCATTGTAATAGTTGTCTAAAAATAATTTTGAAGTTGAACTGATTATTTTCTGATTTGACAAGGAGGAACTTAATAGGTATGGCTTACTCCTTTTTAGTGTTTAGGAATTTTTCCCCACAAGAAAATGTTATTTCCCTGGAAATTTTTTTGTGCCATCTTTCTAAGTTGGTGCCAAAGCTTTTCAAATGAAAATATTAGGATCTGTGCAGACATATTCTATAGACACATTTGTTTAGCTATTACGGTCTTGCTAATTCTACCACAGTTACAAAGATTAAATCCTCTCGTGACACAAAGCTACTATAAAGTGGGCTGTCTAATACCGCCCACAAAATGAAAATACTTGAACAGCACGGTAATGCGAATTCACCTTACTGTATACAGACTGGCAGATAAATCGTTTTCAGTCCTCTTCGTACTTTGTATGTGTTCATCCGTATCTACTTTTTTCAACCTCATGGCCTCCTACTCACCACACAGAATTACTTCCAGCCTCTCTCAATTTTTACCACTTCCCTGAGGTCCCAGGGTCTCTCACCTCTTTGGGACTTGGCCACGTATTGTCACTTTTATTAAGTGAAGCTTTCTAGAATCTCCCAGTCTCCTTCTTCTCTGTCCTCACAGCTTTTGGAGCGTATCTCCATTGAAACATTTGCACCTTATGTGGGAACTATGGCATATATCATCTTTCTGACTAGTCTGTAAACAATCTGAGAACAAAGTTTTGTTTCATGTTTCTCTACATCTTCAGTTCTTAGCATTCTTAGTATTTTTTTTTTAAGCCCAAGAGGCTTTTGATTCTTTTCTTTTCTTTTTTTTTTTTTTTTTACAAATAGTTTGTCAAATTAGTTTCTACATAACACTCAGTGCTCATCCCCAAAGTGCCCTCCTCCATGCCCATCCCCCCCTCCCCCCCACATCCATCAGTCCTCAGTTTTTGTCAGCATTCAAGAGTCTCTCATGGTTTGCCTCTCTCCCTTTCCCCCACCATTTCCGCCCTTCTTCTCCCCCTTGTTCCTCCGTCAAGTTCCTCCTAATCCACCTATACGTGCAAACATATGATATTTGTCCTTCTCTGCCTGACTTATTTCGCTCAGCATAACACCCTCAAGGTCCATCCATGTTGCTACACATGGCCAGATTTCATTGTTTCTCATTGCCATGTAGTATTCCATGGTATAGATAAACCACATCTTCTTGATCCATTCATCTGTTGATGGACACTTAGGCTCTTTCCATGTTTTAGCTATTGTGGAGAGTGCTGCTATGAACATTGGGGTACATGTGCTCCTATGCCTCAGCATTTCTGTATCCCTTGGGGAAATTCCTAGCAGTGCTATTGCTGGGTCATAAGGGAGTTCTATTGTTAGTTTCCTGAGGAACCTCCACACTGTTTTCCAGAGGGGCTGTACCAGTTTACATTCCCACCAACAGTGTAGGAGGGTGCCCGTTTCTCCACATCCTCACCAGCATCTAGAGTTCTCTGATTTGCTCATTTTAGCCACTCTGACTGGCGTGAGGTGGTATCTCAGTGTGGTTTTGATTTGTATTTCCCTGATGAGGAGGGATGCTGAGCATCGTTTCATGTGTCTGTTGGCCATCTGGATGTCCTCTTTGGAGAAGTGTCTGTTCATGTCTTCTGCCCATTTCTTCACTGGGTTGTTTGTTTTTCGGGCGTGTAGTTTGGTGAGTTCCTTATAGATTCTGGATATTAACCCTTTATCTGATATGTCATTTGCAACTATCTTTTCCCATTCTGTTGGTTGCCTATTAATTTTCTGGGTGGTTTCCTTGGCTGTGCAGAAGCTTTTAATCTTTATGAGGTCCCAACAGTTTATTTTTGCTCTTGATTCCCTTGCTTTTGGGGATGTGTCAAGTAAGAAGTTGCTGCGGTGGAGGTCAAGGAGGTTGTTTCCTCCTTTCTCCTCTAGGGTGTTGATAGTTTCCTGTCTCACGTTCAGGTCCTTGATCCATTTTGAGTTGATTTTTGTGCATGGTGTGAGAAAATGATCTAGTTTCATTCTTCTGCATGTTGCTGTCCAGTTCTCCCAACACCATCTGTTAAAAAGGCTGTCTTTTTTCCATTGGATATTCTTTCCTGCTTTGTCAAAGATCAGTTGGTTGTATACTTTTGGGTCCACTTCTGAGTTCTCAATTCTGTTCCATTGGTCTATGTGTCCGTTTTTGTGCCAATACCATACTGTCTTGAGGATGACAGCTTTGTAGTAGAGGCTGAAGTCTGGGATGGTGATACCTCCCGTTTTGGTTTTATTTTTCAGTATTACTTTGGCTATTCGGGGTCTTTTGTGGTTCCATACAAATTTTTGGATAGTTTGTTCTAGTTTTGAGAAGTATGCTGGTGCAATTTTGATCGGAATTGCATTGAATGTGTAGAGTGCTTTAGGTAGTAATGACATCTTAACTATATTTATTCTTCCTATCCATGAGCATGGAATGTTTTTCCATTTCTTTGTGTCTTCTTCAATTTCCTTCATAAGTTTTCTATAGTTTTCATCATACAGATCTCTTGTATCCTTGGTTAGGTTTATTCCGAGGTATTTTATGGTTTTTTGTGCAATTGTGAATGGGATCAGTTTCTTGATTTCTCTTTCTGTTGCTTCATTATTGGTGTATAAAAATGCAACCGATTTCTGTACGTTGATTTTGTACCCTGCAACTTGGCTGAATTCTTGGATCAGTTCTAGTAGGCTTCTGGTGGAGTCTGTCAGGTTTTCTATGTAGAGTATCATGTCATCTGCGAAGAGTGAAAGTTTGACTTCCTCTTGTAGCATTCTTAGTATTTAGAGCAAACGTGCACTCAACAAAAATGAGTTGAATGAAGCCATAATCACAATATAATGTTCAAATAATAAATGTCAAGATATTTCATTCAACAAATTAAAGATCTTGACGACCTACATGTTAACACTAAAGCCGTCTTGCTAAGTTGTATTAGGCTCCAAGCTTACCTGAATATCTTATCCGCAGTATGTTGGATGGGATGCTTAATAGGTATGAAAAATGATCCTTGAGATATTTTACAATGGAGTCTATTCTAAAATGCATTATAACTTCCTGGCCCACAGGAAAAAGTACGACTTTTACTGTAGATAAAAAGAGAAAAGAAAGAATCAGCCAAAAGCGAGGGTCAGCAACCCACAGCCCATAAGCAGGTAGAAAATTGTAGGACAAGTTTTATTCGCACAGAATGCAGGTTGCCTCTGCCAGGCCCCCCCATGAAACCCCCATGATAAGAGTTGCTTTTCAAATTCTGTGAGAGGTGACATTCAGTTATGTTTTTAAAAATTAATTCACAATCTCAGGAATTATCATCAGTAGTCAATACCTGCTCCTCCAACTCTAGCTTAAAGTTCAGATCTTTTTTCTATTCTCTGCTATGAGGATCAAGCACTTTCAGGACTACCTCTTTGTCTTTGCCCAGCATTCCACAAGAAATAAGAAATAAAGCCACACCGCTTTTAAAGATTTCCAATATCTCGCGTTGTACTGGTATTAATCGGTACTAATTTGGTACTGGTATCTGGTATTCTATTACTCAGGTGTAAACATAGGGGCATCTCAGAAACTCAGGCATTTTTGGGTATTGAGTATTGGAAGGGGAGACCCTGATGCCTAGCTCAGGGGTGTCCCTGAACTTATGAATGTGCATACTTTGATTACACACTGATAGCATGCATTAGTAAATCAGTGTATATTCATGACGTCAAGAAAATTCAATAAAGAAATCTTCAAAGTAAAAGGTATCTAATACCAAGTCCATTATTCTTCCCATAATTTTTTAAATGCTTATTTGTTTATTTTGAGAGAGAGAGAGCAAGTGAGCAGAAGAGGTACAGACCGAGGGAGAATCTCAAGCAGACTCCACACTGTCGGTGCAGAGACCGATATGGGGCTTGAACTCACAAACCGTGAGATCATGACCTGAGCTGAAAGCAAGAGTCGGATGCCTAATGGACTGAGCCACCCAGGTGCCCCATTCTTCTCTCCATAATTGATTTATTGCCAAAATGCAAAGCAGAAAATCACTGTTCATTACAAATATCTAGAATAACTGCACACAAATCTACTTTTCACAAAAATGGACACTATATGACTCACTACACATTCTATAAAATAGGAAATCAAGACACATGTTGATAAAAACTTATTATAAAATGATTATCTGTTCACAAATTATAGGAGAAACACATAGCATTTAAAAGCTGATTATAATGGGGTAAACTTTCTTCTTTTACATCTACAGACTTTAAATCATAACGGAGAAGACGTAATAAGTGAGATGGAGGATAGACTGCACACTGTAGACCAATAAGTTTTATATATTTCCAGATGCCTGACACATGGCAGTTTTCATAAAGCTAAATGAGACATTTATGAATAATCTTAGAATGAAATTTAACTAGGCATTGTTGATGCTAAAGTTGAGTTGTTTTTCACAGCTATCAACAAAGAAAACACTTTCACAGACATTAAATTATCAGAAGGCTATTTTCATTGTTTTATGGACTCAAAATTTTATGGTTAATATATTTTAAAACTTTCCTAGCAGTGACTTCTTAAGAGAAGGAGAGTTATGTGAAGGAATTTGTGAGCCTCAGGAAGCACTGGGACCAAGACAACTTTATCTTAATCACCATGTGTTTGTTAAAAGCTACAGTATCAGGAAATCACAGAAATATCAAAAAATAGAGCTCAGAGGTCCCTGGCTAGCTCAGCTGCTAGGGCACGCGACTCTTGATTTAAGGGTTATGAGTTCGAGACCTACGTTGGGCATAGAGATTACTTTAAAAAATAAATAAACAGGGGCGCCTGGGTGGCTTAGTCGGTTAAGCGTCCGACTTTCGCTTAGGTCATGATCTCGCAGTTCGTGGGTTCGAGCTCCGCGTCGGGCTCTGTGCTGACTGCCAGCTCGGAACCTGGAGCCTGTTTCAGAGTCTGTCACTCCCTCTCTCTCTGACCCTCCCCTGCTCACGCTGTCTCTCTCTCTCTCTCCTAGAAATAAATTAAAAAATAAAATAAAATGTGTTTTCTTTAAAATAAACAAACAAACAAACAAATGGAGCCCAAATTTACTGTGAATAATGAAACTAAAGAATAACAGCTTCAGTCACATAAAATTGGGCTTGAATACTTTCTTTTCCTTCCTCTTTCTCATCCTTTACTTGTATTGACACACCACACAAGGATAAACTGCCCCAGTGGATTCAAAACCAGTCAGACTAAGTTGCTGTCAACTGTTAAATGATAGCCCATGTTCTCCACCCTATGGATGAACAATTTCAAAACTAATGGACACGAGAGAGGAGGAGCAATCCGTGAATCACCCAACAAGGATGGTTCTACGTGCAGCCTCCTTCTTGCTGCTCCACTGTGACTTTGTTACTAACAATGTAGTAATAACTCCTATATGTCATCAACATTATGCCTTTAAAATTAACCTATAATGCAAGACAACAACAGTTTTTCTGAAGCCAAATATAAAGTTAACACTAAGCAGAAGTATAGAAATATGTGGAAGTAACAAGATGTAAGGAATGAGCACTAGAGATGGAACCAGGAAATCTAGCGTCAAGTTCCCTTCCAACTCTTTCCTGCCAGCTATGAATACTTAATTCCAAAGAGGCATGTCAAAGAGTTACAGTTCTACTCAAGAATTTGTCCACTGTTTTCCAAGGTACCTAAACATTTTAAAAATCTACTTTACTTGGGAAAAACAGATCAGTATCAACTTAAAATTTAATAGTGCTCATCTATTTCGGGAAAGTAGTATCCTGCAGTATAGAGAAGCTTCACACATAATTAGAGATCCAGTGGTAGTAGCCACAGAAGTCTGGTGGATAAGGGAAAGGGAGAGGGAAACAATGTAATATCAAATATAAAACAAATCTTAAGCAAATTTAGGGGTGCCTGGGTGGTTCAGTTGGTTAAGCATCTGACTTTGGCTCAGGTCATGATCTCACAGTTTGTGGGTTTGAGCCCCGTGTTGGGCTCTGTACTGACAGCTAGCTCAGAGCCTGGAGCCTGTTCTGGATTTTGTGTCTCCTTCTCTCTCTGACCCTCCCCTGTTCATGCTTTCTCTCTCTCTTTCAGAAATAAATAAAACATAAAAAAACTTTTTTTAAATCTTAAGAAAATTTTTAAAAGTAAACATTGTTCAAAATGAGGTAACGAAATATCCTATCTTCCTTAGGTAATACCTGTTGCTGAGGAATCTTTCATTGATGTTTTCAGAGATTCCTTTATAGCCTGTACTTTGTCCAGTAATGTAAGGGATCCAACATTTGAATCCCATTTGGCTGACAGCATTGCGTTATCATAGTCAGTTACATAGTGCTTTTCAGAATATCTTGGAGAATATAAAACGTGTCTGGGCAACATAACCTCTTCCACAGGTTGGTCTTCATCATTTGGTTCCAGGCTTACTAAACTCTGGCTACGTTCCTCCTCAGCATGCGTGTCATGGCCCTGACCAGACGGTTCTACATGAGATTCATTATCTTCAGTTTGGTCTGTCTCGGGAAGTCCTGCTGAGGGAACTGGAATGGTGATAGTCCCGAAAGCACCATCATTTTCTGGTGCATTAACAATATTCTGAGCACCAAATTCTTCTTCCTGATCAGACATTTTCCTGAACCAAGAAACATAAATGCATTTATTACACATAGAAATTTCTATACCAAATATCAAATTCATTGCTGGTATACATAGTACAATGTTGCTCATTATTTTTTTTAAATACTGATTATTTTAGTAACGGCATCAGGTAAAAACACTGGTGAATTTTTAATAAAAACACCACAGAAAGTAAAAATTATGCCAAAAGAGGATGTCAAAGCACAATAAATTTGAGAAAAATCTACTGTCAAGAATATATTTAAAAATATTTTAACTGATGGGTGGGGGGTGATGGGCATCGAGGAGGGCACTTATGGGGATGAGCACTGGGTGTTGTATGGAAACCAACTTGACAATCAACTATTTAAAAAATATATTTTAAAATATCTTGTCACCTCTTCCTTATGCAATGAACAATGCCTTGTGAAAGCATAATTTGAATAACCTTTTGTCTAAACACAGCCTAAGACAGGATTTATGCTTCTGAGATTACAATTGATCAGAAGCTCCATGGAATCTGCCGGCCCCACAGCAACCGGACCCTAGACCGTACACCCTCTCTGTAGCAGCTCTGCTCTGACCAATTGTAGCAGAGGTCTCCAACCGCCTCTGTTCCCCAGGACAAACATATCAACAAACAACTGTGGGTGGACCTCGGAGCTGACTAGGGCTTGAGCTACAGCAACCAAGAGCTTTGGCCTGGGAGACTGTATCACAGCACCCAGGAGCTGGGGCCAGGGTGGGCCAGGGCAGCCCACGGGCGCAGGAGCTGACCCGCAGCAGTGGACAGCCAGTAGCGCAGGGAGCCTGCCTTTAAAAGCTGGCAGCCAGGAAGGGACGATGGAAGGGAGGATGGGAGAAGTGGCCCAGCAGGGGGCAGACTAAAACTTGGACCAGTAGTGAGGTGGGCAAGCTGTGTTTTGGGCTAACAATAACATTCTCTGGCTACTAGATGCCAAATTTCCAAAAATATGGAATATCTAGAATAAAAAATACACTTATTGAATTCAATGAATGTAGCATTAAAGAGTTGAAGAGAGAATTATTAATGAACTAGAAGACAAAAAGAGTTTATACAGAATGTTGCAAAGAGATAAGGAGTTTTAAAGTATGAGAGATTAAAGGCCATGCAAAAGAGAAAAAGAAAGTCTAGCATATTTTACTGCTAAGCAGATCTTACTGTGAGCTGAGCTGAGAATGGCTTTGTACTTTAAAACAAAAAACAACAAAAAGTATGCAACAGAATATGCACGAGGCCTGAGAAGCCCTTTTCAGAAAAAGTCTGCCAGCCCCTGATCTAGTATATGTCAAATTGGAATCCCAGAGAAAACAAAAAGATGGAAGAGAGAAAAAATTTTAAAGGTAATGGCTGAGAATTTTACAAACCTGATGAAAAATATGGATCCAAAGACCCAAGAAGCATAACATAAATATACACTTAACAAAGTAAGTCAACATAATTCAAAGCCATGTATATTGTAATTACATTACAGATTAACAAAGACAGGTCTGGAAAGCATACAGTGATTATCTACTGTTTTGAATTACATTAATTAGCTAACATTAATACAAAGGAAAAAAGTAAAATTACTGTAGATTTCTCATCAGAATTATAGAAGCCAAGGCAACAATGAACTAATTAAAAGAAGGGAACTATCAACCTAGAGTTATGCACCTAACAAAATGATCTTTTGAAACATTTACAAACAAGTTACCACCAAGATATCTACTCTACAGGAACTTGTAAAGGATACACCTGATGGAGGAAAATGGTTTCAAAGTCCAAAGTGCAAAAGGAAAGGTGAACATAATTGAGAAGGGAAAGATGAGTATGAATTGTTCTCAAATCCTTATTCTGTTTACAGAATTGAGGGATATGATATCCTTAACCCTAGGCTTTGTTAAATTAAATATGCATAGGTGAATTTCAAGTACAGCCAATAAAAGAACTGAAATAAAGTTTTAAAATTCCAAAACAATAAAGAGAAAAAAGGAAATGAGAAAAAAACTGAACAAAAGCTCAATTTTCGAAATGTTCAAGAAACCTCTTCAGGCTCTCACCCACAAAAAAAATCTTCCCTTGGTTATTTTCTCCCATAACAGGGCATAATGGCCTGATTAGAAAGAGTCTCATAATGAAGCTCTGACCCCTAGCAAACATACTCCTCCCATCCATTTGGAGGGGCTGGGGTAATGCTTTTGTCTCTATTGGTGGGTCATCCTTCCCCTGTGAAACGGCCAAGATGTCATCTTCTAAAACAGCAACAGCAACAAAATCAAGAATGTCTGCTCTTCTAAAAACACAACCAGAAGAATAAAAAGACAAGCCATAGCCTGGGGGATAATTTTTTACAAAGCTCCTCTCTGATCAAGGACTTGTAACCAGAATATACAGAAAATTCTCAAAAATCAACAAGAAAAGAATAATAATTTGAAAATGAATAAAATATTTAAACAGGTAAGTCAACAAAGAATTTCATTCAGAAGGCAAACAAGCAGGCCCAGGATTGGAGCAGCACAAGTGTGATGCAGCACCTGCACTGTGCTATACTTGCAGGTGCACCTGAAAATAGATGCCTCCTGAATTTGGGACCCAACTGCCTCATTCTGGTGCTAGCCCTGAGAACAAGCATGCCATTCATTATTAAAGAAATGGAATAAGGAACTCACCAAACTCTACACCCGAAAAACAAATAATCCAGTGAAGAAATGGGCAGAAGACATGAACAGACACTTCTCCAAAGAGGACATCCAGATGGCCCACAAACACATGAAATGATGCTCAACGTCCCTCCTCATCAGGGAAATACAAATCAAAACCTAAATGAGATACTGCCTTGTGCCAATCAGAGTGGCTAAAATGAATAAATCAGGAGACTAGAGATGCTGGCGAGGATGGGGAGAATCGGGCACCCTCCTACACTGTTGGTGGGAATGTAAACTGGTACAGCCCCTCTGGAAAACAGTGTGGAGGTTCCTCAAAAAATTAACAATAGAACTCTCCTATGATCCAGCAGTAGCACTGCTAGGAATCTACCCAAGGGATACAGGAGTGTTGATGCATAGGGGCACATGTACCCCAAGTTCATAGCAGCACTCTCAACAATAGCCAAATCATGTAAAGAGCCTAAATGTCCATCCACTGACGAATGGATCCAGAAGATGTGGCTTATCTATGAAATGGAATACTACATGGCAATGAGAAAGAGTGAAATCTGGCCATGTGTAGCAACGTGGATGGAACTTGAGGGTGTTATGCTGAGCAAAATAAGTCAGGCAGAGAAAGACAGATACCATATGTTTTCACTTATAAGTGGAACAGGAGAAACTTAACAGAAGACCATGGGGGAGGAGAAGGGGAAAAAGTAGTTGGGGAGAGGGAGGGAGGCAAACCATGAGAGACTCTTGAATACTGAGAACAAACTGAGGGCTGATGGCGGGGGGAGAGGGGAAGGGGGGTGATGGGCATGGGGGAGGGCACTTGTTAGGATGAGCACTGGGTGTTATATGAAAACCAACTTGATAATAAACTATGAAAGAAAACAAAAGAAATGGAACTTCAAACAAACAAATAAAATTAGATCAACAATAGAAAGTGCTAGTGAGTATGAAGACAAGTGGAACTCTTACACCTTGATGGTGGAAATGAAAATTAGTATGGCATTTAAAATAATTGTCAGTTTTCTTATAACATTAAACATATGCTTATCATATGACCCAGCATCTGTGTCCTTTACCCAAAGGGAATGAAAAACTACACTCTTACAAAATATGTACACAAAAGTTCAGAAAGGCTTTATCCTTTTTACAAATTTTTTAAATGTTTATTTATTTTTGAGAGAAAGACAGAGTGTGAGCAAGGGAGATGGAGAAAGAGAGAGAGAGAGAGAGAGAGAGAGAATCCAAAGCAGGATCCAGGCTCTGACCTCCGAGCTGTCAGCACAGTACCCGATGGCCTGAGACTCACAAACCATGAGATCATGACCTGAGCTGAAGTCAGATGCTTAATCGACTGAGCTACCCAGGCGCCCCCATAAATTCATTCTTAATCACCAAAAACTGGAAACAACACAAATGTCCCTTAGTTGAGGCATGGATGCACATACGAGACATTCACAAAATGGAATACTACTCATCAGTAAGAAAGGAATAAATTATTGATACACACAACATGGGTGAATCTCAAATGAATTATGCTAAGCCAATTCTAAAAGGTACATACTTTACGATTCAATTAAGTAGAAAAGCAAAACTGTTGGTTCACAACCTCTAGAGTTCCCTAGGGTTAAATCCGAAACTGGGCCCCATACATGGAACACAAGGAGAAACCAAAGAAAGAGGCAGCATTCCAGATGGTAGGTGGCAAGTTTAAGAGGAAAGGGAACTTACAAACAAGGCTTATCTTTGGTAGTTGCAAGAGAGTAGATATCTGGACCCACGAGCCAGAATCTTAAAGAGTTTATAGGGCCTTTACTAGGTTCAGTCAGGAATCCAGTCCAGATGGTCTCAATAACACATTACTTTCTCAAGGCTGGGTCCTTGAAGCAGCCCGTAGCAGGGGGACAGAGGGTGGGAGGTACAGTCTAAGGAGAGGGGAGGAGCCTGTGATCGCCCCACTCCAGTTCCCTGGTCAACTAGCAGTCACATCTCCTCCATGACCACCTCCATCAAAAACACATACCAGTACCTACAATGTTACAGGTACAATGACATACTTGTGTAGGCAGAGAGTAACTGTGGAAGATAAAGGGCGGAGAGAAGAACATGGGAGTAAAACAGATTTTCACTGTACACTCTTACTACTGTTTGAACTTTTTATCATCTTTATGTTTACCTATTCAAACGTAAATATTTTAATCTTTAAAAAATTGTTCAAAAGTAGTCCCTATTATGATTGCACACAAAAAATGCCCCCCTTTCACTTACAATTTGCATGATTTCACTGATATATCTAGAATGTTAGTGGAACTAGAAAGGCTGGGATCCAGTTTTGCCTTTTACCAAATAAACCTGTTGGATTTTTATGTTTTTAAAGAAGTACAGCAAAGACCATGGGTGGAGAGGAGAGTGCCAAGGAGGGAAGTGTGAAAGCCCTCTAGTTAGTAAAGACTGAAATGGTCCCCATGGATGCCTACACGTCTTCTAATGCCAGATCTGGGTTACACAGACGTCCTCCTGCTTCTTTACTACGACAGTGATAAGCGCTCCGGTGGGAGATGAGGTACACCTCTCACCTTGCTGCTGCTGCTGCTTCCCAACTCCAAACCTGAGACACAGAACCAGAAAAGGGGCTAAGAACGATGGGACGCTCTGCACTGCCTCTGAAGCTTAGGTGTAACATTCTCCAGCGGCCAAGCAGTCCCCAGAGCCCAGGAAGGGTCGGCAGCGCCCCGTACAAAGTTCTGGGAGTTCAGCGCCTGTCACAGGTTCAAGGTCGGTCTGAGGGTGGCACCAAGGGAGGGCAGCCAGAACCTGTCCTCCTACCTGACTCAGAAACGCGGCCACTCGGGTCACACAGGTTGGGCAAAAATCGCTCCGAGGAAGCAGCGTCCGCAGCCGCCGCATTCTCTGTTGTCAGCCATATCCTGGCAACGGCCCTGGCGCCACGCCCTCCCGCCCCGCCCCGCTCACGCGAGAAGAGGATGTGCCCCCGGGGGAAAGAAAGGCGGGGGAGGAGAGGGGCGGAGCCAGGGGCGAGGGGCGGGAAGAGTGGGGCAGAGGGCGTGGCGGGACCTGAACCGGACCTGAGCGTGACCTGGGCGGGGTGCGGGGCGAGGAGGAGAAAGATGGGGGCAGTGTTTTCCGTGCTGGGTACCTACATCCTAAAGTGAATCGGACGCTACTCTCCAGACTTCTTTAACTTGTGACACAGTTCTCCGAAACAAACGCTGAAAGCAGTTTGGCTTATAGATATTAAAAAGCGTACGTAATATATGTAATGTAATTATATGTAAATATAAAGTGAGAGTGAAGACCTTGGCAGAAGGCGGTTGTACACAGTAGGTGCCTACTTGCTTTTGTAAAAATTAGAACTTCGCTCTTTGCTTCCTGGCAGCCAAAGAGAAAAGGGAGACAGAAGCTATTCTCTTTTAAGTCAGGAGAAGCAAAGCTTTGGTTAATCACAGAATTATAAAGGTGTTTTTCCATCACTATAAACCCATAAATTAAGAAGGTTTTTAAAGAAGCACATATTGGGGGGAAGGATCAATTATATTCCTATTGCAAACGTTGTGACAAATATCACGTGCCATCATAACAATAGCTAATACTATTATTTGTTACTAAGCACTTCACGTATATTTCTAATTTAATCCTGACAAGGATTTTATTAAGTAGGACTTGTGATTAGCCTCGTTTTACTGAATGAGGAAACTGAGGCTCAGAGAAATTTAGTGGGAGCCAGGATTAAACCCAAGCAGTCTGATTCCAGAGCCTCGATTTTAAACCACTATTCTATGTTGTTTAACACACTTTGTTAAAAAGCACGTAAAATTGATTAAATTTCTTGCAGATAGTAAAAGTCCATTCTTCGTTCATCATGTTCAATGTCTTCAGTCCTTATTCCACTGAAATTGTATTCTCATCTCCCCAATATATTTTTTTATGTTTCTTATTTATTTTTGAGAGTCAGAGACAGCGCGTGCAGGGGAGGGTCACACACAGAGAGACGGAGATACAGAATGCGAAGACAGGCTGCAGGCTCTGAGCTAGCTGTCAGCACAGAGCCCAACGCGGGGCTCTAACCCACTAACATGAGACCATGACCTGAGCCGAAGTTGGATGCTTAACCTACTGAGCCACCCAGGTGCCCTCCCCAATAATTTCTTAATGTCCAACGTCAGTTTTTCTCAATGTCTTCATCCCATTTTATGACAATTTCTAACTAGGACTATATAAAATATGTATTATATTCTCAAATATAATCAGCTTTAATAATGGTTTTGAATAAAAGCAAATTTGTTTAAAGCATTTAATGAATCCACACATTCACAAAGAGCTGAGAAAAGGGGAGGAAGCATTCCTATAACCCCTGGGGTTAGTCTCTCATGGGTAAACCAGGTGTGACTGGAGACATGTTAAAAAGTACTTCCAAACAGTCTTCTACTTCCATCTCCAAAATCTTAAATTTTACTAGTAACGAGAATCCCATTGGTTGTAAACACTCACCATTCTGGGTCTCTTTAAAATTTATCATTTGCTGTCCTCCATATTATAGGGACACTATGAAAATACTAGGTGTAGGCATAGAGGCAGGAGGTGGAGGAAAGAAAACCTGGTGATAGAAAACTTTAAGTACTTCACAGTGTTAAATGTGACTTAATACCCACTATATGTTCCTATTTTATTTATAGTTTGCTGTGGAGATGATCTCACACAACTCAGTCTTACAATATATGAGCCTAACATAATTGGCAGGCTTCTGAGTTAGTCTCTGCAGGTGGGAATGGTTATTACACATCAAAAATCACACACATACACACACACATGCACATACATATCTACACACACATATATACACACAAACATACAGTTGTTTAGTTATACAAAATAATGTAAATGCAGGCTGAAAACAACCAATAGGAAAAAGACTCTCACTTCTAAAAGTGGAAAATAATTTTTAAATTTCATTTTATATTTTGCAACAAACATGCATTTTCTCAGGATTTATTGTTCAAAATAACTTTATTTCTCATGAAACATCTACCTTTATTTATCTCAGTATTTATTTATACAATTGACATGTCTTTGAATGTGTTTTTATTTTTACAAAGAGGCCACCTAGTGGCTTTATGAAATCACACATTTCAAAGTATTTCCCATTGTTTCCTCCAGGCTAAAATGTATTTTGATATAAATGAATTAGAAAAAGTATTAGAAGAATTTAGAAAACCAGGGACCTGAAGATTATGCTTTTAGAAATTATCTACATAGATTAAATTTGGATCATACCTCTATGAGCTTGTTAAGAAACTGTATATATATGATCCATAGTCTTTTTTCTGAAACTTTAAGGGACAAATGTGTTTGAAGTCAGGTTTTTCAGATTTTTGAAAGGTAATATGAGCATATGGTATATATCCTGTAACACTGTCAGTAGGTCTGGGGAAGTAGTCCAGAATCAAATACATTAATAAATCTATGGCAAAAATATCTTTATATTCACATTAAAGTCAGATAAAGACCACAAATAGTTTTATGTCAATTCAGGTCAGCTTTTGCTTCCAAATGAGTTATGAAAAAAGCTTCCCATTCAAACTTTCTTGAAGTCTGGTACTTAGGTAGAGAGTGTAGATCTGTTTTATCCCGAGAAAAAGGAATCAGCCCTCCAGTGATAGAAAAAAAGTAAAATGAAATATTCTGTCATAAAGTAGTAATGGTTATCTTTAGAAATGCCTGAAATGTTCATCCAGAAAAAACAAATATGATATTCGAAGATCATGAGAAATCCCCAGAAAAGAATCTCTGCAATGCTTTTCATTTAGAGTTGTGTACAGAAAGAAGCTAATCCGTCATAAATTACATTTAAACACACTGCAAAAAATTAGCTGCTAATATAAACCTAAATATCATTTTGAAAACCCAATGCATGGCAAGCTAAATTTGTGAGTTCTATAGCATATTAAAAAAATTTTGTTTCTGTGTGATTTGCCAGGTTTCATTTCTCCTGCCCTATGGCTATGGAAGCACGTGTTGAAATGGCATCCTCCTCAGCCCAGATCCCTTGAGTGACTCTTTTGAGAACTGTCAGCCCTCATTAGACGTGTAATATGAGAAACAAACTTCTGTTGTTAAGACATTAGGATTTAGGGATAGTCTATTCTAATTCACTATTTTTCTCAATAGTCAGCTACTTTCCTTCACTAACGAGAGTTTTGGCTTATTCCCTCTAAATAAAGACTTTTAAATAAATTTCTCCCATCACTAATTCAAATCACGTATCACATTCCCACTTTGATTTTTTGTGAATTCTATTAAAAATAAACCTCTTCATCCTCCTCTCACCCAAATGTCTACCTTTTCATTTACTTTGTTCTCAAAAAGCTAGTATTACTATTATTGTAGTGTGGGCAGCAATGCCATTACTTAAGTACTGAGATTTAAAGGATTATCTCCTCAGTTGGAAAATACTCATGGTACATTCAGCCATTTGCTACTTTACCCTAGACCCCACAACACACTTGCATAGGAGTTTCTTTAACTTTATGTAACCATGGAGGCTGGGAAGAAAAGGCACAGGCTGATAGTAGCCTATATGTGGGAATTTTCTTTTTTTTTTTTTAATTTTTTTTTTTAAATGTTTTATTTATTTCTAGGAGAGAGACAGCATGAGCAGGGGAGGGTCAGAGAGAGAGGGAGTCACAGACTCTGAAACAGGCTCCAGGTTCTGAGCTGGCAGCACAGAGCCCGACGCGGGGCTCGAACCCACGAACCGTGAGATCATGACCTAAGCGAAAGTCGGACGCTCAACCAACTAAGCCACCCAGGCGCCCCTATGGGAATTTTCTTATACAGAGCATTGTTGATTTCCTCCCTTTAATAGAGAAAACACAAGGGCGGCATCTGTGTTCCAGTGATTGGGGCCTGACGTAAAGAACTGAGGAAGGTGCATATAAACTCTGGAGTCTGCTCTGCAGTTGAAGCACATGTGAAGCAAGGTCCTGCAAAACCTGAAGATCTTAGCTTCTGACAACAGTAAAACTGATCTCTTAGACTTCCTGAGAGAGTTCCTGGATAAACAGAACACAGACTACCTGGAATACCATCTTGGTGGACAGAAGGAATTAGAAGAGCTGGCCCAAAGGGAATCTGTTTGAAAAGCCTACTGAAGCATCAGGTAGAAACAACCTCTGAGGGCAACACAGCAAGCCTTCCCATTGTAGGAGGTCCCAAAGTCAGCTAGAGTAAGAATCTTGATCTCCATGTGATAGAAGACTGCTCTCACTTTTATCTCGTATCCTAATCCCCATTGTTGTGCTTGAAAATAAATCTGCTTTGCACTATACCAGCAGCAGCAAAAAGCTCAGTTAGCTTCACTTCTGTAACTTCACTTCGGATTAGAAAAGGAAATGACAAAGATAAACTCCTTTTCTTCCATCCCCCAATTCTGAGTGGGATAGAGCAATGGATAATGAAGAAATACAATGAAAGCTGGTGCCTGGTGGCTCACAATGGCTGCCACTGCTGACATCCTATCATTCCTATTCGGGTAAGACTACTTCTCCAACTTCTGTTGTAGAAAGGATGGCTGCCCTCAGTGTTGAGTGGGCTCCTGTTTGCCCTTGACAATCATCGTTTATTCCTGTTACCTTACGGAATATTTTTCTTTTAGAAAGAGAGAGCATGAGTGGGGGACAGGGGCAGAAAGAATGAGAGAGACAGACAGACAGACAGACAGACAGAGAGAATATTAAGCAGGTTCCATGTTCAGCATGGAGCCCAATGCAGGTCTTGATCCCACAACACTGGAATCATGAACTGAGCCGAAATCAAGAGTCTGCTCAGCCAAAAGAGCCACCCAGCGACACCACCCTCATGAAATTATTAACATTTCCTTTTTCTCTCAAAATCATTACAGGCTGAGTAAAAAATTACATGATCATCCTAGATGTAAATCATTTCTACCCCAAAGGAAAGAATGGGAGAAATTTGAATATTCTGCACCAAGTACCCAGATAGAAGAAAGGGGGCATCAACTTTGCTGCCATCTTTTTGTTTGCAAAGCTCAACCTAATTAGCTTTTTTTTCATCTGAAGTGTGTGATGAAAGATTAATCTGAATGGAACATGAGATGCTTTAGGGAGATCTGAAATAGGCCATTCTGAAAATTACTCAAATTAGTCTAGAAGCCACTGGGCAACACTGAAGCTCTTTACATAGAATCCTTTTTAAAGTGATCAGGAAAGCTTAATCTGGAAATTTATAGGAAGCAACCAGAAAACATTTGCAGGAGGAAAAAACTATCAGATTCAGTAAGGGCATTTGGAATGGCAGTTAGTAAAAGTAAAACTAAACATGAAGCACACAGCAATGCCTTTTAAATACCTACCCCATTAACATTATCTACCTATACTCCACATGAAGGTCTTTGCACAAAATGAAATCCAGCTTACTACCTCTGTTTCTATTTGTTCTGTATAGTGACTTTGACAGAACAAGTCAAGAGACAGAATCAAGGCTCTTTTGTTATAGTCCAAAGGTACAGGCAGAAGTAACCACCTGAGGATATTCATGAAAAATATGACGGTTAAGAACATGAGTTCTGGAGCAAGGCTGTCCAGGTTCAAATTGAGCTCCACATCTTACTAGCTACACAACCTTGGTTATGTTATTACATCATCTCTTCACCTGTTTCTCCAAGGTCCCCATGTTGCCCACGGTGGAGTACAGCAGCAGGAGAGCACTATTCACACTGAATTCTGGTTTCCTTACCTGGAGAAATGGAGATAACTTGCAAGATCACACTTTTTTTTTTTTTTTAATGTTTTGTTTATTTTTAAGAGAGACAGAGTATGAGTGGAGTAGGAGCAGAGAGAAAAGGAGACAGAGAATCTAAAGCAGGCTCCAGGCTCTGAGCTGTCAGCACTGTGCCCGACACGGGGCTTGAACTTACGAGCCATGAGATCATGACCTGAGCCAAAGTGGGACCCTTAACTGACTGAGCCACACAGGTGCCACCCCACAAAATCATACTACTAAGAGTTATAGTGCAGATTTAAGAGGGAAATTAGTCAAGTACTTAAACAGTGCCTGGAAAACATTAATATTAGCTACTATTACTATATTACTATACAACTACTACTCTACCACTAGCATTTCTAATGCAAACATCAATACGGTCCCCTTTAATTAACAGCGACAGAAGCTCTGTCGGTGAAATATATGACACCCAAGAATCGTGGAAAAGTGGGGCTAAAAAGTCAGAAAAGGCACATCAAACCATCTTTCTGTTCGTATGTGCTCAAAGGACCTAAAAAAATGGTTGGTAAGGAAATTTGCCTGAAAAGCATCTTATACAAATATGCTTTAGGATCATATAGTTTTTACATCTATAATATAAAGCAAATATTTAGACCTGAAAAGGAAGTTATAAATAGTAAATTCTTCTTTTACAAAGGAGGCAATAGGTAAGTCTGAGAGGTTGACAACCTGTCTCCACTTGGTCACTGAGTTCACAATCGCACCAGGACTGTGGGAATAAGAACCTGGGCCTCTGACTCCCTCTAAAGCTTCTCCCACTTCCCCCAGAGAAGCTTTCTCTTGCATTCTGACTGCTAAAAAGTAACTCAATCCACTTCATTTAATATTTATTTATCATTCAATTTACAGCGCTGTTAAGGGGAGAAATATATTGGAAAAAATACAATTTTCTCATTCTGAAAATTCTGAATTGATTCCGCTTTGCCAAATGGATAGTTAAACACACACATATGCGACAAACACATAAGAGTACTGTCTTTGAAGTTAAAAAATGTCAAACTTAAGTATTTGGAAATAAATGATAGGGTCTAGGAAGAAAGGGTGAAGACACATTAAAAGTGATTTATGCCAACTGTTTCTTTCCTTCAACAGCATTTATCTTAGGTTTGATACCCAACTGCACTCATAATGGAAACTTAGTGAAAACCACCTAGTGATTCTACTTTGAAGTTACAACTCATGTGTGACTAAGATGTTCTGAAATGTAAGCCTATTCATAAATCAGATAAACTTTAGGAACTCTTTATGTCTCTTCTTTTACATAAATTCTATCTCTACCTTGATGTACTTTGGTTGATCAAGAAAACAAAAGGCTAAGGAATAGAAAGCTAACTTCTTTGATTGAGACGAAAGGAAACGTTTTTACAATTACCACTCTAAATAAAAAGTCTTTCTTTCAAATATCAAATCAATTTCCTCAACTGTACAACTATAATTTTGATGGTTTTTACTTTTACTACTTCAATGATTTATAAATTTGTCTAAACAATAAATAATGAAGTACCTTTCCTATTTTTTTCAGGATAAAAACCATTAAATGATGTGTTGAAGACACTACTAAAAATACTTCACATTTCAATTATAGCCTCTGCACTGAAAATCTATAGGAATTTTCCCAATTAATTTTCAAATCTTTCCACAACCGCTCTGTTAAAAAACAAAAACAAAAACAATCATCTTTGAAATAATTCAAATGAATGCTTTACATATCAAATATGGATTCACAAATCCCTATTACCACAGTTATCAATTTTAACAAGTCTCCTAAATATGTTCTGTATTAGTTTTCTTGATTATAAGATATCAATAATAAGGAATCATTTTTAATATTACAGAACATTTAATTACATCAGTTTCCCACCCATAAGCTAGTCATTTAATGATGATTATATCGGCCATTTCCATTGGTTGGCAGGAGGCTCTTCCACTAAAGGCTCCCATGGTTTCCACTGAATCATTTTTCTTGCCAAACTTAGTTCATTTTCAGCCTGTTAATAAAAATTTTTTAAAGAATCATTTGATTATATTGTTTAATAGATATTTATCATAGCTAATGACTGAAGTATAATTATTAGAACTATTTTCATATTAATACCTAATAAGCTGTTCCGCCATCAAATGTTGAACGTTATTAATTAAATTACCTTACCTTTCATAGCTACACAATCATGAGTAAGAAAGGATGGCTTCTGAATTTTTCTATTTGATTAAAATTTGCTATTAAAGGTTTCAAAAGTTTACATGGTGAGTTTTCAAACTTAATTGTTTCACTATTAGACGACAAATTCTTTGAGGATCAGAAGTATGTCTCTTTACCAATGTCAATGGCTTTCAAATTTATTTTAGCATGGCTCATAGTAAAACACAAGAAAATAATTCTACTAAGGGAACCACAACACGCACACAGAACTAAAACAAAGCTAAAAATATGATTACCTTTACTAGCTATGATACATTATTTTCTATTATATTTTTTAAATGCTAGTCACAACCCACCTAACTGATTTTCTTGACTCCTAATCACTTGAGACCCACAGTTTGTAAAACAGTGATCTGTGGAGTATAGAAAATCATACATGTACAAAAAATATTTATTGATTTAATTAATTTCCTTATCAAAAGATGTTGCATTTACTTTTTCCCTTCAAACAAACTGATACCATATTTAACAAATATATTTCAGGTATCTTTTTATTTCACATTTTTATACAACAAAAGACCTATGACAATCCTGGCTCAACCTAGAAGAAGAACACTGTTAAACACTTGTCAGGATACCAGAGAAGGAATTCAAATACAGAATAAGTGCCAGATTCTATCACAGGCTGTAATTCCATAGTTTAAAGCAATGCCTCATTTACGCCACTGGTACAAAACAATCTATGTGTAGCACCAACAGTCTAAAATATGTACAACGAGTTGTTGAAGAGTAGATTAAATGAAATCCGGGGCTAGAAGGATTTACTAATGCTGCAATAAGAAGATAGTATAAACACTAATTAAAAATATCCCTAAAGGTGGCTGTTTCTCGGACTGCCCTTTGGCCCAGGCCTCTTGAATATTTTTTAAGCTCCCAAGACATTGTGTAGCATGAGGAGGCTGCCAAACGCTGAAGGTCAACCCCATTCCAGGTAGCTGGACGCAGCGGCATGTGGACCGTTGCCCAATCCTTCCCTCTTCTTTAGCTTCTAACACACTATCTTTTCCTTATTCATGTCATACTACCTGCTACCTACATGTGACTACTGAGTGAGCACTTGAAATGCAGCTAGTTCAAATTCATATGTGCTGCTAGTATAAAATACACACTAGATTTTAAAGACTTAGTATAAAAAAGAATCCAAAATATATCAATATTTTTATATTGATTATATGTTTAATAATATTTTAAATACATTAGGTTAAATAAAACATCATTAAACTTTAACCTTACTATCACCCATGAAAACATGGAGAACTGCACAGCTGACTTAAAAATACTTATTGAATCCTAAGACTACAACTGCATGAAAAATTAATCTATCAGTTAAATAAAGTCATGATCAAAGGGAAATCTGACAGAAAAGAAAGAGGAACAGAAAAGGAAAATAAGTTAGCAGCAAATTCCCATATGGTACAACAGCTGGCAAATGAATAGAAAGGCCAGGAAAATAGGACTCTGAATGACTGAAAATGGTCTACACTCATAAAAAGCCATCTGAATGCCCGATTCCTCTTGTAACAGAGGCAGCTAGCAAATCTTTTGAATTTGCATATCATGTCTGTTGGTGATCTACCTTCCCTAATCACCAATACTCCCCAGTATTTCCTTTTCTTTGTCCTTTAATAAAACACAAGAATAGTTGCATTTTTTTATATACAAAAAAAATGCACAAATTACATGAAAGAGAAATGAGTATCAGACATATTTAAGGGGAGACGTCTAAACCTGTAACTTGGCGGGGGGGGGAGTCCTGAAGTGATGGGGCAAAGGGGGCAGGGTGATTTAATCATGAAAAATTATGAGAAAAGGTACTAAGTTGGAGTCAAAAGGCAAAGAACAGGCTAAACAAATGTGCAAATAACATAGCCAAAGTTAACGGTTAATCAAAGAAATAAAGAAGAAAAACACTAAAAACAAATGATAGAGTAAAAATATTAATGACATGATCTATATAAAACATAAAATACAATCACATATTTTAAGTTTAACCTTACTAGTAATTGAGGGCAAAATGCACAACTTAAAAAAAAAAAGGCATAATTTCCCCTGATTTAATTAAAAATTGTAGCATTCTTGCCGACATACATGTGTTAATCCAACAGTAAAAAATAAAAATATATTTTAATTTTATGATTCACAAGACCTGTATCTCTCCGTATTAAAAATATACTAAGCCTTTAAAACATAAAAATATTTGTATCTAAAAAGATAAAAGTATCCAAGTAACAGTAATACAGTGTTAGTAGTTTGAACTAAAGTAAGGCTAACAAGAACATGCTGATTAAATTCAAGGTGCATCAAACTCCAAATTCCCAACAGGAGCCTCATAAATTCAAGAATAATTAATGATAAATATTTGACACATACATGATAGAAGTATTTCCTATATGTGATTATTCTGTTATTTGAGAGTTGATCTAAATAAAGAAATTCAGTTTTCCTTTCTCTCTGGAATTTTACTTTTATGTCTTTAAATATTGTACCTCTGAACATTTAAAGCCAAACATCTATTCTTTACCTGCAGAATCACCTCTTCTAGTTGGCCGCACTGAAGTCGGTCTTCTAATTTCTTAACATCTGGTTCCTATAAGGAAAAAAAAGAAAAAAAGATTTAAACAAAGGAGCACAATATCTGAATACCTCAATATCCTAATTAAAAAGACCCAAATATTAAAAAAACCCAAATATAAAAGCACTTAATTTGGCGAACAATTAATTTTTCTTTCACTGTACCCTTACTAATGTTTGCCAAATATGTGGTGGAAACCCATTTCAAATCTCTACTATTTTATTGCTTTCCTGTCTTAATACTAACTTGCTAATCAACAGTAAGAAATACGACGTCCAATTCAGTCTTTCTATAGTACAGATTTTAAAATGCCACTTTATTTTCGTAGTATTTCCTGTATTTCCTCTGAGAGCATCAGTATTGAAAATAAATGCTACCCTATGACCCAGAATTCCATTCCTATGTATATACCAAACAGAAAGCATTATACATTAATCAAATGACATGTTCAAGAATGTTAGCACAAGAATAGTAGCACAAATTATAAACCCAAAGTGGAAAGAATTCAAATGATCATATGTAATAGAATTAAAAAATGCATTATAGTATTTGGATATAACAGAATACTACAGAGCAGTGAGAATGTACAAACTACAACTATATGCAATAACATAGTTATTCTCTTAAACATAATATTAAGTGAATGAAACCACACACAAAATAGCACAGAATGGTGATTCCATTTATAAAAAGTTGAAAACCAGGCAAAATGAATATGTCATGTTAGAGGTCAGAAGAGTAGTTATCTTTAGGAGGGTAGTAACTTGAAGAGGAACAAGAGAGGGTTCGGGCATTCTGGAAATGTCCTCTTTTTGATCTGGTGTTAACATGGGTATGATTACTTTGTGAAAAGTCATCAAGCTCTATATTTAGGATGGCTGCACGTTTCTTTATGTACATTATTCTTCAATAAAAGGTTTTTACAAAGAAATGCCTAGAAAATTCAATGACATACATTTATTTATTTCTAGTCAACTGAGCTGTGGGAGAGCCAGAAACCATGACACACCTACACCTATGTAAGTAAGGTGTAAGTGGGATGGGACTTTGGCCCAGAAATGGAAGGAAAAGAGGGGGAAAAAAAACAAAGAAACCACCGACAGAAATTGGCATGTTTCTGCCTCAGGCCACCTGCCAGCTGACCAGGGATATCTGCATGGCTTGTTCTTTCGCTTCCATCGCTCATATATCACCTTAGTGATGATTTGTACTGTGGTGGGCTAAATAATGCCCCACAAAATTACATGACCTAATCTCTGAAACCTACTGAATGTTTGGCAAATACTCTGTAGACCTAATTAATAATCCCCAGACAGGGAGATTGCCCTAAAAAATATCTAAGTGGGCCCAAATACAAGTGTCCTTATAAGGACAGAGGCAGAGGGAAATTATGCATAGAAGGGAAAGTAATGTGACCACAGAGGCAGAGATTAGAGTGATGTGGCCATAAGCCACGAAATGCTGAAAGCCACCAAAGCTGGAAGAGTCAAGGAACAGATTCTACGCTAGAACCTCTAAAGCAAATGTTGTCCTGTTGACACCTCGATTTGGGCCCTTGATACTAACTTTAGAATTCTGGCTTCCAGAAATGTAAAAGAAAAAATTCCTACTGTTTTAAGCCACTAAGTTTATTGGAACAGGCATAGGAAAAAAATATATATTGTAACATCCCTGACCCTGAAACACATCATCCTTTTCCATTTTCCTTCACTACAAAGATATAGAGAAAAAAAATGATTAAAGGGGGGAAAAAAGCAGGGGTGCCTGGGTGGCTCAGTTATATGGCAATAGTACAATATAGTTTGCTATAAAAGAACTAGCAGCAGTCTACCGTGTGGCTAGAGCCTTTGATTTTGAGGCTATAAAATGCTTGTATTAGTCTGTTAGGGCTGCCATTACAAAAACCATAGACTGTGTGGCTTCAACTACAGAAATTTATTTTCTCACTGTTAGTCCAAGATCAAGGTCCGACAGGGTCAGTTTCTGAGGACAGCTCTCTTTCTGGCTTGCAGAAAATCACTTTCTCAATTTGTCCTCACATGGCAGAGAGAGTGCAAGCTCGTTGCTGTCTCTCTCTCTTTTTTAAATTTTATTTTAATGTTTGTTTATTTTTCAGAGACAGACAGAACATAAGCAGGGGAGGGGCAGAGAGATGGGGAGACAGAATCCAAAGCAGGCTCCAGGGTCTGAACTGTCAGCACAAAGCCAGACGCAGGGCTCGAACCCACAAACATTCGTGACATGAGCCAAAGTCAGATGCTCAACTGACTGAGCCACCAAGGAGCCCCTCTGCTGTCTCTTCTCATAAGGACACTAGTCTTACTGGATCAAGGGGCCAATCTTATGACCTCATTAACCTTAATTACCTCTGTAGAGGTTCCAGCCACACTGAGGGGTTAGGGCTTCACCAGATGAATCTGGAGAAGGTGTGGGTACATATTCAGCCCATTCACAATGCTTGATATAATTTCTGGCAGTTAAGAGACTAATTTGGTCTCTTTGTAACAAAGCACTTTTTAAAATAGTTATATTTCTGACAGTTTTATTTAAACAAAACACATCTTTTGTTTTGCTTTCATTTTCTTCTCTGAAACTAGACAAAAGAGATAGGATTGACATATCTATAAATAAATCAACAATCAGTGAAGGACTTGAGAGGGAAAAGAAGCAGCGATGATGTTAACTTAGAGAAGGGACTTGACCTTATTCTTCCACTCCAGTACCAAATTGCATAAGGAAAGCACTTAGCAGACAGAGGAAGCCTGCTGAATGAAAGGGAAAAAGGATGGAAGGAAAGCACAGACGAAATAAGAGAGGAAGTATGCAGAATATGCAAAAAACAAACAAATGAATTTTTTTCTTGTTAATGTTGCATCCGAAACCATAAACCCAAGAAAGCAAAATCAAGTCAGCTACTTACCGCTTTAACCATACTCAACTTCTCACTTGTAATCTGTTCTGTGTACTTTCTATACGCTGCATTTTTAGGAATTTGCTCAAGAACATCAAGAATCTTTGTGTACAATATTCTTAGCCTCTGAAAAGACAAATCACATACATTTCCAGTTTAAAATATCACCAGATTTAATGGAACACTTTAAAGTTGTTTTTTAAAAAGCATTTAACTCTTCTTTGCTGCAATTTCTTCATGTCTATCCCTTATCCATCCCCTTTATAACTAAGGAAAAACAGGAATATAGTGAACCCTTAAACAAAGCTGGGGTTAGGAGGCCGATCCCTGGCATGGCTGAAGATCCACATATAACTTTTGACTCCCCAGAAACTTGACTAATAGCTTACTATTAACCAGAAGCTTTACCAATAACACAGTCAGTTAACACATATTCTGTATGTAGTATGCATCATATATTGTATTCTTACAATAAAGTAAGCTAAGGAAAAAAAAATGTTATTAGGAAAATACATTGACAGTACTGTACTGTATTTACTGAGAAACCTCTGCATAGAAGTAGACCCATGCAGTTCAAACTGGTGTTGTTCAAGCATCAACTGTACAAATATGGACAGTTTCCACGCTGCATGAGCAACAAAAGTTGTATAGAAATTAGAGGTATGATACCAAGTAAAAATAAAACTGCATCCTAATTTTCCTAATTTATTGCTAATGATCTATTTGAAAATCAACTCATTTACTAAATCATTATTTCTCAAGTTGAGATCCTAAGCACCAAAATTTAGATTTTTCCCCCCAATTTTTATTTGAATTTCTGTAGGAATAAAAAATAAAGGCGCGTGTGGGTTGCTCAGTCAGTAAAGCCCTTGATTTCAGTTCAGGTGATGATCTCATCATCATGAAATCAAGACCCCCATCAGGCTCTGTGCTGGATGTGGAACCTGCTTGAGAGTCTTTCTCTTGCTCTCTCTCTCCCCCTCACCCTCCACTTCCATTATTTTAAATAACTGCGTATTTGCATAAAATATGCAATGCTTATCAGGATGATCAAATTTAACTAAATGTAGTCATAATGTTTCAGCTTATAATGCCTGAGTTGGTACCACGTGAATGAAGGTTTCACCACAGCCTTAACAGAGAAAAGGAGCAAGAGAGCCGAGTCACTGTACAGCACGTACAGAAGCACAATGAACTTAAAGTTCACATACAGTGGTTAGTGGTAAAGTCACATGGTTAGAAGTTGTTATAGCAGATCCTAATTCATGACAGCTCATAAACAGTAAGTATAATCATAAATATACATACGTAATGAAGAATTTATTATTTCTTTGTATTTAATTTGAAATTTTAGTTTAACTGTATAAAATCCTACAGGAACGGTAGGACTTGGCTGGACACTTAAAGATATAGAAAAAGGCAATCTTACACATAGAATATGTACAAAGGATAAAATGACAGAAATAAAAGGAACATAATCAGTATACAGTTCTATTTCTCTTGCACTATGCAGTCCAGCAAGGTAGTTACTGGTCAAATATGGCTACTGACCACTTGAAATGGGCTAGTCTAAACTAAGAGGTGCTGTAAACGTAAATATACAGTGGATTTTGAAAATCTAGTACGGAAAAGAATATAAAATATTAATTTTTATACTGAATATATACTGAAATATTTTGGCTATGTTAAATTATTAGTATTTACATTTTTCTGTATTAAAAAAAAAAGTGACTCCCAGAAAATTGAAATTACAAACACAGCTTACATTTATTTATTTATTTTTAAATGTTTTATTTTTTTTCTTTTTTAAATTTCTGAGAGAGAAAGAGAGACAGCATGAGCAGGAAGGGTCAGAGAGAGAGACAGACACAGAATCCGAAGCAGGCTCCAGGCTCTGAGCTGCCAGCACAGACCCTGACTAGAGGCTCAAACCCACTGAACCGTGAAATCATGACCTGAGCCGAAGTTGGATGCTTAACCGACTGAGCCACCCAGACGCCCCAAACACAACTTACATTTATAATTGACATTATATTTTTATTGGACAGCCTGTGGCTAGAATATAGAACACAGAGGAAATGTGTAGGAGATAAGATTAGAGAAAAAGTGAGTCAGAGTGTAAGTGGTTTTGTGTGCCACATTAAAGCTTTTGGGATTATTCTGTGGGCAATTAAAATGATTTAGGAAGATCGTATGATTAGATTTGTGGTTCAGGAAAATTAACCTGGTAGTAGTGACTTAAAGGACTGGATGAAGAAGAAAAAGGCAGAAAGGCCAGCAGCACAGTTGCTGTAATTCTCTACACATAAGAGAATCAAGAGGTCACAATGGAAAGCTGTTACAGAAAAGGATCAACAGAGCTTGTCGCTGGAATAAACAGGAAGTAAGTTCCAGGGAAAAGAGAAGTATCCACTGCGATGTCCAGCTCCCAGCCTGGGGAGTAGAAAGACTCTGCTAGCACCAGGAAAAATGGAGTCTACAGTAAAACAAATAGATTTAGAAAGCGAATGCCATGAGTTCATTTTTAGACAATAATGAGTCATTATGAACTCATAATAAGACATTCATTCAACAAACCTTACACTTTCTGAGCACATATCATGTGCTAGTCATAGTTTTAGCGGTGAACTAATGGGGGAAAAAACCCTACCTTCACAAAAATCTACCTTCTAAAAGAGAGTCAATGAACGGGATAAATTAATAG
Organism: Hyaena hyaena; assembly: GCF_003009895.1. Taxonomy (NCBI): domain Eukaryota; kingdom Metazoa; phylum Chordata; class Mammalia; order Carnivora; family Hyaenidae; genus Hyaena; species Hyaena hyaena. The sequence continues at coordinate 1,721,865 of NW_024080792.1, forward strand.
AATACAATATGTTGAATCGTGACCTGGAGGGCCTTTGTTAGGACTCCTTTGTTTAGAGTGAAATTGAAAGCCACTGGAGGGTTCTGAGAGTGACATGACCTGACACAATCAGGCTGACTCTAGCTTGGATGAGAAAACCAAACTGAAACATGGCAAGGAGGGAGAGGCAGTTAGGAAGCAAATGCAAGTATCTGCAGCTTGATGATGGTAGCTGAGAATATGGCTGTGGCAGAGGAGATGGTGAGAGGCACTCAAAATCTGGATGTACATTAAAAGTAGAAGCCCAAAGGATTTAATGAAGTGCTAAATGTGGGGTGTGAACAAAAGAAAGGAACTAAACACGATTTCAAGGTTTTTGACCTGAGTGACTGCAAGGATGGAACTGTCATTCATGGAGGTGAGCAAGCCTGGGAGAAGAACAGGTTTGAAGGGAAGAACAAGAAGCCAGTTTTGGACATTACGTTTGGGTTGCATTTCTGACATCCAAGTGGAGATGTCCACTAAGCAATTAAACATGCAAGACTCTCATAAAGTGAGGGGAGTGCTCCATAGAGAAATCTAAGAGTTATCAATGTATTGGTGGTATTTAAAACCACTAGGTTGGGTCCAGACAAGGAGACACACATAGAGAAAAGTCCCAAGAAGTTCCAAGAACCAAGACTTAGCACTCCAAAATTTGTAAGTGGGATATGAGAAATGACCAGGAAAGGACAAGGCAAAAAGAGTAAGAGGAAAAAAATCAAACAGAAAAACCAGGATATTGAGGCGTCTCCAGGCACAAAGTGCTAGATGAAGACAGTGCCAAATGTGGCAAGTGCTGTTACTGAGTTCATTAAGATGAGAAACGTGAGCTGACCGTTGGAGTTAGCAGCACAGAAATAGTGACCTTGAAAAGAGCAGTCCTAGCCAAGTCTGAGCGGAGTGCCTTCACACGGGAATAAGAGAAACTGGAGACAGTTGAGTACAGACTAAGTCTTTCGAGTGATCTATAAAGGGAAGGAGAGAAATGGTGTGATTGTTGAGGGAGGAAAAGGATCAAGGCCGGTTTTTTGGTTTTTTAGGAGGAAGCATTCCGAATACTGATGCGAAAGATCCACTAGAATGGAAAACTGATGACATAAGGGGTTAATCACTAGAGCGATATATTCAATAAGTCAAACTGTACAGGGAGCTACGGAGCCCAGACAGAAAAGGTGAGGCGGGGGGAAAAGGTGGAAACTGGAGACAGGAAGGGGAGGGCACTCATAAAGGGGAAGCCACGAGAATGCCACGGAAAAAGTCCACAAGAAAAGTGGCTTAACAACAAGGCCATGCATCGGATCACCGACGTAGGTCCTCCTCAAGACAGCTCTCAGGCTGTCGTAATTCGGGGCTTGAAATAGCCGCATTCCGACAGCCTTTCGAACAAGGTCACAGAGTTGTAGTCTTCCCTGGGGACTCGGGAAGGAAGCGGCACGTACCTCGTGTGGACTCTCGCACACAGCCAATCCCACAAGGCCGGTGGTCTGTTCAAAAACAAAACAAGGCGCACGCTGTTTACAATTCCGCACGTCCACCGCGCGGAGCAAGGGCAAAACCACCACAGCCCTGGCTAACACTGGCCCCAAACCAGCTGTCGGTCTCTCCCCGCCACTCGTTTGGAGCGTTTTTCTGCCTCTCCCAGAGGAGCTACTAAATCTGTCATCCCGGAAGGCAGAGCAGAACGACTACCCCTAAAAAGCACTGGCAAGCCCGCGCCAGTTCGGACCACCACCCGCAGGATCGGGGGCTATCGGGCCGACTCCACCCGCACGGTCTAAATTCCAACAATGACCTCCCCATTCACCTCACCTTCTTCAGCAAACCCGCCATGACCGCGCCGACGCGCCGGGGACGCGCGGCCCTCTGGGAATCCCGCCCAGACCCGCTCAATCCACCACCGAGGCCCGACTCTCCGTCACCTAGGAAACAGCTTTGTCCCTCCCCCTCACCCACTCAGGCTCTCCACAGAGGCGAAGGCTGTGCCCCGCCCACCCCAGATGGGAGAATTGACGCATGCGCAATGAGTACACAGGGTCTAAAAGCAGGTGCTGGAGGGTTGTCATAGGAGTCAGGTCTCGATTCCAGGCTTTGCCGCCGCTGGCGAGCTTGCCCAGAGGCGAAGGGAAACACTCCAAATTTCCAAACAGTTCCGACAGAACCTGCACCCGGCGTAACTTTTGGCGAATTCCTCAACCTCCCTTCCGGTGTATTATGTAGTAAAATGACAGTGGTCGTCTGGAGGTATCATCTGAAGTGATTTCGTGCCAGCCAAGTTTCTCAGTCTAATGCTCCAAAGCAGTTTGCAGTGTGAGGCCATTTCCCATCTCGAGCCTTTTCTATTTCTTTTTTTGGAAATACACCATCCATCTTCTCATTTCCCCCAGGTGAGGCGATACCAGAGCATACCACTTCCCCCCACTTTCCTCTACAAACATTTATCAAGTACCTATTATGTGTTAGTTACTGAGACATAATTTGTAAGAAAGGATCTCACATCCTTGAATTTACTGAACATTGGTGAAGATATGCATTAATAATCTGGTAAGTGTTCCAAGAGAGTTTTGTGCCAAGTGCAAGTGGTAGCACGGAAGAGGAAATAACTAACCAAAGTTGTAAGAACTGGAGTTAAGGCATCTGCTAAAAAGCCAATGGGAGAAAAGCACAACAAATTGAGTAAACACGTGTACAAAAAATGTATGTATTATGAGTAGCAAAAAGTGCAGTAAATAGTAAAACAACCCACAGAATGGAAGAAGATATTTCCAACTACATAAAATCACCAAAGTATAAGTGGGACCTGGAATATAGAAAGAACTTCTATAAATTAGTAAGAAGATTATTGTTAACCTGGACAGGTCTCCCTGCTTCCTTCCATTCTCGCCTCGCACTCTGGAATATATTAAATGACTTTACATGTGTAAGGCGCCCGGCCCGTGTAACATAGCACCACACACATGTAATTGTTATTGATTTGTTATTCCATGGTTATTATTCTCAATAGCTGCAGTAGCTACAATAGCTACAATAATCCTTTTCAATAATCCAGTAGCTACAATAATCCTTTTCGAACATACTGCGCTCTAAATTCTCCCATAGGTTTTCCCTCAAGGTGTAAAAGCCAATGTCCTCTCATCTGCCTATAAGGCCCTGCCCAAGATAGCCTCTCACTTCTCAGACCTAACCTCCTCTTCCCCTTTCCCTGCTCAGGTAGCTGTTCTTCTAACCCTTTGCTTGGAAAACCTTTCCACCAGATGGGCACATGGCTCCGTCTTTCACCTCTTTCAAGTCTTTTTTCAAATATTACCTTCTCAGTGTGGCCTGCCCTGGCCATGAGATTTAAAATTGCAAATTACCATGAACTCTTTGTGTTCTTCCCTCTTTTGTTTTCTTCATAGTCTTTATCACCTTTTAATGTGCTATGGCATTATCTTACTTACGTTATTTCTAGGCATCACCTTTCTAGAATATAAACCATATGTGGAGGGAAAATGTTTCTTACCATATCTGAAATGCCTAAAATAGTACCCGGTACATAATAAGCAATATATTTTTAATGGATACAATAGAAAAATAGGCAAAGGAAATGAATAGGCAATTGACAAAATATGGAAACAGGAACAATCAATAAACATGAAAAGGACTCAACCTCTCTAATAATCAAGAAAATTAAAATTAACTATGATTTGACTGCCATCTTATGGACAAAAATTAAAGACTGACAATACCAAGTGTTGTCAATGCCAAGTGGAGCAACAGAAATGCTCAGACACTGATGGTGGGAGTGAATTGGTATGAACACTTTGGAGAATAATTTCACAATAATTAGTTGAAGAGATACAAAACCTATAGCTGAGCATTATGGGTTGGACTATAACCCCCAAAATTCATATGTTGAAGTCATAATTGCCACTATCTCAAAATGTGACCTTATATAAAAATAGGATCATTATAAATATAATTAGATAAGATAAGGTCATTAGACTGGGTCCTTGTCTAATACAACTGATGTCCTTATAAAAAGGAAACTTCAGACACCGAGAAATGTACACAGAGTACGTCATGCAGGGATGAGGGCAGAGATAGGGATGACACTGCTACAAGCCAAGGAACAACAGCGACTGATAGAAAAATCACTAGATGTTAGGGGAGAGGCATGGAACAGATTCCCTTAGCCCTTAGAAGAAACCAACTCTGCTGACATTTTTATCTCACACTGCTAGCCCCCAGACAGATGAGCAAATACTTTTAATGCTCTTTAAATCACTCAGTGTATGTTATTTTGTTACAGCAACCCTATAAACTAACACTGAGTCATAAATTGGTTTGATCATTTGCTCCTCTCTTCTATTAGGATAGCTGTTTCTACAAACATAAGTCATGGGGTTATAATCTTCCCAGGTCAGATTGCCCAAGAATTAGGCTTTACCATAACTTCCATCATAATTTCTAATTTCTAGTATTTAAATCATTCACAATTTAAATTCAGGACATTGGAAATACATATTAACCCCTGTGCACATATTAAGGCACTGTAGAGATTCACACAGGCATGTGCGTGGATATACACACATATAAAAATATAAAGAAACTACTGAATTTGAACAAACCATCTGATGCATCAATTTACTCCTACAAAGATGACATACATATTTGGGCCCACTGTATTAGATTCAGGAAGCCATATCAGAATTGGCAAGAAATTACCTTATTTTTCAAGCCAGATAATGCTGAAATAATCCCTGGAACCTAGATGAATGGACATTTATGAGGTCACAAACTTTGTTGCCCATCTCTCCAAAATTCTAAGAATTTTTGTCATTGTGGGTGTGTTCTAGAATGTAGAACTATGTGATTATAAAAGATGCATGTGTTTTCATTTGTTGTAGCTTTGGGAGTTCAGGCTTCTGCCGTAGCGCATTTGCCAAAGACACCACGGCTGGACAGCCCTGGCTGTTCCTGGCTGAGGTACTGCATAACTAACCATTTCTATGTGGTGGGAAAATGTGTAGGTTTTCTAAATCAGTCCCTTTGCAGAGGTGCAAGGCTATGTATGCAGGGGGCTTGGCAGTGATGTCCTATGGCTGGTGATAGCAGAATTAGCTACAAAGAGAAATCAGCCTTGGCATCTGTGATATCAGAAAGGGATTGGGGGGAGGGGGCGCCTGGGTGGCTTAGTCGGTTAAACGTCCGACTTTCGCTTAGGTCATGATCTCGCGGTTCGTGGGTTCGAGCCCCGCGTCGGGCTCTGTGCTGACTGCCAGCTCAGAGCCTGGAGCCTGTTTCTGAGTCTGTATCTCCCTCTCTCTCTGACCCTCCCCTGCTCATGCTGTCTCTCTCTCTCCTAGAAATAAATAAAAAAATATTAAAAAAAAAAAAAAAGAAAGGGATTTGGGAATGTCTTAATGTGAGTAGCAAGGACATCATATATAACTGGAATAGTTAGGACCTCCTACACTGCTTCTTAATGACAAAAGCTTTTCTGTGAAAGGCTAGATCTTATAAAAGTTAGGTAGTGAAAATGTTTCCTAGAATCTAGGGCTCTGGAGCTATGTTCCCCAGCCAATTACTTGAAGGGAACATGAAATCAAACAGCTGAAAAGGAAGAAAGCATCTCAATTTTCAAGACACAAGGGACTGATTCCTAATAATCTAAGGGGAATAAGTACTGCCTTGCCAATTTTACTTTTAGTTTTCATAATCTGGGAGCACGGGTGAAAATATTCTTTCAAGAGTATTCTTTCCTCTCCCAAACTTGGCAAGAATGAGAATTTTTTCCCCAAATTAGTTCTTAGAACAGATCAACATATTAAAATTCAAATAGTTTGGATATTACCCATCTCTTGTGCTTCCGTTCATATCAGGCATATGCAAAACAATTTGGATTTTTTCCAGTCTTTTCTATCTATGCTATGGATATTTGTAAAAACTATATTGTTTTCAGTATGGTGGTTTTTAGAACCTCATTCTAAATCAAGCTATGACTTAGATAGAAGCTGTTACCAAGTTTTATCTTAGGGACTATCAGCTTCCACGTATGAGTTACTTACTGTGTGAAAATGGGCATATCCAATACTGCCACCCAGATTTGGGATGTTTAACATCGAGGTTAAAAAACAGGTATCTGTTCTGAAAACTGAGACCTATGGAAGGACTGAATAATAAAGATTTTGAGCCACCTCATCCCTGCCAATAGGGAGCATCTCTAACACCACTTCGTGTACTAAATGCAGCTGCTTTCCATTTAAAAGCAAGCAAGCAAGAGCTGCTGAAAGTCAGGAATTTTCTTAAGCAGATAGAAACTGTTTTATGAGATTAAAATAACAATTTATTAACATAAGTGATAATAATAATATATTAATAAGGTGGTAATAAAACAATAATTATTTTTAAAATGAATACCTTAACAGAATTTAGAAATAAAATTAAGTATAATAAAAACACTGAAACTGGTGAAAAGATATCATAAATGTAGATACTGTATTTTTAATTAATCTCATTAATGTGAAATGACAAGTCAAGTGAAACAAACAAGATAAAAGAGGCCGAAAACAAAAGTTAAAGTAGAGATGGGGCTTTGGAAATGTGAGATAAAGAATACAATCATCTCTGAAAACCAGATAAACAACAGAACAGCTAAAATAATCATTCATTAAATAAATATATATTGATTGCTTACTTTATGTCATAAACTACAACTAGTTATTAAGGATCTGTCAGCGAATCAGGAAGACAGGTTTCAATCATTCTAGTGGCTGGACACACAGTAGACAAGTCAATAAATTAAACTACCAAATGTGAGATTTTCCAAAGGAAATGAGCACTGTGCTATGAAGGATGGGGATCTAGTTAAGACTGCAGGAAACCCTGTCTGTGATGGTGACCCTTACTCTGAGATATGAAGGAAGGATCCAGTCATACAAAAACTAGCTAGAGTTCAGCAGAGACAATAGTAAGGATCAAAGTATGAGCAGATGAATGCCATGACAGGTGTGTGGCTGCGGTGGAAGGGTGACCTTCTGCACAGCGAAGGAAATAATCAACAAAACAAAAAGGCAGCCTATGGAAAGAGATAAGATATTTGCAAATGACATATCTGACAAAGGATTAATATCCAAAATCTATAAAGAACTTTTCAAACTCAAAACCCAAAAAAACAAACAACCCAGTAAGGAAAGGAGCAGGAGATATGAATAGACACATTTCCAAAGAAGACATCCATTTTGCTAACAGACACATGAAAGAATGCTCAATGTCACTGAACATCACTCTATCACTCAAAATAAATAAATTTTAAAAATAAATAAAAGAGAGTAATGAAAGAATAAATGTAAAGGGATGCTCACAGAAGGGACTGACAGGAGGGAAATGGACATGAACAACTAGAGTAATGACACAGAATTGGGAGGGGCCTCCAAAAATTCCGATTAAAACTATACAAGTCATTATAAAGAAATCTTAGTGGAATTTTTAGAAATGTCTTTTAGTTTACAAATTTCAAAACTTCCTTTAAATATTCTATTAGGGTCCTGTATATGAATCCATATGCTTTGAAAAGCTGAGTAAATAATGGTGGAAACTTTTAATATAAACTTCATGGTCCACCTAGCTTTAATTCTCAAGAGCTCCATTATTTGCAATATATAATATTATGCAGTTTATAATATGTAATAGAAAATGTAAGGGAAAATAGTCTCAGGGACCTTCTCACACATTCAAGCAACGTTATTCTGTAATAGCAGAGGTATTAGAAAATATCCCAAACTGCCTCTTTGTTTTCCATAGAAAAGTCCGTTAAGAGGACTTCATAAGCCATGCAGTGAACTCTCCAGCAGGTGGTGATAAAGAGACATATGTAAATGACAGTCCTGACAACCTTATACCATTGAGGGAATGCAGAAAAAAGATTTTTAAAGATTTTCTGGCAATTTCACTTGGTAAGAAACATAGTAAGCGGTAAAACATAAAGGAATTTGGTTTAAAATACCTCATATACAGACAGCAAGAAAAAATCTTGTCCAGGAATGGCTAAGACCCCAAAAGAGCCAATCAGCCACTTAAAGTCATTACTAAAAAGAGTAAATAACAGGATAAGGAGGTCTTGATTATATGCCTTTATATGCCATTAGAATGCTATTGTATGCATTTTTAATAGTTGGTGAACGTATGAGATTGACTTAAGGGGCAGTAAAAAGAAGGAAGGAAGAAAGGAAGATGGTCAATCAGCCACTGTTAGCACCTGGGGAAGGAAGGTAGCAGAGAAAAGGAACAGTCTGAAGAAAGGCTGATACTGTTACTAAAAATCCAGCTGAACAAGAAATGGAACCGGCACACCCACAGTAGCTCAGGGCAAGTAAACAAGGTGGAAAAGGGAAGATAAATGGAATTCACGTAATAGCCTAAAAGCACAGCTTAGCTGTGATAGTTGGAGAGAACATGGTGGGGAGACCCTCGAAGAATCTGAGAGGCAAGCACATTAAATATAGTTGATTTCTCTGTTCAATTACAGGGAAGAGGATGCAGAAGAGAATAGAAGTGTGATGGAAATGTCTTACTGTGGGTGACCTAGACAATTCGCAGTTAGAAGCAAATAAAGACTGCCGTTATTATGTTTTTGTCTAAGAAAAACTGCATTCTGATGAGATATAGGATTAAATCCTTGTCAACGGTACAGAAAGCTTATAACTATTGCCATTATCGTGCGCGGTAGCGCTTTTCTTCGGACCACCTCACCACACTCGCAAGTCTCAGTCTGTGCCTTTCTAGAGAGCTGTAGGGGCTACCCCCGGCATACTGCGCTAGTCAGCGGTCACGTAATGCCTTCTGGACTAGCTTTTCTCTCTGGGAGATTCTAGGCAGGAGCAAGGAAAGCTGTATATAGTAAGAAACTGACCTCCTATGTCCTCACTTACTCCAGCAGGTACACCTCCTCACCTCTACTCCATGGCTTGATGCCACCCACCTTGACACATTACGGTCTGAGCAGATATTAGTTCCCCAAGAGACAAACTGCAAGGGAGATGCCAAGATGTTTCTCCCTCCCTATTCTTAATTCGGAAGAATCAGGGGGGTTAAAAATCTTTATGTTGTTAGCCCTGCCCATTTCCCATACCCACTAGCGTTTATATATTCCTTTTTCTCATGGGTATACCTCTCCCCTATGGTCTTCTCTTCCAAATCATTGTGAACTGAAAAGGATTCTAGGTAAGAATACTGCTCTTCAATTTCCCAGCTTTATGGCTCATGCAGGTGCTTCAGCTTGTCTGGATCTTGGCCAAGATCTCCATCTGTGAAGCTCACAATGGTTGACTTAGGTCGTCATTTCCTGACAGGTGGTTCATGAACCCTTAGATGTTCAAGACTGCATTCTGGGGCATTCAGGTCAAGACAAGATGTAATGGTATTTTTTTTGATTTATATTTTTAGATAGCAAATTAACATCTTTAAATTTTTCCTATTAATGAGACACCTGGGCGGCTCAGTCAATTAAGCATCTGACTCCTGATTTTGGCTCAAGTCATGATCTCACAGTTCATGGGATCAAGCCCTCATGTGGAGCTCGGTGCTGACAGTGTGGAGCCTGCTGGGGATTCTCTGTTCCCCCCTCTCTCTGTCCCTCCCCAGCTCACACTCTCTTTCTCAAAATAAATAAATAAACATCAAAAAAAATTCCTCTTAGAAAAAGAATATTCAAAAGCCTCCAACTACACAGCAGATAAATATGTGCTGTGCTTAGTAGGGGGTCAGATATCACACCTGCACATAGAAAGTTTTGGCAGTTTTGACTGTTTAGAATTAAGTTGTTTTTCATTGTGGTCAGGATATTGACATTTATATAGTCAGGGTACTGAACACTTCCCTTACCGTAAGGATCTCTCATGTTACCATTTTTTTAAGTTTATTTATTTTGAGAGAGAGAGACAGAGCACATGTGGGGTAGGGGCAGAGAGAGAGGGAGAGAGAATTCCAAGCAGGCTCCACACTGTCAGCATAGATCCTGACTCAGGGCTCAAACTCATAAACTGTGAGATCATGATCTGAGCCAAGATCGAGAGTCGGGCTTTTAACCAGCTGAGCCACCCAGACATGTTGCCATTTTATAGCCACTTCACTTCTCTCTCATTCACTCCCCTTTCACCCCTGGGATCAGCAGCCTGTTCTCCATCTCAAGAACGTTCATAAGTGAAATCATACAGTGGGTATGTAACCATTTGGGATTCACTTTTTCACTCAGAATAATTCTCTGGAGATGCATCCAGACTGTTAGACGTATCAATAGTTTGTTCCTTTTTATTGCTGAGTAATGTTCCAGGGTATGAATGTACCACTTTGTTTAACCACCCACTTGTTGCTTTCATGTTGGGGCTAATTACAAAGCTGCTATGAACACTTACAGTCAGATTTTTGAGTTAACTTAAGTTTTCATTTCTCTGGTATAACCACCAGGAGTGTAATTGCTGGGTCTATGGTAATTTCACGTGTAAGTTTTTAAGAAACCATCAAACTGTTTTCCAGAGTGGCTGTATCATTTTACATTTGTACCAGCAATGCAGGAATGATCCAGTGTTCCCCATTCTTGCCAGCATTTAGTGTTGTCACTATTTTTTGTTTCTAATTTTACTCATTCTGACAGGTGTATAGTGATGGCTCATGTGCCTGTAATTTCCATTTCCCCAATGGCTTGATGTTGAACATCTTTTCATGTGTTTATTTGCCCTTTGCAAAGGGTCTTCTCACCAAAAATAAACGTGACTATGTGAGGTGATGGGCAATAGATGTATTAATTAACTTGACTGCAGTAATCATTTCACAATATGTACATATACCAAATCATCACATTTACCTCTTTAACTATATCCAATTTTGTCAATTATACCTCAGAAAAACAAGCAAACTAAAACATTACCAGCACACCACTAAATTTTGAAAGAATTTAGTTTCTGCTTCCTTTTTGCTAATTTTGAGAGCAGAAAACATAATATTTACTCCTTGTACTTTCCCACAGCACTTTGTACAGAGCTAGTCATAAAGCAGGCATACCTAACAAGTACACGTAAATCAAATTATAGATTGTTAAAGCACTGAACTGAGGGGGGTCATCAGAAATTATAAGTGATGGAAGAATCTTGGATTTGAGAATCATAAAATGTTCTCTTTCTTTTTTACCATCAATATTCTGGTTTTAGCTTCAGCATTTCAGACTTAAAGATCTCTGAAGGGAAACATGCTCTGAAGGTGTGTTCAGGAGGTTATGCATAAGCTATTCTCTGTTCTTCATATGGATGTTTTCATCTTTAAACCTATATGGCCTGAGGCTGTGCTATTTGATTTATATTTGTGTTTTTAGTGATCTTTATTTACTCTAGCAGTTCATTTTTTTAAACATTTATTTATATTTGAGAGACAGAATGAGACAGTGTGTGAGTGGGGGAGGGGCAGAGAGAGAAGAAGACACAGGATCTGAAGCAAACTCAGACTCTGAGCAAGCTGTCAGCACAGAGTCCAACACGGGGCTTGAACCCACTCATTGTGAGATCATGACCTGAGCTAAAGTCGGACTCTCAACCAAGTGAACCACCCAGGCGCCCCTCTAGCAATTTATTCTTAAAGCTAGGCTATTAATTCCTTAGCCCACTGTATTTTGTTTAAAAGATCTTGTAGCAAATAACATTTTTTTCTTGAAGAATGGAGTCATGCCTTATCCAGTAATGGGCAGTTTATACCATGTTTAAGTGCTTCCATTTCACTGCCCTACTCAGTACTCTCTTATTTTATTTTATTTTATTTTATTTTATTTTATTTTATTTTATTTTATTTTATATTTTTCTATTTCAGTCTTGAAGACTTTATTGGATTCTCATCCTACTCCATTAACTCCCACCTCCCAGCTCTGTTTATGACACAAATGGGAGAAAAATGTGGATGGAGAGAAAGGTAGGAATGAATGTGTGAAATTGATCCTTTTCCTTAACCAACAAGTTAGGTTCATTTATGTGTAATGATATATAACACGTATATTCGCTCTGATTTTTGTAGTTTTTAAAGATATCTTTTCCTATACAGTAATCTTTTATTTTTTTATGTGGTTCTTCATATATTTAGAAAGGCTTGTATTTTTTTATTCAGTGATGGACTTTATATTTGTGATATTACATAATTCTATTGGTTACCGATTTTTTAACAGTTCCTGTTAGTTTCCTACTAGGAACACATTGATAAAATAGCCATGTTCAGATCTCTGTGACTAATATTTTGAACTTCAGTGTATGGCTTTCATATATCCTTAGTAAATTCCATTGTTCAATTTTATTAGCGTTGCTAGAGCATATTGAGATAATTTTCCATTTTGGTAAAAACTTGTGTTCTATGTTATTTCTAGAGGTATGTTTCACTATTATTTTGATACTGAGAAGCACTATCACCCTTCTAGAACCAAGCACCATGTTTTAGATCAAATAATTCCAGAAATAACCTGTTTTCCCTTAAGAGCTTTTAGAAAACTTCATGCCCAATATTTTGTTCATTTAATACAGGCAAACCCATCACAATGATATATACAATTGTATTTTAGCTCCACTATTCAGATCTATTTTAATTCATGCAATTTTGTCATATTCTATTTATCATTGTAACTCACCTATAATTCTTTCTGCAATAATGCTCTACTTACAGCTTTTGAAAACCCCAAAATTTGATGCTCATAGCAATTAATTAAAAATGTTAATAAACACATGGAACTTCTTGAACAATACAGTTAAATCAACATCAAACTATTATTTTCTTTGGTGGGGACCCTGGGTGGCTCAGTCACTTCAGTGTCCAACTTGGGCTCAGGTCATGAACTTGCAGTTTGGGAGTTTGAGCCCCGTGTTGGGCTCTGTGCTGACAGCTCAGAGCCTGGAGCCTGCTTTGATTCTGTGTCTCCATCTCTCTCTGTTCCTCCCCTTCTCCGTCTCTCTCTGTTCCTCCCCTTCTCACACTCTGTTTGTATGTCTCTCTCTCTCTCAGAAATAAATAAACATTAAAAAAAATTAAAAAATGTTTTCTTTGGGTGTAATTGAACCCTAAGAAATTGAACCCACTAATTTTTTCTTTATCCATGCTTCTTTATCTAACCCTATGGTTCCTAGGTGAGTTTCTTTCAAAGGCTTTGTGGAAATTATGACCTCTATTTACTAGCTAGTGTTCTTCGTGGGAAAAAAATGGCAAGCACAGTACCTTACATATAGAAATTACTATTGCAATATTGAATAAATAAAAGGATACATGAATGGTAAAATAAGGTTCAAAAGATAAAAGTTATTCACAATCCATACTGAATGATTTATTTGTCTTAACGGCTCATACACTACCTGCTTATATTTTACATCAGTTTAAAAAAATCATCACATTTAACCATCCAGAGTCTCCTGATGCCTTTTTCATTCTCTGTCTTGCTCCAACTTTACCAGCAATATTTCTGCCATCAGCACTGGATGTGTTTTAGTCTCTAGGAAATAATTTGCCTTGGCCTAGATATCTGTTTTTTACATATTTGCTATTCTCCTGCTTATACCTCTCTTTCTCTTTAGAGAACTTTTCCTTCTGTGTTTTATTTTATTAAGTAGGCTCCACACACAGGGTGGAGCCCAACATGGGGCTTGAACTCACGACCCTGAGATCAAGAGTCAGATACTTAGTGGACTGAGTCATCCAGGAACCCCAAAGGACTTTTCTTCAAAAAATTATCTCTATATTGTTCTCATTCATTCATTCATTCATTCATGCCTGCATGTAAGTTCAGTTAATTTGAGGCTTTAGTGTTCCTGACATAATCATATGGTATCTGCCCATTTAATATCAGAACTCCAGAAAGTTTGCTATGAACTACAGAAATTTCATTCGATGCCTCATCCTTTCCTGTCTCAGTGAAGCCTGAGTGTGCATGGTTAGACTTTTCCATCCTACAGTCCACCCTCCCTCTTGTAGATATTCAGGCAACTGAACATTGGTATCCATAAACTTTATGAAGTCTTATTTCTCCTGTTTCCTATCTGCCATATCCAGTTTTCTTTTTTTTTAATTAATACAAATCTGGGATGACACAATTTATATACAAGATGTTTTACATGCAAAGGTAAGAAACAAGAAACAGCATTAATAGTGTTATCCAATATACAAAAATGTGGGTCATATTTATTTTACCAATTAGATCTGAATACATTGATTCCATTGTAACATGTTTTCCTTAATAATTTCAAAGCTTAATTGGGAAAAAATCTTAGATAAAAATATCTTGTTAGAATTAAAGAAGAAGGATCTGAACTTTATTTTTTAAATGAATATTGTTAAATTTCTACATTGCTATAGAGCCACTGCAGAGATTATAATAGCTATGTTTGTTCTCTGAAGTGTTTTGTTATTGCCAATTCACTTCATGCAAAATAAATTCTCTATAAATATTCTCAGAAATATTCTGAATGGCTTTTCTACTTTTTTCCTTCTACTTAATTTTTGTTTAACTTTAGCCTAAGGGCCTAATAGATAATCATAGCCCAAGTGAAAGTTAAAAATTAACTCTGAACTAGTTTGCCACCTGCCTCTACCGAGGGATTTGCAGAGTTATAACTTGTTCAGCTCCTGGGAGCTGAGTTAATTATGGCAAATCACACTAATTAAATTATTCGCTAGGTCTTGATGAAAAACAAATCTATTATGTTACAGAATGCATTGCGGATTTGCCTTACGACTCCCAGCCTATCGTTCCCTGGGTTAGGAAATGCCTCTTCAGACATTGAGTTTAAGTGAGAACAGTATGGTGAAGCTGCAGATTTCTCTTGATGTTCTTTGGGCCCCCAGGCTTTTAATTCAATCCCCATTTGTTGTACAATTGCTTTGTGCAAATCCTACGTGTTACACCCTGTGTTACAGATAAAAAACCGATGTAAGAAATGTACATATAGAATTATACTACAAGGCAAACAAAAAATATATAATTAATATATAATTAGAAAATAAGGAAGAAAAGGATATGGATTCTGATGAGTGGAGGTGGAGAGGGAAGATTAAAGCTGAGTTTTAAAACAGCAAAACTTCTACATGCAGAGATGAGGAGGGCAACAAAGGGCATTTGAAATAGGCGACAGCATGACTAAGACGTGGGGCGGGGGAGGAAGAATGTACGTAGCCTGTTCAGAGAGCACACAAGTTAGGCTAAGGTAGCAGGCGAGTTCTTGAGGTGCGCGGCACACAGTGCTCCATACGTTTTTGGTTTAGCTGCTAATTGAGTTGCTTGAATCATTGAGCAGAGCAGTCATTCAGTCAAACTTGCCAGGCACGGGGCAGCTCTGAACTTGCCTCTGTGCAGGAGCTTGTCGGTAGTGAGAAGACACTGCATTACATTTCTTGCTCCAGGATGGGGATGGAGACAGTGATCTGACCTGTAAGCACCTGTGCACACACACGCGCACACACACACTTTTGGGGGGTCTTCCAGCGTAGGGGCAAGTCTGCCTGGGTTAAAATCCTAGCTCTGCCCCTTACTAGTTATGCGAACGTGGGCAATTTACTTCCTTCGTAAGGCTCACTTCCTCCTTGAGAAAGGACCATGATAACATAACACCTACTTTGCAGGAATGATGTGAGGATTAAATGTGAGTTAATGCACACACATTAACCAGGACTGCATCACACACCACCTTTGTGCAATTTAGAAAATTTCAACCCTCTCTCCAGATAGATACAACCTTTTGCCAGGGCACTCAAGTCAAATAAATGATGAAGACATTTTCAGTTCCTTGGTGCCTTCACCAATCACCCCTCTGCAAGGTGCAACCTGCACAACTGTCCGCAGAAAACCAGGAGAAAGGACTCAGCATAATGCTTTGCTCTAAGAAGATCTCAATAAATATTGGCCATTATTGTACTTATTAGGCGGCAAACCGCTGCAATACCCAGTGTTGAGGCTCCGTCGGAGACTACCTGGTTAAGCCAGTTATAAACAGACTGCTGTATTCACAATCCGCCCCTAAGTCTCAGTAAAGCGTTCAAAATACAGTCACACACGCCTGTGTGACTCTCCTCCCACTAGATGGCGCTGTCTCTCAACGCAGGCTCAGCTTCGGCTTGTATGGGTGGAACTGATCTCCGTTTAGAAACGGCCTTTATTTACCAGTAACTCAATCGATAGCCAGGTGGTGTTTGTCTTCCACAGGCTTCCTTCAGCTCTTTGTGGAGGAGGTGTTACATCTCTCTTAGAGCTTCCGTGTTCCACAATATATTTAAACACTGCTCCAAGGAAATGACTCTCCCTAGATGGTAGAAAGCGTCTGGAGGGCTGTGAGCCACTGTGAAGAAAGTCCATTAACTTCCTCTTTGAATCCAAAACCGGAATGGCATCAGTAATTAATTTACCATGTAACAGCCTCACTTTCCCGTTTGACCACCCCGGCCTTGTTACAGTGAGAGGGAAGGCAGGACCTGATCATTCCACTGTGTGGTTATAAAAAGTTATTCTCCAGACACCTAGGCTGCAGGCCAGGGGAAGGAATTCTGCCCAACTTAAGTCCTAAAGCTATATTTTCATTATTTCTATCTTCCTCTTATTTTCATTTGTCTCATTCTAAAAAATTTGTGAACTTCACTACCCAAAACATAGGTTTCTGAGGAGTCTTTCAGCTGAACGTGTTTATATCACATTCTGTGGATAACCTGCTACTTAAAGAAGTTACTTAATAAACCACTTTGCGGAAAGTAAGTTTTCTTTTATTACTATTTAAGTTCAGGTGTCAATAGACCGTATCTACTTACATATTTTTTCTTTTTTGTCATTCCTAAGTCTGACAGATTTTTGAGGGAAAGGTATGAGACTTCAGGGTATTTTTCAAAAGATTTCTGCAAACCGTTTAAGATGGTATAAATGAACTTTTTAGGTAAAGCAAATGGATCGATTAACGAACTGAAAAGAGCCTTTTCTGATGTGCTTTGTGGGCAGTGCAGGGGTGGACGTGGTGCTGCTGCAGCTCCTCCACACACATTTGTGAACAGAGCACTTCCTGCCCCATTTGGAACAAAACCTACATTTCAGTTTTAATGGTAAAATATCTGCAAAACGAGAAGAGGGAAGAGAAATCATCAAATCGGATCATGACATTTTCCTGCCTAAAATGCTCCCGTGGCTGCTTCTTGCCTCTTGCAGTGGTTCTCAGACTTGGGACACCTGGACAGACTCATTCCACAGCGTTTGAGGTTGTGGCTTTTCAGAAGGGAAGATGCATGAGATGGGGGGTGGGGGGGTGCTATATTAACAGTATCCAAAGGGAGGCTGTGTTCAAACGTTCAGACTACGCACACAGCCTTTGAGATTCTGGTAGCCCAGTTAACGGCAGGGAGCAAGTCCTTTTAACTCCACTGCCCTAGAGGAAAAAGTAAACTAAAACCAGAATTTACCAGGGCGCCGGGGTGGCTCAATCGGTTAAGCAACTGGATTTGGATTTCGGCTCAGTTCATGATCTCACAACTCGTGAGATCGAGCCCCGTGTGAGGCTGTGCTGACAGCACGGAGCCTGCTTGGGGTTCTCTCTCTCTCTCTGCCCCTTCTCTGCTCTCTCTCAAAATAAATAAACTTTTAAAAAGTTTTTTTTAATTAAAAAAACATAATTTACCTAGTTCAGTATATAATGTTCTCCATACTCTGACTCCTGCCAGAAATCTCTAGCTCATTTACTGCTGGCTCCTCAGTACATTCTATGACCAACTAAGGGAAGTGTTCATCCTTCCTCCCACTATGCCATTTTCCTTCAGAGCTGTGTGCATGTTCTCTGCCTGGAATGCCTGTTCCTTTTTAGATTATCCAAAAAAAAAAAAAATCCTTCTCATCCTCAGCTCAAGTTTTTATTTTCTCTGTGACACATTCTTTCTCTCCTCCTGAAAACATCACCTTCTTTGGGCCATCTCTTCATCGCCTCCATCAATTGAGAGTAAGAACTGCCTTCTCTGATATTATCACTGTACGTGGCACATAGCAAATAAATCCATGCCTAGTGAATAAATGAATGCAGTACTATTCAAAGGGAATTACATTGCGTTTGGGTTGCTCAGTAATGCTGGGGAAGGATGGTGAAATAAACCAGTGCAAATCTGGTTTATTTAAGGGTTAACCTATTAGCCTGTTTTAAAATCCAAGTCAGATAGAAGGGGAAGGACTGGCCAGCGTCCCACACAGAAGTATCTTAGCAAAATCTGAAACCTTAAAAGTAAGGAACACTCAAGCTATAGAACATAAAATGATAGTGCTATAGATTCTTAAATGGGAAACAGCTCATCTAATTCCAGACCTCATTTTAATATTCTAGCTGAGACAGGGATGATCCAGAGAGGTAAGAGACTGACTCATTTCAAAATGTCTTAGCCCTTTCAGCTCTCAGGCCATGGGGGAAGCTGTCATGAGGAGTGGACTCTGAGAAGCTGCAGGTGAGGGCAGCAAAATTCCAAAGAGTTCCAGAAGTCCTCACATGCAGTGCTCATCATGCTCAGGTCCTGCCCTCCACCTCACCCACTTGTTCATCCTGTGTTGGGTGGTTTTCTAAGGAATTGGTAGAATTGTAAATTCTACTTGAATGTCTATTTATAACCTTGTTTTATTCTAAAGCGGTTGCTGGTATAAACTTTCAAAGAACTGGTTTTTATAAAGCCACATCTCTAATTCAGACAACAAACATGGCTAACAAAATGAGCTGAGAGAGCTTTTTCAGAGAGAAAAAGTATAGGAAAAGGAAGTAACGTCCCAGATTTAGGGAGCTATGTATGCATCCTACAATCCCCCGAACATACGACCACTGTGTCTCTTCTTCATACTGAAAAGCAAGGAAAGGGGGAGAGAGATGGGAGATCACCGAAAGGAAGCCTGGATGGTTCCCGAGATGATTTTGGAATAGAAAACAAACCTAAAGGTTGCTAAGTCCAATGGTCAGTTTTTAGTTCTTATCTTACTTGACCCAGCAGCAGAATTTGATACAGTTGGTCAGTCACTCCCTCCTGCTGCAAATATTTTTCTTCCCGTGGCTTGCATTCTATCCTGCAGCTTCGGTTAACCCCAGGGCTCATCCCTTGAATGTATTTATTTTTATATCTACTGGTATTCATTTGGTGAGCTCATCTAGCCTCATGGCTTTAAATATCACTAATTTATTTCTGAAGCTCAGTCTTCCTTCCCCCCAACCCCCTCACCCCACATACATGGACACATACTCACCTGACTACTTAACTTTTCCTCTTGGACATTAATAAGTATTTCAAGTTTTACATGATCCAAACTGAGCTCCTATTCCTCCTTTTTAAAACTACCCCTTCTGGAAATATTTCCATCTTAGTTAATGGTAACTCTATATCCTTCCAGCTGCCGAGACTCCGTCCTGGCCTCTCTTCTCACAAACCCAACACCCAGTTCAAGCCAATACTCATACAGATAAAAACCCCTACATTTTAGAGGGTAATGTGTTTTATTTATTCCTATATCTTGAACAGTATGTCTGGAAGAACATAACACTGCTCAGAAAATACTTATTGAATAAGGTAATGAATGATTTTGAGACTAATGAGTACATGTTTTTAAAAAAGATTTTTCCTTAAAAATAAAGAGTTTGGTATGTCAAAGCACAAAGTTAACAATCAGGAAGGAAAGATATAGATCTTCATTTGACAATGAATTTCTTATTCTAGATCACCCATACATGCAGTTCCTATACTTGGCAATATGTTAAAATCACCTGCAGAGTCTTTCTATCCTGATGCTCAGGAATTACGACAGAGTATCTGGGGGAAGTGCCCAGCCATCAGGATTTTCTAAAGCTCTGCAGGCAATTCCAATGGGAGCCAAGCCTGAGGACCACTGCTGTATAGGAATCATGCTTAAAGTTAGTGTTTACATACTAATTACTTGTTCTAAATGTTTCATAGTGGAATCTTACTCTTTTTTCTTCCCTAACAAGCTAATCTATTCTTCTTGGTAAGGTTTTCAACCACTCAGCATGCTAGCACTGTGTACAAAAAGTAAAGAATGCAAGAAAATCAACCTAAAATTGTCAGAACACATATAAGTGTTCTGAAAGGCAGCTAAAATAAAAATACAAGAGGATTAGCTTTCTATATGCCAGAAATAACCATTTTAAATACAATGGGGACAAACAAATCTATTCACAAAGAAATAAAAATTATAAAATACTAAAGGGTATTTAAGAAATAATCAAGACTTAAATAAAAGACAAACTATAGTGCTTTATACAAATTTAAAAGAAAATTTTTGAATCAATTGAAACATACTGTATTCCTGCATGGAGAGATTAAACGTTTTAGACATGGTCAATTCTTACCAAAAGAATCTAACCTTAGCATATGCCCAGTCACAATCCCATCTTGACAAGATGATTTAAAAAGTCACCTGGGGCGACTGGGTGGCTCTACTGGTTAAGCATCTGACTCTTGATTTTGGCTTAGGTCATGGTCTCAACGGTTGTGAGATGGAGCCCCAACTGGGCTCTGTGCTGAGTGTAAAGTCTGCTTGGGATTCTCTTACCCTCTCTCCCTTGGCCCCTCCCCTACTCACATTTTCTCTTTCACTCAAAATAAATAAATAAAAAACAAACAAAAAAATTCACCTAAAAGATATTAAAAAGAAAAATTAGGAGAGATGACTTTCCCTCTCGAATATCACACCATTCTATACAGCTATAATAATCTAAATAGTGTGGTTCTAATGAAATAAATGGACATAGGAATGTGTTAGCATTTTCTTGTGTTTTACAATTGTGGGGTTAATAGTTATCTCAACAATGAACTCAAATAATCTATTGTACTTGAATTGTGTACCAAGTCCCTCTCTTAGAGATTTTTTTTTTTCTAGTTAAATTTAGTGAAAAATAAACTGTTTAGCCTTGTTAAGTGGTTAAAGAAACATTTTTTTTAAACAGGAAAGGATATTTCCTCCTTATTCCCTAAATTTAGGATTCCCTAAATCCTAACTTGGGAAGCACTACAATTAAGCCCCCAAACTGATCCATTACTTGTGAGGATTCATATGTGACATAGTTGTTACCCACTATTGTCATGTTTATTTTCTTCATAAAGTTTACCACAATTTATTTTCTCACTTATTTAATATTTACCTCACCCACAGAAAAATAGATTCCTGGTAGATCACTGGCGGCCCAGAGAATGGTCCCAGCTTAATAAAATATTTGCCAAATACAGCCTTGGTGAGAATCCGACATTCGTCTACTTCTCTGAGTCCTACCATTTCTGACTTTGTAAGACGCTCCACAGCCTGCGAGTCGGATCACTGTTATCTCCCACCCAAAGTCCCCTTGAAAGTATTTGCTTACACTGGAACTGGATGGTCTAGATCTTCAGGATTAGGAAATTACTCAAACATTCCATGCTGCATAAAAACACATTAACAAACCTGAAAACTCAACTTGATTTTAATATTAAAAAAATTTTTAATGTTTATTTCTTTTTTAGAGAGACGGAGAGAGAGAGAGCAGGGGAGGGGCAGAGAGAGAAAGGAAGACACAGAATCTGAAGCAGATTCCAGGCTCTGAGCTGTCATCAGCACAGAACCCAACGCAGGGCTTGAACTCACAAACTGTGAGATCATGACATGGGCCCAAGTCGGATGCTTAACCAACTGAGCCACCCAGGCACCCCTGATTTTAATATCTTTGATACTATGGCACCTGTGAAAAAATATGAAAAATTGCCTTGTTTGTATGGTAATTACATATTAGGTCCTCAAATCACGCCACAACTAAACCAAATATTTAGTAGAAATACCATTTTGGAAAATCCAGAGTATTCTGCCCCATCACTTACAACGTTCTATTAGAGATAAATCTAAACCTAGCAGAAATAATCACCTTTTTCTAGTTTCTTCAAAGAATCACTAAGCTTAACTTTTATATTAAAATCGAATTATTTGAACATACACAAAACAGGGGGTCAAATTTGAAATATAAAAAATAAGGATCTAAATGCAGGAGGGGAGGAACAGGGTCTTATAGCAGCAGATACGGTGGATTTACATTGAGATTGTTGAGTTTAACATGGTGAGTTTTATTCACCAAATTCATATAACTTTTATATAACAGTTAATGTTAAAATATTCTTGTTCATAACCAAATATTAATTGATGGAATTTCATGAATTAGTAGCTTCAAAAAAATGAAACCTAACAGATGCATATGAAAAACACCGATCTTTTCAGAAAGAACAGAATACAATACTGAACTTTCAGTAATTTGAATTTTACTTTGCTTGCTAATATAAAGTTCTATTATACAGTCTTGATTATGATGATGTTTAGTGAATATTAAATAAGGTACTAAGAATAGTGAAAGTCTCCTTGCCTTAGCACTATCGATTTAGGATATGTTAGAGATCAATATTACAAAAGACAAGAAGAAAAAGAAGGGCTCTCAAAGTACTTTGATGATCTGTTAATGTAAAACCATTGTCTCTTTTAATTTTTTTAAAATTTTATCTCTGTTTTATTTTATCTCTGTTTTTGAGAGAGAGACAGGGAGAGCAGGAGAGGGACAGAGAGAGAGGGAGACAGAGAACCCCAAGCCTGATGTGGGGCTCAAACCCATGAACCATGAGATTATGACCTGAGCGGAAATCAAGAGTCAGATGCTTACTGACTGGGTCACCCAGGTGCCCCCCATTTTCTCTTGTTAAAACTCAAATGTGTATATGTCTTTGTTCTCTGGCCTTCTCCTCCAGACCTACTTGTGTTTTATCTCCCTTACCAAATTCTGGCTTCTTTTCTAGTTATTTGTTCTCTACACAGTGGTAAACTTCTTAAGGACCAGAACTGTGTGGCCCACCTATCTTAGCATGCATGTCCTGCGTGGTCTAGCACCACATTCTGAATCCACTACAATGTGTGTGTGCATGTATACAACAGGCGGTCAAGTGGGATGGTTCCTTTTATTGTCCATTTTAGGACAGAAATATAATATAGTTAACACTTGAACAACACAGGGATTAAGGACGGCAACCCCCATGCAGTTGAAAATCCGCATATGACTTTTGACTCCCTCAAAACTTAACTACTAATAGCCTGTTGTTAACCAGAAGCCTTACCAATAACATCAACAGTTAACACACATTTTGCATATGTGTTTTCTATTTTATTCTTACAATAAAGTAAGCTAGAGAAAGGAAAATATTATTAAGAAAATCATAAGATTAAATACATTTATAGTACTATATCGAAAAAAATCCACATATAAGTGGATCCATGCAGTTCAAACCTTCAAGGGTGAACTGAACTATAATAGCAAGTACTCTATCTGTAGAGTGATTACTATTTTTTCAAAGAGCTTCCATAATTATGCTCCTATTTTACTCTCATGTCAATGATGTGAAATATCAAGAGCAGAATTATTATGTAGGAGGAAACCAGGACATAGGCATTTAAGTGATTTGCCTTAATTCACAAAAACATGGACACATCTGAAATCAAAATACAAATTCCCTGCTTTCTTTTAATCCAGGATTCTGACTCTAGATGCTCTTGACCTTCTTTCATGGAAAGAAATCAACCTGCTTTCTTGAAATTCACTATGACTCTGTTTTAATTGAATTAACCTTTAAATTACATAAGAAATAACTGCTAACCCATATGAACAAGTCACTGTGTTTAGCAAACATTTACCATGTATTTCATGTGTGCTTTCTACACAACAAGCACTTTGCCAGACACTGGTGACAGAGTGGTAAGTGTAACAAAGTGCCAGTAAGAACTCTCCCCACTTTTCACGCACCATGGGGTTTGTGTGCTGCCTACCGGGGTACTGCACTAAAAACCACTCGCTTGTCACCTGCCTCCGTGCTGCTGTATGGAAACAAGATGGCAGGGGTGATGTCAACAATACAGGTTCTTCAGGGGCCTGTGACATCAGCACCCTTACAGAGCGTGGCGCTAATACATTGGACTCATAACTGAAGAAAACAAAAACAAAAACAAAACAGTAGAAAGCACAGCAAAAGCAAACAACCAATGATCAAAGTCCTTGGAAGAACATGAGAAATAAAGGATTTCCTTTTCTCACATTTTTCTGCTGTTTTATACACAACCATAATAAAATTTGCATTTTTCAATCACAGTCTCCCCATGACCAAAATAATGAACAAGTGGAGAAAAGGAAGAAGGAGGAGGAGAAAATTGGAAATTTCTTTTTTTCATTTTTTCCATGAGTTATGATACTATGTGGGGGGTTTGACATACATTAGGAAGCACTGTATTTCAAAACGAAACCAAGTGAGGTGTACATAGATAAGGCTTACTAAACTGCAAAATAATGGGACAAAGCAAAGCGGGATTTTCTGAGGAGTCTGGGTAACACCATTTTGCCCAGAAGGCAAAGATAAAGCTGCATTTGTGATAAGGCTTTTATAAAGAATGGGCTGGATCACAAAGGATCTGATCAATGGCTTTGTACGAGTTGTACGAGTTTGGCTAATCTTAGCAAGATCTGTATTTTTAATTCACAGTCAAGAGGCCAGCAAGCCCCCACGTTGGCAGGAACACAGAGTACCTGTGAGAAGTAGCAGCAGGCGCCTTCAACATGAGGGCCAGGATGCCACACTGCTTTCTGCAAGTTAACATACCATGCTACCCAAATCCTTTGTTCCCAAAATAAAAATGGGTGCTTCTAGGGACAGTGCTTGTAACGCTGTGCTTCAACCATTTCAACCTAAGACTCTTCATATCAGTCGCTATAATTATCACTGTGAAACAGGACACGCATTTCTTGCCATATATAGATAATAAGGGACATGTATTTGGATGTCAGCATCATTATAGGTGCCTTCCTCAGGACAACAGTAGCAGAATTTGACAGTCCTTCACTGCTTGATCACCCTTTCCTTTCCAAAGTCCTTCACCCTTTGATCACCCTTCACTGCTTGATCACCTTGCTTGAAACACCCTTTCCACGCAACCTAGAAGTCCATTGTTTAAAAATCAGATTCACTTTGTTTCTGTTTTGAGAAAGTCAACAGGAAAAGCCAACTTCCCAAACAGGCAAATGTTGGAAATGGTTATGAGCATTATGAACAGATCATTCTTTTAAATATTTGAATTTACTCAAAGCATGTGTCAGTGTGTATGTAGAGATGATGATGAACTATTTGAGGAATAGACCTCTTAAAAATGGTGGGTGTCTGGGGAGGCTGGGTGGCTCAGGCAAGTTGAGAGCTCGGCTTGGCTCAGGTCATGATCTCGCAGTTCATGAGTTCAAGCTCCACATTGGCTGGCTGCTATCAGCAGCGGAGCCCACTTTGGATCCTCTGTCCCCCTCTCTCTGCCCCTCCCCTACTTGCTCTCACTCAAAAATAAAATAAACATTTAAAAAAAAATGGTGGGTGTCTGGGGCACCTGAGTGGCTCAGTTGGTTAAGCAGCTGACTTTTGGTTTCCGCTCAGGTCATGATCTCACTGTTGTAGGATTGAGCCCCGCATTGGGTGCTTGCTCCATATTGGGTTCGAGCTGACAGTGTGGATCATGCTTGGGATTCTCTCTCTCTCCCTATCTCTTCCCCTCCCCTGCTCATGCTCTCTCTCCCAAAAAATAAATAAATAAACATTAAAAAAAAAAAGGTGGGTGTCATGGTCCTTGTATTATTATTTTTATTATAATGGTTATTATTACTATTACCACTTCTACATTACAGATGAAGATACTGAATCTCAGAAAATTAAATAACAAATCTGAGGTGACAGAGACAATAAGTGGTAAGGCAAGATTTATTCATAAGCCTACATTATCAGTAACATATTTTCATTTATTTTCCATACAACCCCACTTTTTTTGTCCTTTTGGGGTTTTTTAAGCATTATTTTAAATACTGTGTGACCTAAGGAGATCGATAATAACTATTATACAAATGGATAAAACAGGCATAGATTGGTTGGTATAAGACAAGAGGTGTCCCTGAAATGTGCCAAACCACATTTTTAAATGTTTGGTATAGATTTAATCCACAAATTGCATTATACTCTAAACCTTCAAGTGGATTTTTAATATTGGAAGTTAAAAGTATTGTATAAAAATTAAAGTTTCACAGTGCTGTTTGTCTTCTGTAAGGATGTTTTATTGCAAAGTTCCAAATTAATAGTTATAAAACATCCACAATATTCTAACCTTCAACCTTAACTATTTCAAATTACAGTTTAATAGTGGTATAAATACATAATATTTCTC
Organism: Hyaena hyaena; assembly: GCF_003009895.1. Classification (NCBI taxonomy): domain Eukaryota; kingdom Metazoa; phylum Chordata; class Mammalia; order Carnivora; family Hyaenidae; genus Hyaena; species Hyaena hyaena. The sequence continues at coordinate 1,748,125 of NW_024080792.1, forward strand.
TCAGAGTTTGCTCCAAGGGTGACTGAAATATAGCCTCTTTTATCACAAAAAGCTAGGACCTCTGATTTCACATTAATGGTATTCCAAATTTTGAAATAAAACTAGGAAATTCATTACGATCGACGTGTTTATTCATTAACCCTAAGTTCTCAGAAAGGAATCAGAGAAATAGAAGAAAAACAAAAGTATATAGTGCTCCCCAAAGCCTAAGTAGACAGTTCAGGAAAAAGGGAGAGACCAATGGCAGGAAATCCAGGAATGTCTGAAAAGTAATAAACTCAGTGTCTTTAGACACAAGGAGGTCACCAAAGCCCTTAAGGAGAGTTCTTAGTGGAGTGGTGGGGACAGAAGCCAGATGGCTTTGTGAATGCTGACAGTGGCCTGAGCTAATCCCAGGATAGCCATGTCAAAACAAACTGAAGGCAGATTATTTTCATCAGAAAATCAGCAAGACATTCAACTTTAATGGATTTTTTAAAATAGAAAATGAACAACCCTCCCCAGTTAAAATCCTGATTTTCTTCTTGCTTTACATCTCCTGCTCACTTTTCTTTAGACGTATCTGTGTTTACAACCTGACCTAAGCATTTCTGATTAGATTAGGTGTCACTGAATGTTGTATCCCCATCTGACTATCAGACTGGCAGGTATTAAATGCAAATGAAATGAAAGACAGTAAATTCATACACTAAGATGGTTGTATTTAGTGAGATTTGACAGGGGTCTAAAAGACGAAGAATGAGAAGCAGTGTGTGTTAAAATTGATTACAAGTGGATATAGATCTGCAGTCACACAGACTCACAATTTTGTCACTTGAACAACTAATTTTAAAAGACAAAAAATTCTATTGAAGTGATTTTACTTCGTTCCCTCTGCAGGAAACTTCATCGCAGCTGGGTTGGCAGATGATTTGTTTTCATGAGCAATCTTTGAACCAATCAGGACACAGATAATCTTATTATACCTCTGTGGGTTTATGTTTCTTTTGATGAGAGTCTAGAGAAGTCATGGGTAATACTTCATAGTGTGCCAGGAACCGCTTATGTTTCAGTTGCCCAAGGTCAGATCTTTATTTAACCACCAACTGGGTACTTAATTTTAGATACACAGAGGAACACATTGGCTCCAAGGCACTTCCTCTGGTTTAGGAAGGCAAGGCCCTGGATAAGAATGACAAGACGATCATTCCAAAAGGTGAGATTATGAAATATTTGATCTGTACCTCACCAAGTAGCTTATGAAGTAGTTTAGTATCGGGAATATTTTAAACAGATGGAAATACATATTGTGGTAGCTTCTCATTACTTTTCTTTCCAATTGATCACCTGTCGGTTTGCCTTTCTGAGGCCTTTTAAATCACAGAATATAAGCAGGGTTGTTTTTGTCTGTTTATAGAATATTAACTCGATGGCATAGTCACGAAGCATAATAATATCATGAGAAAAACAGACCAAGCATGAATATGCCTATAGGAAGTGCCAATATATACCATTGGAATCCCAGAGGGGCCTTAGATGGCTCTGGTTTCTGAGTAAAACGTTAAATGATTTTTGTGAATAATTATAAAAAATTTCTATCAGGGCTCTTTTATTACTTATAGCAAAAGATGGATGCTTTATATTCAAATAAAAAAATTCCTTTAAGTTCTTTTAAATCAGATGAGAAAAAAGGAACTCAGTAGAATTGGAAATTTGCTTCTGCAAAATAAATCAGAGAATCTTGAGATTGGAAAGTCTTTAGAATTTACCTGTGACCATCACCCATCTGGCTCTTAAATGAACACATAACTTCCAAGGAAGTTCTACATCTAACATGAAATGATTTCTGTGAAATAGTAGTGATATAGACGAGGAAGTCCCGACACTGCTTTGTGCTGAGGACATTGTTGTCATAAAGTAATTTTACACTTCTGTTGTTTCTACGGGAATAGTTGTTTTCAAATGACAATTTACCTAAAATATTTACATTTCCACTAAAGTTGTTTGGTAGGTTTGCTGATTGTTTGCTTAAACTCTTAGAAAACTTATGAATATTTGGAATACAAAACGAGACCTTCTTTTCAGTAATTCTATTATAGTAGATGGGTCATTGGTTACAGTATGTGAGTGTCTAATGCCAAACAGTTGGAGTTATACCTATACCCACATCTCCACCACTCACCATTATGTGCAGGTTTGAGCAAATTACCCAACAAATCTGTGCCTCAGTTTCCTTGTCTGTAAAATAGGGGAAAGTGTATTATAGAAATTAAATATCAGAATCAACTAAGCTACTGAGCATAATGCATGTCACAGGTAAGTACTCAATAGATGTTACTTATAATAATTATCAAATTCAATAAAACAAATCTTTATTGAGGATGTGCTTGACTATCTGCCAAACCTTGGAAGGGAGGGGAGCGATTTGTGTTGTTTCTGGGGAAAAGTCTAGAATGCATTGTTTAAAAGCAGCAAACTCCCTGCAGGCAGGGATCCTATTGTCTTGTGTCTAGCACTATGTCTGGAGCATAGCAGACACTGAACACATATTTTTGAATGAATGAATAGGATGGTCTGAAAATCCTTAGAAAAAAAAAAATAATCACTGAGAACTGGTGGGTCAGAGAAGGAGAATGTAATAGACATTATGCATCTGTATTTCAACAAAGTATTTGACAGTATTTCTTGACGATGGTCTTGTTATCAAAAAGGAGACGTTAATACTGGACAGTGATGTATTTCAGAGGATTTGTAACTGGATAAACAGCTTTTCTTGAAGAGTGCTAAATAATAGATCAGTGTCAACCTGAAGTCCTCTCTGTCCTGTGCCAATTTCTGTTCAACATTTATCATTATTACTAGTGCAGATGGACATATAGAAGGCATGCAAATAGGGCTGTAAGTAGAACAATACTTGCAGGGATAGAAAATGCATTAGATATTGGCAGACTGGAATAAAGGTCAAATTATTAAGAAAGAAAGAAAGAAAGAAAGAAAGAAAGAAAGAAAGAAAGAAAGAAAGAAAGAAAGAAAGAAAGAAAGAAAGAAAGAGAGAAAGAAAGAGAGAAAGAGAGAAAGAAAGAAAGAGAGAAAGAAAGAAAGAGAGAAAGAAAAGAAAGAAAAGCAAAGAAAAGAAAGAAATGTAATAGGGTTGAATAAAGAGTCCTGAACAGACTTTCCCAGCAATGATGTGAGAAAAAATATGAGATGTACAATTTGGGCCGATAGGGATCCAAATCAACTGTGTAACATGACAGTCTCCAAATTCATCTGGGCTTAGGTTAAATTAACCAATTTATAATGTCTAGGAAAAAGGAGATGGTCTTCCCTGCATAATGTTGTGTTGATCTGACTACACCTATTGTAGTCAGATGTGTGCTGCCATCAGAGCCCATGGTCCAGAGCCACTTTTAGAAAGAAAAGAATGATGAATGTGTTTACAGGAAAGCAATCAAGATGGCGGAGGGAGGTGAACCCATGGCACAAGAAGAAAAGTTCTTCAGCCTCAAGAGGAGAGGGCTCACTGGAGACTTAACAGCCTTCCTGGGGAATGATTTAAGGGCTCTCATGTAGCAGAAGAAAGACAGTTAATCAGTGTAATTCTGAGGAATAGAACTAGGATCATAGAATAATGATTTGAAGAGATGGATTCAACTTAAATGTTTTTTTCCTAACTGTTAACGCTAACCAAAGGGCTCTGTGGGGATATAGTAAGCTTCCTGTCACTTTGGTGTTGAGGGCTGAGGCTGGACAATTACTTGCAGGGCTTGTTGTACATGGAATTTATAGGTGGAGCTACCTAATGGTCAGCTCTGAAGTCTGATGATTCTAGAGAAAAGGAAGAAGAAGGAAGTAATGAATATGTCAGAGTTCCTATTCAAGGGTGAGGAATTGAGTTAAAACTGCCAAACAACCCCTAGAATTCTAGTTCCTCATTCCAGAGGAGTTCAACCATGGAATGATAACACATAGTGCTTGTTGACTACTCACATTGGACACAGTTAATGCAGCGGCTAATCCAGTGGGCAGGTTTTGAACAAAGTTTGAATTGCCACACCCAACTGTCTCCCCATGAAAGAAATCAATGGCCTGTATATGATGTCAAACTAAACTATGAAGAAATGCAATGGCTAATTATTGTTTGAGTTTTGAATAGGAAAAGATTTGACTTGAGCCCCAGGCAGAACTTCTGTCATGTCAAATGAACATGTATATACAGTAGTATATATACAATGTATATAGTATTTACAAATATATAGGAATATATATAGACATGTAGAGTACATAACAATACTTTTATTAAGGTCTAGGGACATTTCATTTTTATTGTTATTATAGCTAATTAATATAGTCAAAACATTTTTTACTTACCATAAACTCACCTGCATAAACTAAATGTAGCTATTTTATTCTCAACAAGCGGCCTTACTTTCCTCAACAGCTGCCACTCACTAATTAGTGGAAAATGAAATTTTGGTCTCATGCAGACACATAGGATAACTTAGGTAACAAAGTCTGTGCTTGGATGACTCAAGTAAAAGGATCAGTCTTTCAGATTTCTGTTCTTTTCTAAGCCAAGAAACTCCCTCCACCAGATTTCACCTGCTTTACTATAAATTCTGCAAACTTCTCTCTTCTCAAAGTCACCAAGGTCGCTGGAGTACCAGGAAGTGACCTAGCTCATGACCTGTAAGGCTCAGCCTATGAGCCAGATGCTGGGCCAGCTTTCTGGAAGGCTTTGTAAGCTTTGGCTGCATAGAGGCAGTTTTAGTTCCTTCCACGTGGCCATCATATCTGATTAAATGAATATCATTCTCATATATGACACTTTATCTCTGGCAGTAAATATTCTTTAAGAATATTAATTTTAATAACTGTATAGCTTTCCATTGCTTAGATATGCAAAAATGTCTTATCCAAATTTCTTATACAAATGTTGGACACTATTATTTCTAATGTTTCGGCAGCTAAATACAGCTGAGATGAGCATTTTCACATATAGATTTTTGTCCACATCTCTGATTATTGCTTGAAGATAGATGCCTAGAATTAGAATTATAAACAAATGGTAAGACTTTTAAAAAATTATATTATCATTCTAGCTTGTGACAAGGGCACATCTATTAATAAGTTGCCTTTCCATGGCTCATGCTTCCTCTGTTCTTTGCTTTTCTACGTTTACCTTCCTCTAGAAACCCACCTACTAATGAACCTAGATCTTCTTGTTCTTTGCATCATTTTCATGAACTAGCACACATCTTTCTACATCTCTGTTTTAACTGAATCTGACGTGGAAATCAATAGTAAGAGTAAAAATATCTAATGTTATATGAGAGAAGCAAAACAAGTGTGACAAGCCTTGTCACTGGTCTCTTTACCTAGAAACTGAGCCTCAGTTAATGCAGCCGCAAAACTGGAAGTGAACTTGCGAAAACATAGGACATCAAAACACAAGGTGAATCCATTAATCTGCTAATTTTAAGAGTAGTGTCTATTTGATTATTCAATTATTCATTTGTTCAGCCAATAGTTAGTGAATCTTATCACATACAAGATATCATACTTAGATCGTGTAGATCTCAAGAGGAATATGTCCATTTTTCCTCCTTAGAACTCTTCTAAAGCGTCAGGTTGGGTCTCTTTGAGTCAACAAAGGTAGCACTCATTTCCTGGACAAAGTGTGTGTGCCCGCGGGTGCATGTGTAATTTATCAGCAGGGCAAGTCACGCTACAGAGGAAGAACTGGTCTAGTTCTCCGTCATTGATAGGATTACACCACACAGAGGGAATTGCTGTAACTTACTACTTATAAATACAGTTACCTGGGTCCGTGGGGTGGAACCCAATTCTGACAGAGAATTTTAGTCTCATGGGGACTGGTTAACTCACTGAAATCAGCCCCACAAAGCCATTGATCTGATTTGCCACTTTGTGCTAACCGGATTCAAAAAAAGCAAAAATGTGTAGCCACCAATAAATACCAAAGTTATGACAAAATTTTATTTATATTGATGTCAGTTTATCTTTAAAATTGCACATATAAAAAGTCAAAATGCAGGAAAATAAAAAGGAACATTCTTTCGAATATAATAACTATATTTTCCTGACAAAACCAAAAATTCAAAACCCTCTTTAACTATTGCCTTTCCTCTGATAGGACAAATCCTGATGACTCTTTCTGGGACCTCCAGTGGATGAACACATCCCTCAAAAACCATAGCAGTTTCAAGGTGAGAGAAAATTGCCTCAGGGTCTCAGGGTCCCCCATTCCACACAGCACTACCTTTGGGATTGAATTTGAGCTGACTGTGTATAAAACTGAAGAAATCTAAATTTTACTCTATTTCCCTTTTTTTATCCCCTCTCATTACCATCCACTAGACTTGGTGTTAGGCCCTCTGCCATCTTGTCCACTCCCAAGCTACCTTCAGTGACTATTCCAAGAAATCCTAGTTCTGCACTGGGGACCAGTATAGTGCTGTTGACACTTTGAAAGGGACACTGGAAGATGGGACAATAAGCCGCAAAGGACAAAGTCTTTCACTGATGCAACCCAATGACACTGAGGAGACAAATGCTGAGAGCAGTGTGATATTTATGGACACAAAGCCCTTCCTTGCATGGAAATGAATTGTACGCTCTGGGAGCTGTTTACAGCCAGCCCTGTTTAGAACCCACAAACTCATCAACAGTACAGTGTTAGCATGGAAAATGGATTGGAGGTAGTGTAGAGAATCCAATGCAAAGAGGTGTCGTACCCATGTTCATTCCTGCAGCTTACCTTGCAACACCATCCCACCCTCCTGGCCACTTCAGTCAGGCACTGACTGGTATGCTGATCCGCTTTTTAAGGACACTAATGTTAAGACTCCAAGACACAAAGTACAGAATGAAAGCAAGCTTAGGACATCCTAGACCACCCTAAGCAACATAAAGCCTTATTGCAGAGGGCCAAAGATAAAGATTTATGTGTCCCTGGAAGCTGCTTTTTATTTTTGGAAGTTATTGTCATTAAGAGCTGGCCGTTAAGAGCAAGATCAAAGTGGTTTTCTTTCTTTCTTTTTTTCTTTCTTTCTTTTTTTTTTTTTTGTGGGTTGTTTTTCTGCAGCTTTGGAAAGACCTTAAAAATGAAGGTACCTATAATCTGTCCAGACTCTACTTATTAGCTCAATAATGTATGGCTATTATTATAATCACAGTTGTTATTATTATCAAAGATTCTCTTAAAATTTTTTAATGTTTACTTATTTTTAATAAGGGGAGGGGCGGAGAGAGGGAGACACAGATCTGAAGCAGGCTCCGGGCTCTGAGCTGTCAGCACAGAGCCCCACGCAGGGCTCAAACTGACAAACCACGGGATCATGACCTGGGCTGAAGTCGGATGCTTAACTGCCTGAGCCACCCAGGCGCCCCTTACCAAAGATATTCCAACACTTACATGACCACCAAACTTCCCTTTTCCCACTATCTAAATCTAGGATTTTACTAGGCTCATCCGTAAAATAAACCAATAATTACTGATATATGAATAATACATTTAGCACTTAGAAACCCTAAATTTTGATTGTTTTTTTTTTTTTGAGGGATATGTGACAGGGCTTCAGAGATTCCATGAATTCCCCAAAGTTTTATGCAGAATTTTGAGTTGACATGCATCCTTCTGGAGAGAGAAGCCATTACTTTCATCAAATGTGTTCTTGACCTTAAGGAAGGTTAACCAGCACTTTTTTTGTTTGTTTGTTTAAATATTTTTAATTTCAGTATAGTTGACACACAATGTTACATTATTTTCAGGTGTGCAATGTAGTGAATCAGCAACTCTATATGTTATGAGATGCTCCCCAGGAGTGTAGCTACCATGTGTCACCATGCAACACTATTGCAATGTCATTGGCTGCATTCTCTATACTGTGCCTTTATGCCCATGACTTATTCCTTACCTGGAAGCCTGTAACTCCTTCTCTACTCCCCGCCCCCCCCCTTCCTCACCCCCTCTGGCAACCATCAGTTTGTTCTCTGTATTTATAAGCCTGATTCTGCTTTTTGTTTGTTTATGTATTTGTTTTTTAGATTCCACATATGAGTGAAATTGTGGTATGTGACTTTCTCAGTCTGACTTATTTCACTGAGCATGATAGCCTCTAGGTCCATCCACATTGCGGCAAATGGCACAATCACACAATGGTGTGTGGCTGTGTAATATTCCATTATACATATTCATTCATCTATCCATTCTTTATTCATATATCAATGGTTAACCAGTGCTTTAAATGAAAAGGCTAATTGCCCAACACAGTTGTTTCAATTAGTTTGTAAGCAGCTACGTATTTACATAAGTAAATCTCACTAGAGGGCTTCTCCAGGACAAGACCAGCAAACCATTATTTAGGAAGTGTCATTTAATTAAACTGAGAAATAGAGCACTTGTGAATAGGTCTTAAAGGATGTCAAAATATTAGTTGGCTTTTCCTAAGATTCCTGGTTGGTGATTTATTTAAAGAATTTTAAATAAAGGCTGGCAATAGACTACTACCAGCCTTCAGCTGGGATTGAATCCTGGTCATTTTAAATTTGAGATACACATACACATAACTCTTCTTTTTGCTCTTCTCATTGCATCTTGATGTCTCTAGGTCTATTCCAATGGTGCTCTTTGATTGTCTCTGTGACACTTTAGTGCACTTGCACACAGATCTTTATTTCATCCTGGGCTGTTAGTAAAAGGTTGGAGACAGCTTGTGTAAGGTATGAGTTGTTTGACACGGTAGGGGTTTCTTCAGCATTTTGACCCTACGGTTTTAATGGAAACAAAACAGTTAAGAGTCTTAGATAACTTTCTTCTGGATGGTAGTTAAAATGACATCAAAAAATAAAAAGCAAAACTTTTCACAGATCAACTCAGTTCTTTAAGGAGGCTATGGTATCTCCCGTACCGAAAGTCCAAATTCCAAGCAGGGTTAGAACTGAGCTGCGGATTTAAATAGGTAAAAGGGTCTGGATCTCATTACTAATCCCAGGGCCATGCAACCTCCCTATCACCACAGTGATACTAGTGAGAGAGGCAGCAGGCAATACCACAGCTCGAACTTCATGATCTAATTGTGCTGTCCAAAGGACTCGATGTGTGTCTGCTCGTAATGAGTCAACAACTTTTTTCCACTGAGAAGAGCCATTTGCCGTGGTTGACTGGGAGTAGAAGTAGAGAGAAAAGATAGAAAAGAAAAAGAAAGTAAGATATTTTCTTCCCTCAGAAAACTAATAATCCAAGTGAGAAAACAGAACGCAAATATGTGAAGAATTTGCCAGGCAAATACAGAAGAGTAAAAATCCAGATATTGGAAAATATTATAGAAGAGGAGATAGTCACAGCTAAGGGAGGCCAGAGGGGACCTGGAGAATCTCAGCCAGGTTACTACTATAGGAGTAACGTCTTGAGCCAGGCCGGAGGTAGCATGGACCGTGCTTATGGAACAGCCAGAGAGGCTTGTGAGTGAAGAAGAAGATATCGAAGCATAGAGGTGAAAAAAAGGAAGCCAAGCACAGAGAGGGCAATCAGGTTTGTCTCATTGGAAAAAAGACTCCATACTCGAATACAATGGTTAGTTTTAAGAGTAAATCAGGGCCTAGCTTATGTTAGTAGCTTTTTATTAACTCATTCGTTCATTCACTCACACATTTAGAGACCACGAGCCTTGAGCTGGCACTTCTCTGGCACTGGAGATACAGGCTAATTCTCTGATCTTATTGGGTGACAGTCTAGGGGGAGGAGATAGACAATGAACTAATAAATAATTAATAAAAAATAAAATACTACTTGACAATATTTGGCAAATAAGCCCCCTAGAGTGCATCCTGGCTTTTCGAGTAGACTGAGACATCAGCGTGTGAGGAAATACACTCGGTGGATATTGTTACTCTCTCATGGGCAGTCTCCCAACACCACTACTGTTCTCTCTTTAATGTTCCAAGATGATAGTAAGGGCACAGGTGCAGAACAACAAAAATACAATCAAAATGATGCCAGCGAGTTCACATGCAGTATGTCCACAGCTCAGGCACCCTAGCTATCAGCATGGGGAGAAGTTTGAGCTTATTTAAAATTGAACAATGAGAAGTGGTAAATATCAGCTCTGTTTCGAAAATTGCCCAAGGACAACCATTTTGTTTTTTTTTTTTTCTCTTTGGAAAGACACACTACAATGTAAAATTTCAAAGAGATGATACATCTTGGCTCATAAAGTACCACGAATCAAAAATAATTTCATATTGATCATTAAACCTAGTCGTAGAACTATTTTTCTTTCTACACTTACTAAATTTTCTTTCTCAAGAAGACAGAGCGACTGGCCCAATAGTAATGAGAAACACTCCTTTAATTTGATATTTGGAAGAAATAAGCCAATGAGATATAATCTACATTTGTGTGTCTATCTTCAGAGAAGATGGGCCAGTGAATAGCAGTGGCTTGTCATGGACAGAACTACACAGGGAATGAATAGGGACACCACAAGATGGTGGTCGCTGGTCTAGGGGTGGAATTAAGATGGTCCTTACTTCAATTTGGACAAATGATGCTCTTAGACTGTAACACCATACAACTTATCCTGTAAAACCAGCCAGAAAACAAAAAATGGGGACCAGACAGTAGCTATATGAAGGTTCAAGTCAGGAAGCCTCGTGGACATCGCCACCATAGTATTCTTACCTCTCCCGAAGGAGAGTAATCCAATCCTAAGACCCTTCCACTCCGGGAGAAGTTTGGAAGACTAGCTGCTAAAAGGTATCTCTCCTAATTTATTATCCCAAACACTAAATAATTAGGCATCTTTTTGTTTAACTTCCTTTTGTTAAAAATGCTCAACTCACTTCAGGAATCCCACAGGCCAAAGTCACTTTGTTGCAAATGAGAAAAAGACGTTGCTTCCTTGGGGTATTCATAGCGCTCTGCCAGACTGTACAGCTCCATTAGGGGACATTTGGCTGGAGTCCCTCAGCCAGGAAAATTTGTGTAGTGTACATATTGTCCGACCATTTGTGGTGAGTCTGATTTGGTTGAAACAAGAAAGTGCATTAGGATGAGTTGAAATAGAAATCAATAAATTATATAAATCAGCCCCGAAGCCTCTGTTTTATTTACTCTTCTTTGAAAGCACGAGTTCATTTTTACTCTGCTTATTGTTTTCCAGGTTAATGTACCTGCTGGCATTTCCCACAACTAAGCCTCACTTAACAAAGCTGGTCTTTACCACACCTATCCATGTAGTAGCAGTTCCAGCATCCCTAGCTGAGGATCCCTAACCAATTAGGGATGCCCTTCTGCCAAGGTATCAGAAAGGATCTTTCCATGGCCAGGAACACAGATAGCACAAGTCCATAGAGTTAGATTTCCCAGAGTACCCAGAAAACCATGAGCCAGTCAGTTAGGAAGTTCTCCAAATGCCTAAAGCTGCTTTTGTAAGACTAGCCCTCTCCTGTCTTATTTTAAAACTTTGAAAAAATGTTTATTTATTGATATTTATTTTTGAGGGAGAGAGAGAGAGAAAGAGAGAGTATGAGCAGGGGAGGGGCAGAGAGAGAGGGAGACAGAATCAAAGCAGACTACAGGCTCTCAGCTGTCAGCCAGAGTCCAACACGGGGCTTGAATTCATAAACCACAAGATCATGACCTGGGCCAAAATCAGACGCTTAAAGAACTGAGCCACCCAGCCACCCTATCTCTTGTCTTATTTTAAAGTTCTGGAATTTTGGAAACTGTTCACCTCATATGTGAGAGTAGACAGTAGTTTCTCATGAAGAACAATATTTGAAGATCTCAGTTCCTTCTATTAAAGTTTCCTTCATGTCTTCTCTATTTGCTCTGTTAAATTTCTTAAGGGAAAGGCAAGGGCACTCCATTTGTGACATTTTATTCTCTCTAGTTTAATTCAACAAATGTTTATTGAGAAGCTTTTCTGGACCAAACACCTTCTAGAGTCACAAGGGGTGGAGAGATGACTGGGTCAGAGCCCTTACCTTGAACAGAGTATAGAGTCGTTAGCAGAGGTTGAACACAAATACAGAATAACTTTAATTCAAGGCAGCCAACTCAAACCATTACTGATGTGAGGAAAAGAATAAATCAGCAAGTAAGCAAACACAGCAGATGTGAAATTAAAAGGTAAGAACGTGAAAGGCTCACCGTTCTCTATTCCCATCTCTGTCTTCCTTCTTCTTAGTTCAAGTTTCTAATGTGCTGTGTAGAGCAGTGTCTTCAGAAAACTGATGGGCTGAAATTAGTGTAAGTCAGAAGCATCGAAAAAGTGTATTCTGATGAGCCTAATGGCAGCCATTAATGAAAAGGAAGTCCAAAATCAGAAAATGCAAATACCAAAACAGCAGGTAATTAAAGGTTTCAAAGGTTAGGATGGGCTTCATATATAATACGAATTAAAATGTTCACTGCATTTGTGTTTGTTAAATGAAGAAAGATGAATGCATTTTAGTTTTTCATTTTGCATCTTCACATTAACTGTCTATACCGTTCTGCATAGCTTGCTGATAATAAGAAATTGCCTCTTTCAAATTTGTATCCAGTCATGGATAGTAACGATGACCCCGATGAAGACCATCTTACAAGCTATGATATTCAGCTCAGTATTCAAGAATCCATTGAAGCCAGCAAGTCTGTATTTTATTCTGAAAGGTAACATTCAAATTGACCATCCTCGACAAAACTGCTTTATGGCATTCATTTTGTTGTCAGATAAAATGCCTTCTCCTGCCTATATACACAGAGCTGTTCTAAATATCCAGAGCCCTCTCTGCTATTGACTCAGACAACCTTTATGAGTACTGTATTTCATTTTTGGATCTTCAAAATATGAAAACTAGTATGGATTAGGCCCTAAGTCTAATGAATTGGGAAGAGTTGAGGGCTTTTAGTAAAAATAACAAGAAATATGTAAACCACAGCCTATTTAGTTATCTACTGTACAGATGACACAAGTTAACAAATTATATATAAAACTGATGTTTATTTTAGCAGGAGTTATAGAGTCTGAAACTGAAAAAGTAGATTTCTGTCTTGAACAACACACATTGCACTTCTGACAAAAATAAACTTTAGTTTACATTCTTTTATAGTATTTAGAATCCTGTACTCTGAAATTTAGTAGTGCTTTAAATTATTTTAGTGCTTATTTATTTATTTATTTATTTATTTATTTTTGAGAGAGAGAGAGAGAGAGAGAGAGAGACCACAAGCTGGGAAGGGGCAGAGACAGAGGGAGACAGAATCCAAAGCACAGCTGAGCTGTCAGCACAGAGCCTGACTCGGGGCTCAAACTCACAGACTGCGAGATCATGACCTCAGCCAAAGTTGGATGCTTAATCTACTGAGCCACTCAGATGCCCCTAGTAGTGCTTTTAAATAGATTCAGTTCTATAAAATTATTGCTTATGAGCTTCTTAAAAATGGACTTAGTGCCTTTACATTGGATCTCTTTCATTTTTCCCTTATCCCCAACAGAGTGCCCAAGAAGGCTTTAATGACCCTAGAAGCTAACAGATGTTTCTGCTTAAAAGAGTTGAATCAATTTGTTTTAAAATACCTTGTTTCCTTAGAATAAACACACACACACCAGAGAATTGCCATGAGGGTTGAAATCATGACCTGTTGGGCCAATGACTAGGAATTTGTTCAGTAAGTGCTCAACCTCTTTTCACTTGTATTTCCATTGATGAAAGACTCTAACATGCAGTGTTGGATAATAAGCTCCTAATTAAGCAATTATTAATTAGCAATTATTAAGTTCAAAGCAACATTTACTCAGCATAGAGTTTTTAAAATTGGAAAAAAGCCTTAGAGATCTTCCTATGTAATCCCATCATTTTAGAGATAAAGAATCCACTATCCAGAGAAGCTAACCACTACCCAGAGAAACCACTACTTCAGGATCACAAAATCACAAAAGCTGAGCCTAGCTCTCTTGACTACAATGGTTTACTCCTTTCTCATTGCTTAGAACTCATTACAGAGACAGCGTCACAATCTTGTACTTTGTCATCTGTACTGATGTGCCTAGGTCTTGTGTATCATAAATATACTGTGTCTGATTCTTAGTATTCACATTCTTAAAGTAGATAGAATTAAGGAAGCTGGTTATCTCAGTTGGTTAGAGTACGGTGCTAATACAGTACATAAAATTAGTTGCGTGCTTTTCCTGTAGATCTTGATAATTAAAATGATGCACAAAAACTCAATACAAGCTAAATTTTTGGGTGTTTTGAAGTACACCACTAGGATAAATATGGCTTACTTTTGTTTCTCTGGTAGATTTGTACCACTAAGTGATCAAAACAGAAAACTTGTGGAAGCCATAAAACAAGGTAAAATGGGCATACTGTCTACAATGGGACAAGTTGGAGATTTCACATTGCCATGACAGAGATTTGTTACCAGCCATGTGTTTAATTTAGGTCACATTCTTGAGCTCCAGGAATATGTGAAGTATAAATATACATTGGATGAAGCTGATGAAAAAGGATGGTTTCCATTGCATGAAGCTGTGGTTCAACCCATTCAACAAATACTTGAAGTTGTTCTGGATGGTAAGAGAACTTCAAATCTCTTTGACCCAACCGAAGCAAAAATACAGAATTTATGAGTGGCTCCATGACTTCCCATAAGATAAAAAGCAAAAAGAAAATGCAGAATAGAAGATTATTTGGAAGATAGGAAAGAGAATATCCATGTTTTACACTCAGAATATAAGGATCAGCATATTTTGTGAGCTTCAGGTTTTACCCTTTGCATCCTTCTAAGGATGTGATACAAGTTGGCACAAAGATGTGGCTATAAGCTAAAAGTAATAAAAGCTTATATACATATCATGAATTAATTGATTTAAATATAAAACTTTTTGCTTTGGGGAGTAAGCTTTTAATTTTTCATCTTGATCTCTTGAGTTAGCGGTTTCCAAAAGATCATTATGATGCAACAAGTATATTTACAATATTTTGTGCTCATACTAGTCATACTAATTTTGTCATGGTGGAAACATGAATCAGTATCCCAGCAAATCAACCCCAGGTTAAGTATTAAGAGTAATTTTGATGTTCTAGCATAATATTTGTCACATCTCGGCAACTTTATTTTATTGTTATTTTTTTAATGTTTATTTTTGAGAGAGAGAAAGAGAGAACATGAGCAGAGGAGGGGCAGAGAGAGAAGGAGACACAGAATCAGACGCAGGCTCCAGGCTCTGAGCTGTCAGCACAGAGCCCCACACTGGGCTCCAACTCACAAACTGCGAGGTCATAATCTGAGCCCAAGTCAGATGCTTAACTAACTGAGCCCTCCAGGCGCCCCTCAGCAACTTCTAAAATGTCTTGTGAGTGCCCTGTCTTTTAACCTTCAAGAGCGCTCCCTCATTCTGTGCTCTAGGAGACAATCCTAGTTGCTTGATAATTCACTATCCGGCCAGAAGAAAATACATAGCTAAACAGACAAATAGATCTAGAAGGTGACGTTAAACATGCTATTTCTTTTCTCACATTTTCTGACAGTATTTGGATACATTCTCATTCTCACACTCACAGATTTTATTTGACAAAAATCAATTTCAGTTGCAATTGAAATAACAATACAAAGGATTGGGGATCCTTTATCAAAAAAAAAAAGAATATGCAATTCACGAAAAAAAAACAACAACCTTGAAACGCAGATGTTGGTTACTAGCTGTTGAGTACATGCTCATCTATGTATACTCACCATCTTTTGATAAACTCTAATCACATCTTTTAATCTTTCCTTGTCATCAGTTGACGATGTCCACTCCAAAGTACATAATGTTGGATTATTCTGATCTTTGTGATATCCTTTAAGTAAAGATTTTTAACTTTATACAATACTTTCATATCTCAGCATCCTACCAGACACTCTGGGAGTTCAAGACCTCTGAAGGAGAAACACCCCTGACTTTGGCAGTCAAAGCTGGTCTGGTGGAAAATGTAAGAACTTTATTAGAAAAGGGAGTGTGGCCAAACACCAAAAATGACAAAGGAGAGAAGCCGCTTCTGATTGGTAAATAACCTTCTTTTCTAAAACTTTCATAGTTTGAGACAAATAAATATTTAATAAGTATTTATTGAAAACCACTATGTACTGAAGTTATGTGACCTCAGCTCCCTCTCTTCCCTGAGCTCCTTCCCTAACACCGGTCTTATCTGCCCTGTGGTGGTGGTGTTTTTTTTTAATCCTGCAAAGAGGTCCAGTGTGAGAGATCCTTCAGCACCAACTAACCAGGAGGGATCCAGTCTTGGAGTTTTGTGAAGCCAGAAGTGCCAGTTCTTTTTTTTTTTTTTAATGTGTATTTCCTTTAGAGAGAGGCAGACAGACAGAGCGCGAGTAGGGAAGGGGCAGAGAGAGAGGAAGACACAGAATCTGAAGCAGGCTCCAGGCTCTGAGCTGTCAGCACAGAGCCCCATGAGGGGCTCGAACTCACAAACTGTGAGATCATGACCTGAGCCAGCTGACTGAGCTAACCAGGTGCCCCAAAAAGTGTCAGTTCTAAAGGAATATCCTCTAGGTAGGATCCAGTTGTAAGTAAGGTTGCGTGTGCAGCAGATTGCAAGAAAAAAGAAACAGAAAGAGGGTTTCAAAGAGAGATTCCAGGTCCACCTCAGAACAATGAAGCACCGGCAGATTCTGATCACATAGATGGAGCCCTGGGCACCTATGAAGAGGTTCACAACTCTGACACAAGTAATGATGGTAAACCTAAAGCTGTCATTTATCAGTTTCTTCTCAATGTGTGTATTCTGCTATTTCTGTTGACCAATGAAAAAGTGGCAAGTCTGTTTGTACAAGTGAGATGAGATTAACTACAAATGACCAGAGATAACATTCACTGTCACTTAGGGATATAGAGTTGTGGAATCTGTTACAATAACTGGTGCTTTTTAGAAGTAAACCAGAACTCTTTACCTATGGCTACATCACCACTATTAATGTGATCTGTACTATTTTTAAAGCCATATGCCATGGGGTTTTTGCAATGACATCCATATATGTGTTGTTGTTTCTATAGACGGTTCTATAAATATCTATAGATCTTTGATTTCTGCAACAAAAAAAAAAGCACACACTTTTTCAGAGTTTGTATACTATCTCATTTTGCAAATATACAATTATTCTATACTTGCTATCTTTAATTCATTTACTTAAGGCACAACTAAGTCATGATTATCCCTCATTTGATTTCTTTTTGCTTTTAATACTGCAAGAGAGCATTAAGTATTTATATGTATTTCGGAGTTGCATGTGTTAGTTTCTCTAATCCAGCAATATCTGAAGTATGGGAAAGGAAGTTGATCATTATGTTATCAGAGTCAAAATAGAAGTAACATTTAGAAATACTGTGAAAAGCTAAATGGTAAGGGGGACCTGGGTGGCTCAGTTGGTTGAGTGTCCAATTTCAGCTCAGGTCATGATCTCACGGTTCATTGGTTTGAGCCCCACGCCAGCTCTGTGCTGACAGCTCGGAGCCTGGAGTCAGCTTGAGATTCTGTGTCTCCTTCACTCTCTGCCCCTCTCCCACTCACATTCTGTCTCCTTCTGTCTTTCAAAAACGGATAAAAAATTTTTTTTTTTTAATTATTAAAAGGCTAAATGGTAATACCAAAGAGAATACAAAAGTCTCAGAAGGGAAATTTTCTGAAGATCTTCACTTATTTCCCCATTATCCATGTACCCGGGGAATAAGATTTTTCTTGGGTTACCTTCTCCAAGACCACCTTGGTGGAAGCCATGTCAAGAATTTTTAGGTTCTATGGGAAAATGGTCATTCGTGGCACTTTCCCAGCTTTCTTCTTGACTCTGTAGCCTGCTTTGAAATTTGCTACTCATAGTCCATTAACTAAGAAAGGGAGAGATACGAGAAAAATATGTTGCTCTTTTTATTTTTATGTGTGATGTCATCTTTATTTTTCTTAGCCTGATGCCATGTCTTTGTCTTTATTACAGAATATGTTTAGATGGCCAAAAAAAAAAAAAAAAAAAAGACACGTTGGGTCCCTCCAGGGCCCCTCTTTGCTATCAGCCATTAGGCCCTTACTTGTGGTACTTTGATGTATTGCAATCCATCACATGGTTACTTGCTGAGGACCAGATATCTACTTTGTGATCATCTGACACTTGTGAGGGTATTTGGCACTCAGACTCTTTCTCTGCTCACTCCTCTGAAGTTGGTGTCACCTTTCTCTAGTTGGATAGCCACAAGATTATCTTGGCCAGTGGGGCCCAGGAATAGAGGAAGCCCAGGGAACCATGAAGCACAACATCTCAGTTCTGCTGCCCTCCCCGGCCCACACCCTCATGCCATTTCTGGCTTGGTTAATTTTATTTCAGATACTTTCTTTGTCACAAATCAATACACATCCTCTTCACTGCCTTTCCTCTTTCAATCTGACAATCCTTGTCAAGAAGCCTCAGAAAAATCTCTCTTCCCTGTTTGAATGTCTTACAAGTCACAAGATAAATCACTTGTGCAATTAAAAAAATTACATGAGCAAAACACATATATCAAGAAAGGGAAAGAAAATGACAGAAATTAGAGGCACCTGGGTGGCTCAGTCAGTTAATCATCTGACTCTTGGTTTCGGCTCAGGTCATGATCTCACAGTTTGTGAGTTCAAGCCCCAAGTCAGATTCTGCACTGACAGCCGGGAGCCTGCTTGGGATTTTCTCTCTCGATCTCTCTCTCTCTCTGCCTCTCTCCATGCATTCATGCTCTCTCTCTCAAAATAAATAAATAAACATAAAAAAGAGAAAATTACAGAAATTTAAGATAAAAAGGAATAGTGCCAGCAAACTATAAATCTATACAAAAGTCTCTAATTCCTTAACTCTTCAACTGAAGTTTGTTTCTTAAGCATTGTTGTTGAAGATATATATATTACTATATGTTATTTAAGCTTTATTTTACTTAATTATGTTACACAAATACTGTGCCATTTTAGTTTTCATTATTTGAGCCATTTATTGGTTAAGAATGTGTTCATGGGTTAGTTTGGGAGGGGCTCCCATGATTCCCATTATTATTTCTACTCGAAATAAAATATATTCTTAGTTCCAAAATAGTGAAATTGCAAGTAAAGTTTTATTTTAAAAATAATTCAAGCGGAACATGGCCTGTGCATGATATTGTTCTCATGAAAAAAGACTAAGATCTCTAACCAACATGTTTCCTGAGTCAGACAAAAGGAAAACAGTTCACGATGGGAGAGATTCATTATTTTAACGCACTTTTTCTAGAAGAAAATGTAATAGGAGCAAGAAGATAAATGAGGACACATACCTCTTAGTTCATTTAACCTATTGATGTTTTCTCTGCAATGACACGGGCTAGGATGAGGTAATTCACTATGATTAGAGCTGCCAGCGGCAGGTGGGTGATTCAGAGAAAGGCATTTGGCAACAGACTCTAGGGAACCGGAGAAAAACTGAAATCTCATCACAGTGACGGCTCGCCTGCCTCCGCATTACGCCTTCTTCCTCTCGTCAGGCCTTCGAGGGCCCTTTTCCTTGTTTCGGCTTTAGGTGCTTTCTGCACTCTGCCCCCTTGCTCCCCAATATGTTCTATGTGCGCCCCCCCCCACCCCCCCGTCCTGCCTTTCCCAGCAAAGACCTGGACTCGGAGTCTCTCTTCAAATAGAAGACAATACGGGCTTCTTCTCTAAATTGTCAATTGCGTGAGTGAGAACCAAGCCCATCGTTTTCCTGTTGTCCACAGGATCCGGCACAGGGCCTCTCATATAGCCAGAGCATGTCAACTGAATAAATGAATGAATGGATGAACGAACGAGTGAGTGAATGTAATTGTATTTATCTCTTCTTTTTTTAAAAAAAATTTTTTTTTAATTATTAAAAGGCTACTCACACACATATACATACATGTACATATATATACACACACGTTTTATATATATATATATAAATTATACACACACACACACACACACACACACACATATATGGGTTACCTTAATAGTAAGGGCTTGATAAGAGAGTAATATAATACATAATAGTTTTTCTGGCTTTCNTTACTAATAAGATAAAAAGACATTACATCTTATAGAATTATTTATATCTAAACTGGGACCATCTCTTAGTAATTCAAAGCTGGGTTGGCAGAGCTTTTTACCTGTAATCTCATCTATTAAAAACAAGCAAAGGGGAAGAGCAGCATATGATCCAGTGAATCCCTTACACTGTAGTACACTAGCTGTCATAGGCTTCACCTACTTAGAACACTGGACCTACCTGGATCCTGAACCTTCTCGTTGCTAACCTCCATTAAGACCACGGGAAACAGAAGTTCATTTAATACTCGCTGTTATTTTTGGTGGAGGGAAAAAAAGTCTTTCTGGGGGGTGATGAGGGGACTTCATAAACATTATTCACACATGGGCTCCAGGATCCTAGAAGTGATGAAATTATATTAATAATAATAGTTATAATTTATTGAGCTGCTAGTATATATTAAGCATTTCCATACATTATTTAATTTATACAACCCAACAGGAATGTTATTTTCATTTCAATTATTTTCTTTTTCTAAAGTTTAGAAAGAGTATACATAACATCCTATTTTAGTGATGTGCATGGTGTCCATAAAACTCTTAACCTCCTCAGGTCAAGGTCTTAAAGAAAAGACAGCATCATCTTGGGTATGAGAAACAGAAGGAGTATGAAAACTACAGTATTTTCTTGTAGAAGAAGAGGGAATAGGTGATATCTATTTTGATATTAAATTTAGTAATTAGGGGTGCCTGGGTGGCTCAGTCAGTTAAGCATCCAACTTCAGCTCAAGTCATGATCTCATGGTTTGGGAGTTCGAGCCCAGCGTCAGGCTGTCTGCTGTCAGCACAGAGCCCTCTCTGGATCCTCTGTCTCCCTTTCTCTCTGCTCGTTCTCTCTCTCTCTCAAATAAACATTTTTAAATATTAAAAATAAATTAGTAATTAGTTTCATACCATCTAAAATATCCACGTCAATATGCCTACTGTTGATAGGGGCGCCTGGGTGGCTTAGTCGGTTAAGCGTCCGACTTTCGCTTAGGTCATGATCTCGCGGTTCGTGGGTTCGAGCCCCACGTCGGGCTCTGTGCTGACTGCCAGCTCAGAGCCTGGAGCCTGTTTCAGTCTGTGACTCCCTCTCTCTCTCTGACCCTCTCCTGCTCACGCTGTCTCTCTCTCTCTGTCTCCTAGAAATAAATAAAACATTTAAAAAAATATATGCCTACTGTTGATAGTTTTTTAAAATCATCTTCCAGCTGTAAAACAGGGCTCATACGACATGGTGTTTACTCTGCTTAAACACAACGCCAGCCTTGACCAACCCTGCATCAAGCGATGGTCGGCAATGCATGAAGCAGCCAAACAAGGCCGCAAAGATATCATAGCGCTGCTACTAAACCACGGAGGCAATGTCCATCTGAGAGACGGATTTGGAGTCACACCGTTAGGTGTTGCTGCTGAGTATGGTCACTGTGATGTGTTAGAACACTTAATCCACAGAGGTACGTGAAAAGGAATTGCACATTCTTGATGTTTCTCCTGTCCCTCAATTTCTTTTTCTCCATTCCTCATTGGCTCCCCTTCCTCTCCTGAATGTAACTGGGCATCAGGCTTTTGTACTCAGCTCCTCGAGAAACCCCTCGAAAGCCCCCTCTTCCACAACTTAATTACACCCTATACATCATGACCTACAATTCTGCCTAGCTTTACTAAAACTTCTGGTTCTCAGTTTTCCTCCTTTGTAAATAAGGGCTAGGGTCATCTACTCCCCTAAGGATCCTCTGTGGAGAAAAGACTAACATTTTTGAGGCCCCCTCACAACACAACCTCATTTAATTATCATATGAACTCTATGAAATAAGCGGTATTTTACAGATGAGGAGATGGATATTCCTAGAAGTAAGTAGCTTGCCCCAGACTCTCTCAGTCTGCAGCAGAGCCAGAACTCAACACCTCTTTCTCCTACATCATGACTCTAGTCCTAAGTCACTTGAATGTTATACAGTTTGTGTTCTTTGATAATATTTTGTCTCATTTCCCCTCTGAACTCCTTAAGGTAGTCATTTTTTTCACTTTAGGATCTTCTGCTGGGTCACACACAGCACACAGAGGGCACTTGTTGAAATGAAATAGAGAGTTAACGTTGCCTTTAAATTTAAGAGACTACTCCTTTTCCTGGGAGTATTTGTCTACCATGTAAATTGACTTCTTGATTTCTCACGCAAAGATTTTCTAATCAAATGAAACATGCATGCGTAATTGTTTATTGAAAATACTGAGAACACAGCTGTTCTTAATCCTATACTTTTAATTTTAAGTCCTAGCCAGAAAGGAAAACAGCAGGTTATTATTAAGGCAACTATCATGACAATTTCAAATAATTCCAGTTATCACTCTGCCATATGTTTTATTTACATTGTCAGGTGGTGATGTGTTTGCTTTGGCGGATGATGGGGCATCAGTGTTGTTTGAGGCAGCAGGAGGGGGCAATCCTGACTGCATTTCCCTCCTGCTGGAATACGGAGGAAGTGGAAATGTTCCTAACAGAGCAGGGCATCTTCCCATACACCGAGCTGCTTACGAGGGACATTATCTGTGAGTAACAAATCATAAGATCATTTTAAGTTGAAAAATACAAAAGTGTATGAACAGTAGAGTCTCAAGCCTAATCTATATAATACCTCCCAAAATCTGAAAAGAAAAAGACACGCTGTGCACACATTTTGAGTATATTAATATCTGTTTTATTTTTCCCTTTCTTTTTATGTTCTGGAACTTTCTAGAATTTGAACATTGAACTTATACCACTTTTATAATTAAGTTTTTTTAATGTTTTATTTATTTCTTTTTTCTTTCTTTTCTTTTTTTTTTTTAAATGTTTTTATTTATTTCTAGGAGAGAGAGAGAAAGACAGCATGAGCAGGGGAGGGTCAGAGAGAGAGGGAGTCACAGACTGAAACAGGCTCCAGGCTCTGAGCTGGCAGTCAGCACAGAGCCCGACGCGGGGCACGAACCCACGAACCGCGAGATCATGACCTAAGCGAAAGTCGGACGCTTAACCGACTAAGCCACCCAGGCGCCCCTAATGTTTTATTTATTTCTGAGAGAGACAGACAGCATGAGCAGGAGAAGGTCATAGAGAGAGGGAGACACAGAATCTGAAACAGGCGTCAGGCTCTGAGCTCGCTGTCAGTACAGAGCCCGACGTGGGGCTCGAACCCATGAACCGTGAGATCATGATCTGAGCCGAAGCCGGACACTTAACTGAGCCATCCAGGCACCCCACCACTTTTATAATTAAAATTTTTTCTCTTAGAAGGAAATAAGTTATAACTGAGAATTCTGCACAAACCACCCAAATATGTCTCTCTGTTTTTTGTTTTATCAATGTGTGTAACAAAAAGCAACACAGTTTCTAAAACTTTTGCCTTTGACAAAGGACTTTGTGACAATACTACCAGTATTACTCCAATGTTTATTAATACCTATAGATATTATGATATAATGTCAAATTCACCCTTGAATAGAAAAATTTCATTATAAGGTCAGATATCTTTATGCTGGTGGGGGGAAAAGGTTTGGATAGATTTTTAAACCACAAAATGTGCCACAATCAACACATCCATACAAATCTATAATCACTAAATTAAACCACCCACCATAAGAGGATGGTTTTAGGCAATTTAATATATTTTATAAGTTCAAAAATTTTGCAATCATTAGGCCTTAGCACCTTCAGTGGCCACATTGGCTAAGTCAAGTGGCCAATGACACATAATTGATGCTAAGTGACATGTTGTTAAAGTTTACCTGGATTTACTCCCAGTGTTCATAAATTCACACATGGTAGCTCTGAATTAGGCACAAGAGATCAAGTTCTCCTTGCTGTGGCTCTCATGCGTGTCTAGTTGTTCAGGCAAGTGTGAAATTCACAACTGTTTATCACAGGTTCGTAGAAACCTAAGCTGTGGTGAGTTATCCCCATTGGACTGATGTAGGGTGATGGAATAATAAAGAGTCTTTTTTGTGGCTATTAATTCCATTGCAAGCTATATGGAGGCAGGCGGGAGGTGCATGGCCACTACTAAAGCATAGACTGCTCAGAAAGA
Source organism: Hyaena hyaena (assembly GCF_003009895.1). Lineage (NCBI taxonomy): Eukaryota > Metazoa > Chordata > Mammalia > Carnivora > Hyaenidae > Hyaena > Hyaena hyaena. The sequence continues at coordinate 1,772,271 of NW_024080792.1, forward strand.
AGTGAGAGAGAAGGAACGAATGAGAATTCAAAAGGCCTGAACTCTAGTCCTTGCTCCACAGTCCATGTGTGACCATGGACTGTCATTTCACCTCTCCAGACTTCTGTTGCTCTTCTGTTGAATGAGGGGTTGGACTAAGCAATGTTCAAGGTCATGTCCTGTGACTCCATAATTCTCAAGGTCAAGATTATAAAACATTCTTCTATGGCATCAGATGAGCTTATCTTTCTTTTATATTTTTTTCGTTAAAGAGTTTTGGTTGTTTATAAGTAGTACGTTGTTCCCAAGAGAATTGGAAGACAGAGAGCATTCCTGAAGAACCACAATTCTAGGACCAAACATAGGACATCAAGCATGTTCCCCGGGAATATTTAGAATGGGAAACTAAAAACAAAACTGAATTACACTAAACTGAGCAGTAAGCCAGTGGGCAAAAGTGAAATGTTAAATGTTTTTGTATGAGGTTATCTAGAGACAAGAAAAGAAGCTAAACAGGCTGTATTCGCTTGTCTAGTGAGGAAACTGGTTTATTAAAATTCTTCATTTTCTTCCTGCCATGTGGATATTTGACTTTTTTTTTTTTTTTTTTTTTTTTTTAGTGCGCTGAAGTATCTTATCCCAGTAACATCCAAACATGCAATCCAGAAAAGTGGGCTAACACCAATTCACTCAGCAGCAGACGGACAAAACGTACAGTGCCTAGAGCTGCTTATTGAAAATGGCTTTGATGTCAATACCCGGCTCGCTGACCACATTTCCGAGAGCTATGATGACGAGCGGAAGACCGCACTCTATTTTGCTGTTTCTAACAATGATATCCAGTGCACGGAAGTCCTTCTGGCTGCAGGTGCAGACCCAAACCTAGATCCCCTCAACTGTCTACTCGTGGCAGTGAGGGCCAATAACCATGAAATTGTCCGGCTGCTTCTCTCCCATGGAGCTAACGTCAATTGTTATTTCATGCATGTGAATGACACACGTTTCCCCAGTGCCATTCAATATGCCCTAAATGATGAGGTAATGCTGAGGCTGTTGCTGAATAATGGCTACCAAGTGGAGATGTGCTTTGACTGCATGCATGGGAACATCTTTGGAAATTCATTTGTGTGGTCAGAGATAGAAGAAGAGGTACTACCGGGGTGGACATCTTGTGTAATAAAAGATAACCCGGTGAGTTACATTCTTTTCTTCTTCCTACTGGGTCATCATCCTAACTTTTGCTCATTTAGAGATATCACAAGAAAAGAAAAATCACTCTCTTATATTTTTCTTTTTCTTGGATTTTTGCTTGCAATAATATGGGGATATAAGCATAAAATGAGGCAAAAAAGGTTGTTTTTCTAAAATTGGAAACTGAATGTAGATGAATGTGAAAATGTATGCAACTAATAATTTATGCTTATTTGGTGGAAAATTGGGAATGGAAACATGGAGAGAAGAATCATGGAAAGCAACCTGATTCTTCCATGCTAAGTTGACTGCTATCACATCAAAGTCATGCATATAGCGTCAGGGCTCATAGTTTCCCAGATAAAAGCAAACAATTTATTTTTCTTTTTTGTTCATTACAAGGAAGGTACTTATATTTTCTGTAAGAAGACAATGATAGTAACTTTTCATAACAAAATTGAGTGCTTGTGTATATACTATATTAAATTTATTACTAAATTAAATTTTATCAATTCTCTCAGTTCTGTGAGTTCATTACAGTTCCTTGGATGAAACATTTGGTAGGCAGCGTTATTCGTGTATTAATTGATTACATGGATTATATCCCTCTGTGTGCTAAGCTGAAGTCTGCACTAGAAGTACAGAGAGAATGGCCAGAAATCCGTCAAATACTAGGTAAAAAAAAAAAAAAAAGTTTTGTCTATAATTTTTTTTATGCAGAATGTATACAGGGGAAGTTTCTTAATGTCATATTTGATTCTTTTTCTATGCTACTTTATTTTCAGAATCATCCAGGTTTTTAAAAATCTTCCTTAATACTTCCTCTGATATGGGATGCTAAGTTTTTTGCTATTTTTAACACTTTCCAAATCTTTCATTGTATAATGAGTAATAATATGACTATATTAACATTTGACAAACTCATTTAAAAAAACTTCTATAAGACCATAAGATATATAGACTCTAATCTCCATGTCGGCAGGCATCTGTTTATTTTTGTATTCTCAAGGCTTAGCATGATACCTAGTGAGTAGTAAATAATAAATACTGAGTAAATGGATGAATGGAATGAATTAGAGTTATTCTTTTGGATATGCTCTCTCTCAGGTCTTTATTGACAAATTCCTATCAAAAGTTTGTCTTATACGCAGATCATTTTGTATTCTCTAAGTTAAAATTTAGTTCATAATAAAAGTGAATCATATTATAAATACAGCCTAAGGCTAAGGGCAATTACAAAACAGTCTCGATCCTATAAATTCTCTTTTTTTAAAGATGTTAAGTCATTCTGAAGCTCACTAAAGTTTGGAAACCAATCTTTTATTTTATTTTATTTTATTTTATTTTTATTAAGTAAGCTCTATGCCTAACATGGGACTTGAACTCATGATCCCAAGATCAAGAGTCACATGCCCCACCAACTGAGCAGCCAGGCACCTCTTGGACCCTATAAATTCTTGAAACTGACCTGTTAAGTCTCCCTTTCTGAACCATACCCCACATTGGGAATAAAATCAAAATCAAGTAGGACAGAGCCATGAGAAACTCCAGATAAAAGGAGGGGCAGCAAACAGAACCAGGAAACTTCAGGAGCAAGCCACTATTTGAGATCATTGCAAGAAGACAATAGAATAGGGAATTCTGTAAAGTCAGAAGAGCTACCTTGGACCAAGCATCTTTCTAAAACTTCAGGAAAACTAATGTCACATCAAAATGAGTAACAGAAAATTATCACAGTCAAGTTTCATATAAATTTATTATAAGAAAAAGCAGGAAGAGGAACAGAATAATATCCTCACAGACAAGAAAGCACACTAGGAAAGGACACCCTCAGAACAGATGAAAACTAAAAACTTAATTTCAAAACAGGCTAAATCACATAAGGAAAATGATACAAGACATGAAAGAACCACACAATTTCTGAATTACAAAAATTCAGAAATGAGATAATAGAACTGAGGAAGGAACTAGACAGAAAAAGAAAAAAATAATTTCTTTTTTAAAAAAATAATTTCAAATTCAAAGGCTGAACCAGAATGAAAGCAAGAACTAATAAAGCAGTAGATAATACCTTCAGAGAAACAGAAGCTGAAACAGAAGAAACATTTTTGAATAAAACAGAAATAAAGGAATAAACCAAAGCATTTGAAAGGCAGTGACAGATATTAAAGACAGGCGATTAAGAGTAAGGAAAAGAATAATAGGGTTCCTTGAAAAGGAAAACCAACAAATGTTCTCTTTGAGGGAACAGAACAAATACAAAAACTTATTTTACAAAAAAAAAAAATCTATGATAAAAAGAGAAGACAAAACTACAAATTACTATATTCTTTGGTCATGTGGGCAAAAACAATTGACTTATGGGGGAAAAAGCAGATTTTCTCAGGTAATATGGTTTCTCTGATTGTCTTCTGAAGAAACACTAGGAAATGAGCTTCAGATAAACCAAAATGAGGAGAGGGACTGACAGAAGGACTAGTACTGAGCATTAGACAGAACACCAAGTTAAAAGGGAGTTAAAAGGGAGAAGATATAATATGTAGGGCTGCATGGTCAGATAAAGAGGGTATGACACAACTATTTATTTATTTATTTTAAATTTTTAATGTTTATTTATTCTTGACACAGAGAGAGAGAGAGAGACAGAGTGTGTGTGTGTGTGTGTGTGTGTGTGTGTGTGTGCTAGCAGGGGAGGGTAAGAGAGAGGGGAAGACACAGAATCTGAAGCAGGGTCTGTGATCTGAGCTGTCAGCACAGAGCCTGACGCAGGGCTTGAACTCAGTAACCGTGAGATCATGACCTGAGTCGAAGTCAGACGCTTAAGTGACTGAGTCACCCAGGCACCCCTGACACAACTATTTTAAATTGGAGAGAGCAAGGGTGCCTGGGTGGCTCAGTCGGTTGAGCGTCCAGCTTTGGTTATGATTTCACGGTTCATGAAGTCAAGCCCAGCTTTGGGCTCTGTGCTGACAGCTCAGAGCCCTGGAGCCTGCTCCGGACTCTGTGTCTAACCTCTCTCTGTCCCTCCCCAACTCAACTCTGTCTCTCTCTCTCAAAAATAATAAATAAATAAATAAATAAATAAATAAATAAATAAATAAATAAAAACAAAGCACACACAAAAACTTATTTAAAGATTTTATTTTTAAGTAATGTCTTCACTCTATGTAGGGCTTGAACTAACCCTGAGACCAAGAGTTACATACTCCACTGACCAGGCCAACCAGGCAACCCTACACAAAAATATCTTTTATGTTTATTTTTATTTTTTCAATGTTTATTTATTTTTGAGAGAGAGAGACAGAGAGAGAGAGAAACAGAGTATGAGCATGGGAGGGACAGAGAGAGAGGAGAGGGAAACACAGAATCCACAGCAGGCTCTAGGCTCCAAGCTGTCAGCACAGAGCCCAACGCCGGGCTTTTACTCACGAACCATGAGATCATGAGCTGAGCCGAAGTGGGACATCCAACCAACTGAGCCACAAAAACATTTTTTAAAGATATCAAATTACATGATGGTGGCATAATATTAACACTATTACTTGAGAATGAGACTCATTCAGTAAGTGAGTGATTATGGGATAGTCTAACTCTATTATTCTTTGTATCCTTGAGAACCAGATTATCTGTGTGGAAGAAAGGAAATACAGATGTAAGATGGTAAGAAGAAAAACATCTTTTAGTCTTGAACTTGAATTGGAAGAATCAATTTGAACTCAAGCTATTTTACCTGAGGTGTGTGTGTGTGTATGCGTCTACAAAAAAGGCTTAGAAACAAAGACAAACTGAGTAGCATCGAACATCCCTAGCAGGCTGTGGTCTTGAAATACCATTTCCTAGAAAAGGAAATGGATGATTTCAGGTTTCAGGAAGCAATGTCCAGGACGAGCCTGGAATGTCTGTCATTCCACATTGCAAAGAAATGCTCAAAGCCTACAAGAGCAGGCCAAAAGAATCCAGGAGCCAACTTGAAGAGGATCCTACTGGCCGAAGATGGGACAATGAAGCTTCCAAAGGGTAATTATATCAATACATCGAAACCAAGTATGCTAAAATACGATATTTTAAAAATTGGTCAGCTCCAGAAGATAAAATCAACTCATTAGCTTGAAAACTTATAAAGGAAAAGATCTAAGCGTTTATTCTGCCTTACCTATGTGATTTGTGTCACTAGTAACCACAAAGAAGAGGAGCAAAAGTGTCTCTTTGTCAAAATATTTCAAATAAGAAGTGAAAACGAAATGATATAACTAGATGTCACCATTTTGCAGTCCCCAGTCAGCTAACGGATTTAGTCACTGAACATCAATTGTTCCCACTATCTCATTATGTGCCATTGATGAAAGAACACAGCACCAGGTGTAGTTTTGCCAAGGAGATCAAACCTGAGTCAGCTCAAGTCTCTGTATCTGGCTATCAATTTGCTAGAAATAGATGGCGGGAAAGCACAGACCTGCACCATGAAAATGCAATCAGCAAAATTTAAGCTGTGGGAAACTGCAGGGCTTTCTGGTTCTTCAGAGATTAATTGAAGGAAAGAGAAGAGGAAGGATTAAAAAAGACTTAAAGATCATATCATTTTTTAAAAAATATTGTGAATACAATAGCACAGGGATAGTACACTTAGATGATGAAGCTCTAAAGTAAGTGATTCCGGGGGCACCTGGTTGGTTCAGTCAGTGGAATGTGCAACTCTTGATCTCGGGTTGTTAAGTTCAGGCCCCATATTGGGTGCAGAGATGACTTAAAAGAATAAATAAATAATAAAGGAAGTGATTACCATAAAAGTCAGAATAGTGGTAACATGGGGGAGAAAGGAATAAAGATTGCAATGGATTATGGAGGAAATCCTAGGGCAGCTGGGGAAATTCTTCTATTCATGACCTGGGAGGTAATTAAAGATACTCATCTTGTAATCACTAATAATGACTCATAAAGCTATACGTGTGTAGTTACTTTATATTTTATTTTTATAATAAAGAGGTTAAAACAGTTTGGAGATTGTAAGAGGTTATAGACCTGGAAAACGAAGCCAAGATTCGAACCCTTGTCTGTCTTACCTCAAACCACTCTCTCCAACACCACTGTGCTTCCTGTCATAGGCAGAACAGAGTTCGCTTCTAACTGCTAATTGTCCATGTGTTTTTATTACAAAAGAGTAACAATTCTGTTGACTTTAGAAAGGAAATCAAGGAGGAAGACCAAGAAGGTGTTTTGCTGTTTCAGTCATACATTAATGCAGCTGGAGTGGAAGTCAGTTGAATGCTGTGAGCGTGGTTAACCACTGGATGTCAGGATTCCTCCAGACATATGTGAGGCGGTGTATTTGTTAAAGAAGAAAATAAAATGTAATTCCTTTCTTTTAAAAATGGGCTTATTTTGCCTATTTGGGTAATAATAATTTTGCCTCCATAGTTTTTGAAAATCACTGTTTTAATTTTTTAAGAAGATAATCACAAAGGTAATGGAAATGTGATATCATTTATTCCTGAACTGAGTGATAGTTCATATTACTGAGTGGTTACAAAGTACCAAGCAGTTTTCTAATACTTTACATAAATTAATTTGTTTGAGCTTCAAACACCCTATCAGGTAGGTCCCGTTGTTATCCACATTTCACAGGTGAGAATACTGAGATCACAGAGGTTAAGTTCAAGGTCACACAGATACTAAGTGGCAGAGCCACGATTTAAATCTACACCAACAGTCCAAAGCCCACAGCTAAAACCCGGTGCTCCGCTGCCTTTTCACATTATCCGCCGGGACAATATATCAGTGTTGTAATATAGATAAAGTAAGAGATGAAAATAAAGACTAATATCGGATATTTAAGTGATGTTAGATTTTTTTAAAAAATACAGAATGTTTAAGTATCAGAAACTGAAACAAACCTAAGATTGAATTACAGACACACGGAATCATTTAATCGCGAGCTCGATCTCACAACTGTGAGGTCACGACCTGAGCAGAAATCAAGAGTTGGACACTTAACCAACTGAACAACCCATGCGCAGCATTTGCTTTCTTAAGCCAATTCCATTCATTCATTTAACGTGTTCTGGCTCGACACCCACTATGAGCCAGACTGTCTTCCTGACATGGAGACAGGCTGAGTGTTTGTCTTCATGGAGACTGCATTCTGAAGTAGTGTCAGGGATGCTTAATCACACTTTGAATTTCTTTTTTTTTTTTTTTTTTTTAAATATATATATTTTATTTATTTCTAGGAGATAGAGGGAGAGACAGCGTGAGCAGGGGAGGGTCAGAGAGAGAGGGAGTCACAGACTGAAACAGGCTCCAGGCTCTGAGCTGGCAGTCAGCACAGAGCCCGACGCGGGGCTCGAACCCACGAACCGCGAGATCATGACCTAAGTGAAAGTCGGACGCTTAACCGACTAAGCCACCCAGGCGCCCCTGAATTTCTTTTAAAATTGTCAGTTGCTAAATGTATACATATCTGATTTTTACAATGACACTACTAATGTTATTCTAAAACAGTAGGTAACTTACAAGTCAATCTACGATATTGTTTTTATTTTTTGCTTGTTTTTTTTTCCCATGATTTTAGAGAATCCTTGCTCATTAAAGCATTTGTGTCGGCTAAAAATTCGAAGACTTATGGGACTGCAGCGACTCTGCCAGCCATCCTCACTGGAGAAGCTCCCTCTACCACCAACCATTCGAAGATATCTATTATTTAAAGAGTATGATCTCTATGGGCAAGAGCTAAAATTGCCATAATTTTAAAAATAATATTTTTAATGTGACTTTAAAAATAGTTTAAAATGGGATTCCTTCAGAACCTCTTGGAATCATTTTACATTCTTAGGTGTGTTTGAATCCATTAACGATGATAGCGTGTTCTTATGGGGACACGGTACTTTACATCTTTAGAAACTTTACATTGTGATGTTTTTGAGCTGATCAATATTTGGTATGTGAATTTCTTTTCATTATCTTCACCTCCAACAAGTCTTCAAATTCTCCCTATCAAGTGTTTCCTACAATATCCATCTCTCCTGTGTTTATAAAACAAACAAAGAACCACTTTCTTAAACCCACATCTCCAGACAGTTGCTGGCTCTCTCCTTTCTTTTATACCCTCACTGCATAAAAGAGCTCTTTCCTGCCTGCAGATGCACACTCTATAATCTGGCCTGGGCTCCCCACTGCCTTTCTCAAGGTCTTTAACAACTGCCTTGTTGCTAATTTCAATGAGTATTCTTCAGTCCTTTCAACTGATTCCCGCAGCATCTGGCACTGGTCTGCTCTCTCCTTGAAATGGTTTTCTCTTAGTTTTCAAGACACCTTGCTCTCTTGGCCTTCTTCCCCACTCCCTCTCCCCCACCCCCTCTCCCGCTCCCCCCCTTCTCTTCTCCACCCCTCTCCCCCGCTCCCTGGATGGCCACTTTGTCTAGTATGTCCGAAGCCCTGTCCGGGAGGAATGTCATCAGTCATCAATGCCTATGGTTTTAATAACTAACTCTAACTATTGACGTAGAACATTTTTGTCTGAAGTTCAACTCTTTCTCTCCGCTCTGTACACAAGTGTTCTAATGGACTTTTCAAGACAGAGAAACCTCAAATTCAACATATCCCCAAATGAGTTCACTACCTTCCTCCACAAAAGGGCTCTTTTCCTACATCCTCTAGCTCAGCAGTTAAGCCTGATTATCATCAGTTCCGTTTCCTAAGGAAAAGCCTGGACATCAGCCTTGACCATCCCATTTTTCTTACCCAATATAATGAATCGCCAGTTCCTGCTAAGTTTGTCCCTTGAAGATATCGTCTAATTCTAGCTATTCTTTCCTTTTTCGTGGGATACTGTAGTGCTATCTAGCTGGCCTCCTCTTCCTGCTGTCTTGTTCTATCCAACATACGTTCTACACACAACATCCCAGAATGATCTATTGGAAATCTAAATAGAGTTTCACGCCCCTGCTTAAAATCATTCCCATTGCTCTTAGGATAAAGTCCAGAGGTCTTCCTGGCCCTTCCCATTCGAAATCTCTGCCTTCCTCCTTAGTCTTATCTCTTGACTTCTCCCTTACTCCTCTCTTTTAACCATATTAAACACCTTTTAAAGTTTATTCTTTGAACAGTGATTCCAGATTTTTAGATTTTACATACCCATAGTTTCAAAAATAGGGTCCTCTACTTTAAAAAAAATCTATCATCTACTATCACTGTCATTTTATAAAAGAGGGGCCATTTTAATGCCAGATCAGTCGGCTTTAAACACAATTATTAAAATTGAATGACTTTAGCTTTTAAAATATTTAACACGCCGCCTTCATTTCCCTGTTGATGGCTGAAAATGTCATTGTGGCCCAACAAATATCTGAGGTCCTTTGGGAACCATTGTTGTAGAAATAGACTATGCGCTCTTATACCTCAAAGTTTTTGCATTTTTTTTCTCTCTGTGCCTAGAATCTCTTTCCATCTCCTTCTTCCCCTCTCACCCTATAGGTCTCAGCTTAGATCATCCTTCCCATAGGACGGAAGGCCACAGCAGAGCACTTTTCAGGCTGTATTACAGGTGGCTGTGTTCACATCTGTCTGCCCCACTAGACTGAAAGCTCTATCAGAGCAGGGTCTATGTCTGTTTTGTTTTCCAGTGTTTTCTTAGAGCCAAACACATTCCCTAGAGCACAGAGAACGTTTGATAATTATTTGTTGAATATGCTGAAGGAGTAGATTTTTGTATAAGTCCCAGACAAAAATAATCAGTGACCTCATCACTATCATGGTAAAATGATAGTTTTGAGTCTCTGAATTGGCTATGTAACCTTAATCATGTAATTATTGAGATTTGTTTCTTAGATTTTAATAATATATCTTTCTTAAATTTATGTCTGTCTTTAGAGTTACCGTATTCTTTCAACAGTAATGCCTGACTGGTTTGTGAATTTTTCAAATTATTTTTAGCTTTAGTTGTCTTTCAAAGAGTATAAATAAGCCTGAAAAAAAAAAAAAAACAAAACTGTGCAATTAGAGCTCTAGTTTTAACCTCCTGTATTCCCTAGAGGATATATTTTATATAAATGAAACTGCAAATTATTTATTTATTTAATTCAAACTATTATCTTTTGTGTATAGTATTGCATGATTCCCTCTATTTCTCTCCTAGTTGTGGCTAAATACATTGTTACCTGTAAGCATTGCTCTAAATCAATAAAAACTAGTACTGGGGATGTAAATCTGCTTTATATTTCAGATATTCAGTAACTAAAGCATTGACATTTTCATTAATGTATTTTTGTGTAAATACATTCAAGATGCTTTGGATATTAAGTAAACTCTAGTACACCAAAGCTGTGACATTTTCGTTCGTGCATTTTATGTAAACGTATTCACAAAACATCTGAATGCAAAGATAGGAGTTCATGGCATATGTTACAGGTTTTACAAGTGTTTTTTCTGATACTTGTGCAGCAGGAGAAAGATGTATTCTATGGAACTGACACAATTGCTGTATCTGAAATGGATCTGATCTTTTTTTCTTACATTTTGAAGTTTCCTAGCCGTGCTTTTGTTTTTGAGTGGGCTGAGTGGCAAGGGGAACTAATTTCTATCTAATTAGGACTCTGTTCTTCCTGAATATGTCACTTTATCTGGAAGAGGGCAACAGCTGCTTCTCCCCACTGAGCCTGGAGAAGCCAAACATTCTACAGTGGTGCCTGTTGAACCACTGTGGAATCGACATGATAGAGTTTTGATGACATCGCCCCATGCTGCCAAGATGTACATGGTTGTTTTGGTCACAGTGGATTTTGTTTTGTACTCCACAGGGAGCCTGGAGGGAAAGGAGCAGCTCTGATCTCTCATTTGAATACATTTTCTTTAGTTTTTCAGTACGCAGTCCTTAAAGAGTATTTCCATTGCGGACTTAAAATAATTTTATAAGCACATGGAAACCAAGTGCCTCCAGAAGACTGAGGTTCAATCATTTTCGCTGGTCACAGGACATGTTTCTAGGCAATAGGATGACAGTGCAAAAGACGTGAGGAGGATCGTGTTCGTGAGGTACAGCAAATATTCATAGGTAACCCTCCCTTTGATGCGGGCTTTCAAAAATTCAGTATCTATAGGTCAGACAGTATGGAAACTACCAAAAAAAAAAAAAAAAAGATGGAGATGGAGTCTTTTAGACACAGAGAACACACTTCAGCCTCGTCATTGACCTTTTGCCCCACATTCCGATCCACATTTCGTTTTCAAGTCACATTACTCTCATGTATATAGTCACCTTCCAAATCAGAAATTACTTAGGACGTGTAAAAACTCTAAGCCGCTTCAAGTTTTTCATGGGTCAAAATGAAACACTGCATGCATATATCCATACTTACATACACCCAGTACATATATATATGACATATACACATAGAATATACATACACACATACATACACACCTGCAGCCTAGTGCGGCATTTTAGCAGTGCCATATAGTGCAGGAGGTAAGAACATATACTTTGTAATCCCAAAGACCTCAGTTTGAACCAGGCACCACCAATTATTAGCTGCTTGATTTTGAACAAGACATGAGATAAGTACATAAACACCATACCCAACCTAGAGTAAGTGCATGTGCAACTCGAGCTCTCAGCATTATTACTCCACAGTGGGAGAGCCAGCGCCAGAGCTGCAAAAGCCAAGAACCTTGGTCTCATGACATGTCTGCAGCTCGTCATGCTTACGTGTGAAAATATGAAAAATAATGTCAGAGATGTGTATGGCCTCTCACTATCATCTATAAATACTTTGAGAAAATTCACAGGATGAAAACACCAGAGGATTGGCCCAAGCGTGCAGAACCCCTCCTCCACTTTTTACTAGGAAATCCCTGATCATCAATTGTTGGGAGAAAAGAAAGGCTTCTCGGGGGAGAAGATGTGTAGAAGGAGTACTTATTTGACCTCGGTGGCCTGTGTTTTGCAACCTCAGGGAGTGCTAGAGATGTCTGGGGATTTGCTGTTTTTGGAAGGGGACAGTCTAGTAATTTGAATCTGGGCACTGGGGGCGCCTGAGTTCTCATATCAGATTGGCAAGCGATTCCACCACAGGCACTTGACGGGTACTCACATTCTGTGCTTGAGATTCCAGTAAACTGGGAACAGTCATTTCTCTGGCCTTGGAAGTCTTCCATCCCAGATCCCCAATGAGATTGAAGATAAAACTTCTTGGAAGCAGCCCATAGTGTTGAATAAGGTAGAAGGTGTGTAAGGTGCTAAATGTGGTACTTACTTTGGGATTGCGTGGCAGTGAGATGCCAGTATCTGGTTCTTTCTGTTTGAGGCAAAGTCCATACTGCCTTCTCAAGGAAAGTTTTGGGGTTTTTTTATGCTTTGTGGAAGCCAAATACCTAGACATGACATTCAGTGGTCAATAAACCATGAATTCCTGAATGTCTGAATACCCCTGATGAATTAGTTACCCCAATTGGGTTAGTATTGTTTCAACGAAGTGACAAGTTTAATCACCTTTGACTGGAGGAAGGTAATGTTTGCTTAGGTCTGACTCATTGGAAGCCCTTCAACCAGACTCAGCACTGCCCCCAGACGCTCCACCAGGGTTCTGTCCTTCACAACCACCCAAGGTACCCGAGAGGCTTAACTGAATTTGTGGACTGGAGGATTCCCTGAGTAAATCTCAACTTCAACTTTACTGAGTTGGACTTCCTACAGTGATTCTAGGATACCCTCTCTTCACCAGGAAACAAAACCTTTTACTACACCATCAAAAGTAAGGTTTAGAATGCAAGTAAATTTAAAAGAGGTGGAAGAATACTGAGACCTTTTTTAAAGGTCTTTTTTAAATAACAGGCCTCAGTAAGGAAATGGTGGTGAGAACCCCGTCTGTAGAAGGAAACTGGTAAATATTTCCTATAGATCGAAAGTTTAATCATGTGTTGTACGAAGGTGGAAAGAATCTTGAGAAACACCTAATTGATTTTAATACATTCTAGAAAGGCCCTTTATTTGTCCCCTGTTTTAGAGTTCACAAAGCATTCCACGTACATCATCTTACTTGATTTTTACAACTGTTTTGAGGTGAAGGGCAGGGAATGTGTTAATTACCTGCAACTCTATAGATAGGGAAAACAATCTTACAGATAACTAAGGTAGTCAGTACCAGACCTAGGACTCAACAGGAAACTCTTGACTCCAAATCCCCAACTTTTACCACCCCATCATTTTTAGTTCAGATTCAGAGGGCATTGTTCATAATAGCCGAAAAGTGGATATAATCTAAATGTCCATAAACTGGTGAATGAATAAACACAGCACGGTTTACTGTTTAGCAACATGCTACAACATGGATGACTCTGAAAAGCATCAGGTTAGGTGAAAGAAGTCAGATACAGAAGAATACTATTGTATGATTCTGTGTATATAAAATGTCCAGACAAAACAAATACATTGAGACAGAAAACAGATCAGTGGTTGTCTGGAGTTGGGTGGAGGGAACAAAAATTGATTACGTGGGGTACTGGAAATGTTCTAAATTTACAGTTTGGTAAATTTACTGAAAATAATCATTGAACTTTACACTGACAGTGAGTGGATTTTATGGTATATAAATTAAACTGAATACATTGCTTTAAAAAAACAGGAGGTGCCTGCCTCTCACTGACAGGCGATGCCATGTTTACAGCTTCACTGAAGTAGCTCAGCTAAACAATGGAATCATCTGGCTCAGAGGAAAGCACTTGGTTCTTGTGCTCGCGGCACATGATTTATTAGTTTTGCTCTGCTGATAAGACCATTAAAAGCAAATGACACAGCATTCAAGGGCAGCGCCATGTTTACTGCCTTCACCAGTCTTACTGGATCTCAACCCAGGCAAACGTAGCCTTTCTGCCAACCTCTGACATTTTCATGCTGGTTGTAATATGGCTTTCCCATGTATTATTATTGTTGTTGTTGTTGTTGCTATTTACAAACCATACAGAAACGTACAGATTGGAGAGCTAAAAATGAAGATTTCCTGTGCTATTAAGGGCACGAATTGGCAAAGAATCAGGTTACCAGGGGGTTGGGGCTTTTGTAATAGCCTTGAAAACTAGCTCTGATTCTCTGGGGGGTGCAGTGCATAGGAAAGCAAGGAGGGGGGTGGCATTTGGAAATGAGTTCCAGGGGAAAATGAGAGAAGGCAAACATTCAAAAGGCTCTGAATATCAAGAACACAGGGTAACCATGGAAGTAAAAGTCAGTGCGGAACTGCGAGTCTGTGTGAAAAGACAGTGCCTTTGATTTTCATGAGAAAACTGCAAATGAAACAGCTCAGTAACCAGATAGCAGCTTTCAGGCATTAACTGTTCCATTATTGGGTATGCTGAGTTTCCATATTCCTCTACTTTCACGCCAAATTTACCTTTCTAGCCCCTCTTCATAGCAGGAGGTCAATTTTTCTGCCACGTCCCTGCAGGACTTGGAGTTTTCTAAAGTGACAGCTGTCGTGCACCTGAGGGGAGAGCCACCCCAAGGAAAAGATCCACATAGTGGGAACTGACCCTTCCCATTATTTTTCCTGATACCACAGTGAGCAAATCTGTCCAAAACAGTAATATCAACACTTGAGGTTACAAATAACTGTTGCTGACATGAATGGAAGCTTCAGACCTTCCAGGATACCCCAAGCAAACTTTCTTTTATTAGAACTTCATAGAATATATGTCAACTCTGCTCTTGCTGCATAAGTAGAATTCCATACTCATGATCTGCTGGGTAAAATGAAAGACCTTAATGGTGAAGGTCAGCTATTCATTCCTCACTTTGAAGTTTTTTTCTGGAAATCCTTTTTTTTTTTTTTTTTTTTTGGTTTTGACCTTATATTTTTAACATTATCAGTGTATTTTTCTATTCGCTTGCCTAGAACTCATTTTTACATCTTTGAATTAGTTCAGCAAAGAAAAAGCGAACCTACTCTCCATAAGGCGAAGCATCAGATGCTCTATTAAAAATTTCTTTCACTCAATCTGTCTTTCGTTTCAGTACATTTTGAAATGACAAATGAGTAAATCTCAATACAAGAAGCAGCTTGGACTTCTGATACATAACCACAATGATCACTTACTAGTTGGGTATGCTTTAAGAGGTTTTTTTTTTAACCTCTCAGAACCTCAGAACCCATTTTTATCCTTTGTGAAATGGAAGTAATAGTATCTATTTCACCAAGGGTTGCCTTCCATGCTTTCAGTGGTAGCTGCACACAATTATTAAACGGAGATCATATTCGTAGGTGAGACTGCCTGGCACGTAGTATGCAAAAGCAGTTTGTAGACTACGAATGTTATACGATTGCAAGATATTCTTTTTATAAATAGCTCTAATAATTTTAAATTTGACTCATGCTCACTCCCGTAAACTGGCATAGCTTGGAGAGTTGCTTGGCCGCCGGGCCTCAGAGCGAAGACTTGATAAGGGTATTTGCCAGCTCTCATCTGGACCCTGTGGCCTGTTTGGTTGTTGTCCGTACAGAGCCTGACCTTTGCCTGACATTCCCCCCGGGAGCCATCTGACACGCTCCCCGCAGACACACGGAGAAGTCGGAAGCTTAACTTCCTAGGGGGTCATAATATTAGTTCGGCAGCCTGACGACAAGCCGTCCGTAGGAAATGTTGAAAACCCAAATCCTTCTGTGTAAATGGGAGCTATGTTAGATATGTTCAGGAAGCAATCTTGCACCTGTACATTGAAAGAGATTAGATAAGCCTTCAAGAAAAAAAAACAAAAAAAGCAGGGATAGAGGGAGGGTAAAAGTTAACTGGTAGAACCCTTGACATGTGTGAGGATAAGAGAATTTTCAGTTTCCCAGTTTTGCAAATGTTATTATCTCATATGATTTCTATGTTTCCTCATCAGCAAATTGAGGACACTTTCAGTAAGAAAGGTCTCCACGAGACGAACAAGAATGTCATCATGAGATAGGAACACTTCAGTGGCCAGTGGTCTTGTTCACTAATTGGAGGCCACACTCAGAAGCTTCTGGGCCCCTGTGAGTATTGGGGTTCACAAGAGTAGTGGGGTGTCGGTGGTGTGGGGGGGTAGAGAAGCTGGGTTACAACTATGCAGCTCTTCTCTGTAAGCAGTGTCAGTAAACTGCTTAAGGAGAGCTCAGAAGAAAGCAGCTCAAATCACCTACCGCCTCATAATTTTTCATGACTCTATTGTTGCTTTGAATACAGTCTCACCTTCATAACTAATCGTGTACTTATAATTTCATATTGTTTCATAAAGAGGGGCTCAACACTGTATTAACTCTATAAAACTTGGATCCACTCCTGCCTAGCTGGCAATGCGTCTGGTTTGGGTTTGTTTTCAGCCCTACAGCTTGAACATCGAATAACTGTGCTAAGCCTTGGTGACAGTCGATGGGGCAGGCACAGCCCCTCCCCTAGGAGAAAACGCCAGTATGCCAAAGGTGTCTTGAAACAAGACATGCCAAGTGGGATGCTGCATGGAGTGAATGCAGTTTGGGGGAGCTGAGAGAACTAAGCTGCCCCAGGCATCAGGAGAAGCCTGTCCTTGGGAGTGTTGCTTAAGACCTGCGCCTGTAGAAGAGGCAAAGGCATTCCAGGCACAGGGAGGAGCGGGACAGCGGCTTGAGGGTGATGGAGCAAGTGGGGGGGGGGGGGGAGTCCAGGAGCCCAGTGTGGCTTGGGTGTGAGAGTTGTAGGGAGTGACCCCAGCTGAAAGATGGAGGGGTCAACAAGGCTTGATCCTGGAGGGGCCAGAGGGCATGTCAAAGATTCTGTCTCAAGGATAATGAGAGCCATTCAAGGATTTTAAGCAGAGAATGACCCAAAGGGATTTGTATTTTTAAAAAGTTACTCTGTTGGGGCACCTGGCTGGCTCAGTCAGTTGGGCGTCCGACTTCAGCTCAAGTCATGATCACCGTTAGTGATTTAGAGCCCTGCATTGGCCTCTCCACTCTCAGTGAGGAGCCTACTTCGGATCCTCTGTCTACCTCTCCCTCTGTCTCCTCCCCCACTCGATCTTTCTCTCAAAAATAAATAAATATTAAAAAATTTTTCTTTAAGTTACTCTGTTAAGAGTACACTTATCTTGATGAGCACTGAGTCATGTGTAGAATTGTTGAATCACCATTGTACACCTGAAGCTAATATAACACCGTATGTTAAATACACCAGGATTGAAAAAAAAAAAGTTACTCTGGCTCTCTTTGTAAAAGGGGAAAATGTCAGTCTTCCAAGAAAATGAGGACGGCAGCTTAGATTCAAGTGGAAATAGTCAAAGGGGAATCGTCAGAAATATAGCAGGAATTTGAGAATTGCTTAAAATCCAGGAGTCTGGGCCTCACAATGGAGTATGTCCATGTTGGTGACAGAGGGACCCAAAGGTAACACACAGGCTCCAGCAACCGGGTGGGTGAAGAAGGCGCGTTCAGGAATGTGGAAGCCTGGGTGTGGGGGAGGGGAAGCAGGAAAAGGGAAATCAAGACACTGGTGTGGGGCAGGTTGAGTTTTAGGCACCGGTGAGACACCCACCCGAATACAGATGTGCAAGGTGGTTTCAGGAAACATTCTTGAGCTTGAGGTTATAAATTTTACCGCAGT
Source organism: Hyaena hyaena (assembly GCF_003009895.1). Lineage (NCBI taxonomy): Eukaryota > Metazoa > Chordata > Mammalia > Carnivora > Hyaenidae > Hyaena > Hyaena hyaena. Next base: position 1,790,022 of record NW_024080792.1, read on the forward strand.
AAAATAACATGTCATTGTAAATCTTGACCTTTGGAGTCCTTTCACGTCACTGAAACTACTCAGATTAAATCTGTGACTGACAAAGGCCTATTGTAAAATGAAACAGAGGACTAGGGGAATCTCTTTTGTTAAATGGATTCATATAATACATTCATTTAACTCCGGTATGTGGTTATAAATAGAGATGCCTATACATTTTGAAATACAGAAAATTCCTGAAATTGCCAAATTTTCCCTGAAATGTGGAGGTTATTAAAGAAAACAAAGGAAGAATTGGTAGGGTCTCTCAACACTTCCAAACATTGAGAGCCAACAGTACGTAAACCATGAGCAAAGTAATTCGCCGTTAAGCAGAGAGTCTCTGCCATGTAGGGTGTAGGCTGACGTACTTAAGACCTACAAACGGAGGGGGGGTGGTCTCCAATCACTGCTTGTAAACAATATTCCCCGAAACACCAGATCTGCTGTCAGGGCCGGTATTGCTGAGTTTTGAAGGTGCTGACAAGTTTTGCTCCTGTTGACTTTCCAATAGCATTAAGACATTTGCTGGGATTAACAGTTGCCTGTATTTAAAAGAGCAAACTAGGGGGCTCCCGAGTGGCTCAAGTTAAGCATCTGACTTCAGCTCAGGTCATAATCTCGCACTTTGTGAGTTCAAGCCCCACTTCCGGCTCTGTGCTGACAGCTCCGAGCTTGGAGACTGCTTCAGCTTCTGTGTCTTCCTCTCTCTCTCTCTGTCTCTCTTTCTCTCTCTCTCTCAAAAATAAACATTGAAAAAATAAAAGGGCAAATTATGGCTATGGGATACTGTCAGAGACTTCATTTAACAGTAGATGATAATAAAGTCCAAATTTCTTGAATGGCCTTTCAAATAAAAAACATTCAACATCTATATGCATCTACCATGATGCTGATGGCTGTTGGGGGAAAAAAAAAAAAGAATTGAGGCTGGGGGGAAGATAGCAAGGCATTGTATCGGAAATAGTGGGTGAGCCAGGGGCCGTTTTCTGCCCATCTCTACCTCCTCTCCACCCCTTTATGGAATAACGCCAGGGGTTTTGTTTTTATTTTTGCTTTCATACTCCTATGTACTTGCCCGGAGGCCACTATCTCTGTCTGGAAAGCTCTTTATCAGCTTCTGGGCCTTCTCCGACTCCTCCTCCGTGGGCCGCACTGCTGCTTCATCTGTACTCCACGTTTGTCCCTTTGCTGGCATCGTGCTGAGCTGTCCCTGCGCTCTGTTACTGTCAGCTGTCTGCCTCTCTCCCAGGAGTGTGAGCTCCTGAGGCCAGGGACTAGATCAATTTCTATTTTTCTGTTTGTAATCCTAGCTTCCTGCCCAGTACCTGTCCACCCAGCGGGCACTTGGTAAATGTGTGTTAAATAAACCAACAAATGATAGTATTTTCAGGGTGAAACCAAAAGAGAAAAACTATTGAAAAAGGAAACTGTTTTCACTAAAAAGGAAATTGCCAATATAATGTGAAATTGTGTATATGCAATTGTGAGCCAAGAACAATGGAAATGATTCTCCCCGAGATAGATACTTTCTGAACAAAAGATGCTAGTCGTCAAAAGGCTTGTAGTATTATTGACTGTAAAAGCAATTCTACTAAAAAAACACGCTGTAATCAAGTAAAAACCCGAAATAGAAAATCCTGGTGCCAGGATCATATTTGATTGGGTCTTTATCCTCAAAGAAAAAGGTTACACACCCCCTCCTGCTCCCCTCAAGGTAGACAGGTTTGTAAAGCAATCTAAATTATTCATCATATTTAAGTCTGGCCGGGGTCAGGTGGTCATGTTTAACTGCTCAACAGAATTTCATCCAATGGATTTTAAGTTTGTGGAGAATACCTAGAGGGGGATCCAGTGAACTAAGATCATCCATGAGTTGTGATTATTATGGCACTCAGAGTGATTGGTAATGTATACACAAGGATATCTAAGGACCGTTGTTCTTAAGGTACTGTCCTTGAGAGGCCCTCATTGTTTTTCAGCGATGCTGTCACAGAACAGCGCTCTTCCAGATTCATTTCCAAAGTCATTCATCAGCCATCCAAGATTTGGGAGAAGAAACTCACATGAGACTCAATTTCCTTCTTTCCTTCTTTCCTTCTCTTTCTTTCTTTCTTTCTTTCTTTCTTTCTTTCTTTCTTTCTTTCTTTCTTTCTTTCTTTCTTTCTTTCTTTCTTTTCTTTCTTTCTTTCCTTTTTTCTTTCTTTCTTTCTTCCTTTCTTTCTTTCCTTTTTTCTTTCTTTCTTTCTTTCTTTCTTTCTTTCTTTCTTTCTTTCTTTCTTTCTCTCTCTCTCTCTCTTTTTATCATTATTTATTTATTATTCCTTATTATTTATTAAATTTCTCATTGTTCCAATGAGAAAACTAAAATATATGGGGTGATTTTTCAAGAGACGCATTTCAACACAATAGAAAACCTTTTTTTTTTTTTTTTAATGATTTGAGCCATCCAACAATGAAATAAGTTTTTGCTCATGTATAATTTTCACTGAAAGTGTTCAAACAAACCCTAGGTGACCGCTTACAGAAATGATAATGAGAAGATTTATGTATTTCAAAGTCCCTTTGAAAGTTGAGAATCTGTGGTTCCAAGAATACCTATCACACCAAATGTATATTAAAATCTGCGTGCATCAAGCCTTTATTTCTCCAGGAGTGTGCTCAAATGTCACCTGATTATAGAGATCTTGCCTATATGAAATATTACCCCCACAACCTTCTCTCTTCTCACCCTGCTCTATTTCTCTCCATAGACCTTCTGTGGGATATGGATTGTATTTATTTATATACTGTTTCCTCCAACTAAAGAAAGTAAATTCCACAAAAGAAAGGATTTTGTTGGTTTTCTTTACTACGGTACCTAAATTGGAATCCGGCATACAGTGTGTGTTTAATCAATTATCAAATAAAAATAATATTAAAATGTTACAGAAAAATTATAACCATGAGAGGTGGGAGGAAGAGAGAAAGAGAAAGCACAATTCCACTGTAGGTTTTTTTGGTACATAATTACATACCCCTTCTTATCTCTTTGCTTTCAAAAAGCACCTAGGTTTTGATATAACTGTAGTCATTATTTTACCTAAAATGTTTTATACAGCTGAATAACTCTTATCCCCTTCACCAAATCTGGCTGTTGTGATTCGAAATCATTTCCAAAAATCAAACCCATTTCCGCATAAAAAAGGTGTGTGACCAGTAAGGCTACACAAAAGGTATATGCTATAGCCCATAAAAACCCAACGAAGTCACCATTTCTAATTTCATAATCATCTCTCTCATAAGTATCATTGAAAAGAGTCATAGTTATTTTTGGAGGCAGAGTACCATCATGAGTAAGAGTTAAGATCATAATAGCCAAAACATTCTTGCAAAAAAAAAAAAAAAAAAAAGCTGGAGAACTTAACACCTCCTGATTTCAACAGGCACTACAAGTCCATAGCAATTAAGACAAGGTGGTATCACAGAAAAAATAGACATATAGATCCATAGAGCAGAAATGACTCTGCAGACTAATCCTTACATTTATGGCCAATTAATTGTCCACAAAGGCATCAATGCAATTCAATAGGGGAAAGTGTAGTTGTTTCCAAAAAAGATGTTAAGCCAAAAGATGTAATACCAATCAGGTATCTGTATGCAAAAAGACAAATTTAGACCCTCACCTTATACATATGCAAATATAAGTTGAAATGAGTAACAGACCTATATATAAATACCTAAAACTATAGAACTCTCAGAAATAAAACATAAGAATGAGAATCTGATTTTGGATTAGGAAACCATTTCTTAGATAATACCAAGGACTCAAGTAGTAGATGAAAAAACTGATAAATTGGACTTCATCAAAATTAAAAGCATTCACTCTTCAAAAAACACCAGTGGAAAATTCACAGAATGGAAGAAAATATCTGCAAATCATACACTTGCTGGAGTCCTGAATATGTTATAGAACTTACTGGCCAATAGTAAGAAGATGACCCAATTTAGAATAAGTGTAAGATTTGTTCCAAAAAATACTTTATCAAGGTAAAAATAAATGTATGTAATGATGCTCAACATTACTAGTAATGAGAAGAATGAAAATGAAAACTGCAGTGAGACGTATTTAACGCCCACTGAAATGGCTATAATCAGAAAGATGGGCAGGAACTGGGGCGCCTGGGTGGCTTAGTCGGTTAAGCGTCTGACTTTCGCTTAGTTCATGGTCTCCCAGTTCGTGGGTTCGAGCCCCGCGTCGGGCTCTGTGCTGACTGCCAGCTCAGAGCCTGGAGCCTGTTTCAGTCTGTGACTCCCTCTCTCTCTAACCCTCCCCTGCTCATGCTGTCTCTCTCTCTCTCTCTCTCTCCTAGAAATAAATTAAAAAAAAATTTTTTTTTTTAAAAATTAAAAGAAAAAAATTTAAAAAATAAAAAATTAAAGAAAGATGGGCAGGAACAAACTAGAATGTGGAGAGACTGGAACTCACATCATGTCTGATGGGAACATAAGTGGGAGAAGCCATTTTGGAAAATAATTCCACAATTTCTTGAACAGTTAAATGTAAATATGCCATATAACTCAGCAAATCCACTGCTACTATCTACCGAAGAAAAATGAAAACATATGGCTACACAAAGACTTGCATATAAATGTTCACAGCATTATTTATAACAGCCCAAACCTGGAAGTAACTCAAATATTCACCAACTATGGAATGTCATAAACAAAGTATGGCATATTATACATGTATTAATAAGTGTATACTCTGTGCATACACATTGTAACAGCTCTTTATATATCTATGCTAAAATGATATATTGCTGAGCTCCTAAAAGCTATGTATATATTTTTTCACAATCATAAGAATACAGACAAATATATATATAATTTCATGTTAGCATTTCTTCAGCTTTCAGCCCACATACCAATCTGGGTCCAAATTCTAGTTTCACTACGTTTTTAGCTCTGTGGCTGTGGGCTAGTTACTTAACCTCTCTGTGGCTGTACTGGCAAAATATGGATGACAATATACACCTGAAAGGACTGTGGGGTTAAATGAGATAAAAATATATAAAGTGCAGAGCACTAATAAGCTATACCCAGTATTATTATTTGTCTTTTTGGAGTTTTATTTGCAAATCTAGCTACTTACTAATACTTCTGGTTGAGGGGAAGGAAGCCATTTTGTGCAGTGGAGAAAGCCACTTGGATACTTCCAGCTTCAAAGTTTTCACTTAATCTCTCAGAGCCTCAGTTGCCAAAATTGGTAAAGGAGGGTAATCAGCTCACAGGATTTGTTATGCTTAGTGTCTTGTAAACTGCAGAACACAATGAAAGTTTAAGCTGCTATATTACCACAGCCTTCTGCTACCATCAAAGCCACCCACAGTATGTTTTTAGAAGAACCTGCATAACTACTTATAGAGTGATGTGTAGTCATTTCTCAGCCTCTGAGATTATAATCAAAGAATCTTTTCATGGCCATGGTGGTGGTAGCAAGTCATTTTCAAAATAAGTTTTATTCCCCTGTTGTTTGAATACAAAGTGAGGACTGTGTTACTCTCTATCTGCAACACTCCCTGCCTGTCTCATGAGCTATCAGGCTCAGCTAAATATGTCCCTGGCCAGTATGTCAATAATCCCCACTGGTTCTGAGACCTCCATCCACCACCGATGTGACATTCTTTGTGTTCAAATGTCTAGCTGACGTCTGCTGCTTAAAACAGCCCATGCTTTCACCCCCTCTCTGCATTGTCACGGCCCTGTATCACCGCTCTTAAAAGGCCACTCTGAGTGCCAGTTGCCGACCAGCCTGCCTACTTGCCTCCCTGCCTGCTGCCGGCTGCCTTGAATGCCTGGTTCTTTGAGCTCCTTGTGGGTCTGACGAAGCAGGGACAATGTCTACCTTTGGCTACAGGAGAGGACTTAGCAAATATGAATCCATCGATGAGGATGAACTTCTCGCTTCCCTGTCAGCTGAGGAGCTGAAGGAGCTAGAGAGGGAGCTGGAAGACATTGAACCTGATCACAGCCTTCCCGTGGGGCTAAGGCAAAAGAGTCTGACCGAGAAAACCCCCACGGGGACATTCAGCAGAGAGGCACTGATGGCCTATTGGGAAAAGGAGTCCCAAAAACTCTTGGAGAAGGAGAGGCTGGGGGAGTGTGGAAAGGTAGGCTCTCAGGTTTTTTCCTTAGCTACTCCCACCCCTGACCCCCATCCCCAACCCGGGAACCTGTTTTCTCTAACATTTTAGCCCTCTTCAATTTTCTTTCCTCATAACCCATTTGCACCTGCTACTGAACAATTCCTCAGGCCACCCAGGGGATCATAATAAGTAAAATTCTTAGCTGGGATCTTTCGATGGACTTTTAATCAATCAAGATGGGATTTTCAAGAGGAAAATAATTCACAAGCAAGTCATGGGTTTAGATATATTGCCAAACATAAGTCTAATTTGAGCTATAAGCTGCTGACATGGCATAATATGTGTGACATTACATATATATTGCAGTTAGGTAGACTTATTTCCTTCTACCAAGACAGAAAGTGAGTACTCTGGTTGCTTTGACTGTAATGATGACTACAGTAAAAATAATTCTTTTTTTTCCCCATCACCAAAAAGTGAGCAGTGGTGGAAAATATGCAGCATTAAGAGCCGGGGGAGCCTTATTTCAAGTCCCTGTACTATCCCTAACTTGTTAGACCTTGAACAGAGAGTCCATCTCTGCAGAGGTGTCTTTCCCATCTGTCCATTGAAGGAGTTGAATCTAGGGTTTCTTTTGTAAATCAAGAACCCCTTTGAGATTGTGATAAATTACATGACTTCTCCTGCAGATAATGTACATGTCTTGTGCACACACACACACACACACATACACACAATTTCAAAATGATGACACACACCCTGAAACCCACCTGAGGACCCAGGTTAAACACATCTGAGTAGATAACCTCTATTCCTTCCTGCTTTATAAGGGTGATCTGAGACCGGGAAATGTGTGTATATTAGAGCTCGGGTCTGTTAAGCTCTTGTGTTCTGCTCAGTAAACTGTTACTTTGGATTACGATCATTAAGATTACGATCATTAAGAGAAGAAAGTATAAAAGACTATGCTCTGGGAAAATAGTAATGGCAATAGCAATTCGAATACAGTATAATAAGTGTCTGAATCTATGGCAGAACACAGGTCAGGAGCAACGGTTTAAAACCCCTGGGCTCCACTAGAATCATCTAAAATCAAAATGGCCTGAATCCAATGGCAAGACTGCCACAGTACTAATCCAGGCACTGTTAGATGATCTTGATGACAGGGTGTGTGGGCCACATTTGTAGCAAGATATGTGTGAGCCTTGTTCATGTCAATCATCGCGGGAAGGGTCACTGGGATCAGGCCAGGGTCTGCCAAGGCCACCGTGGCTGCGTGCACTGAGGGGTGGAAGGGGAAAGTGAGGCCAGGACTGGGCTGGTCAGTTCCTCCACAACTCTGATTTTTAGAGGTCTTTTTTTTCCCCTCCAATGGGGGGATGTGTGTCAAAAATCTGATAAACTGTATAACATTTTGATTATAGTTCTTAAAGACTTTCCTTGATAAAAATATGATGACAATTGCCACAGAATATCCAGGACAGACAGCCATGGCAGCAGTCACCAGCAAGGGCATTTTCGTGTCAGAAGGTCTTGATATCAGTACGAAACAAAGGGCAAAGCCTGCTGTCAGTTCTGTCGGAACGCATCCTGATCCTGCCAAAGGGTTTGCTGATCCCTGCCAATGGCTCAACTAGACGGGCTGCGTGTTGATGAACTTTGATTCCCTTCTGGGTAGTTAACTTTTCTCCCAGGACGTTTTCCCAGCTGGCCAGCTGTCTCTGTGGTCACAAGGAGGGCTGAGCAGAAGTCTCACAGCGTATAAACCCATTCCCATCACAGGACAAAGTTCAAGTCAGCTGGCGGGGAGGTGCGGGGGAGGGGAGTGCCCATGTAAGTGAAGACAAGTGCAATCTGGACCACGAGAGGAGATGGGGGTCTTGGTTATCAGGCCACTGGCTCTGTAAAGGCTTATGAAAATCATGTTCAACTCCTGTTGACTGACAGCCTCTGTCCACTTGGGTTCACACAAACTTATGCTGCATTGAGCTCCAAGGGGCTTGGAGACCAGAGTGTCTAGCTCCCCTAATTTGAGTATCTGCTGGGTCTCAGGCATAGGTGCCAATAAGTTCACTCACATTATTTAGTTGAATTCTTACCCCTGCACATGAGAATTGAGACTAGGAGAGGTTAAGAAATTCAGTGGAAGTTACCAGTGGGGGGAGATATGATACTCAGACCAAGGTCTGCTGATGCCAAGACCACGATTCGTAAATTGTGAGTGCCCAACCCCTCGGCATTACCTGGGAATTTCTTGGAACGGCTGGCTCATTCTAGGGCTTTCCCAGACCTCCCGGAGTGGGGCCCAGCATTTTGTGTTCTCACAAGCCCCTCAGGTGATCCACACCACAGTTGAGGACCACTCAACTATACTGAGACCTCTCAGAGGTTTACTGCTTTGACTACAGTCAATCAGCTCTTTAGGGGTAGACCCACAACCAGAACCGAAAACCAAGCCTATTGCCTCTTGTTCATGTAAAGATGCCAGGGAGGTGATCAGGAGACATGGTTGGCCACTACCTTCCTGTTGCCTTATTTATTCCCTAAGAGTGCCAACATTCGTGTTTTCTCTACCAGCCCTCATGCCTCACCGCATCCCCACCTTCCCACCCCCATTCTCACAAGGATCAAGGTTAACTCCAGAGCCCCCTCGGCTTCCCTTCCCCACAGCAGCAACAGGGCAGCGGCTGCCCTCTGGGAGTACGGGGTCTCTGAGACCCTGCGCCAGGCTCTCCCCCAGAGGGAGGTTCATGCTGGAGAAGCAAAGGACGCCCCTGCCTCTGCCTTCACTGAGCCAAGCTGGGACACAGAGCACCCAGTGGCTGTCGCAGCTGCTAGTGGGGGCAAATTTGAGGAAGAATTTTGAGCGTTAAAAAAAGGGAATCCAGTAACGTGTTGTCTATTCTTGTTGTCGTTTGTTCGGGATGGAGAAATAAGGAAAGATGGAGGAGTGATTCCAGATGGGAGGGTTGAGTTGTCTAAATTCTGAGTAAACAAGGAGCCAAGTCGCTCAGAACAAGTAGTTAAAGAGAATGAAGAACGTATCAAGGGTTTTCCAAAGCTGAACTTCTGACGCATTTGTTCAAACTGACAAAATGATAGTAAATTTTAATACAGTAGGTTGAGTTCTAAATATTTATGCTGCAGAGAACAAAAGAAATGTTTGTTTAAAAAACTGTGGACTTGGAAGGGGAGCAGCTTATTTGGTTTTGCTTCACAGAGCAGAACTCTGGGCACTGGAAAGATATACGGAGGTAGAAGACTGTCTTCAAATAAAGAATTTTCTAACAATTAAAAAAAGCCTTTGAAAGATACGCAATGAAAGATAATAACCGTCATCACCCCAAGTGGAGAGGTCAGAAGCAAGAGAGTGAACTTTTTTTCTTACCTGCTTTTATATTACGTGTTGTGTGTTATTTCCCCCCTTTCTTATTTACTGAGATAATTCACATATAACCTTGTTGTGCTTTTAGTGCAACATAGTGATTTGATATATTGCAAAACCGTGTGTTACTTTTGCAAATTAAAAAAAAAAATGTGCTTAAAAAGGACCAATTTACTGATGATACCGTGCTCTTCAGGTTGCGGAAGAAGACAAAGAAGAGAGTGAGGAAGAGCTTATTTTTACTGAAAGTAACAGTGAAATTTCTGAAGAGGTGTATACAGAGGAGGAGGAGGAGGAAGAAGAGGAGGAAGAGGAGGAAGAGGAAGGAACAACTGACAAGGAGAAAGGTATTAATGGAACTGTAAATTATGATAGCATCGATTCTGAAAATTCTAAGCCAAAGACATTTAAAAGTCAGATAGAAAACATAAATTTGACCAACGGCCACAGTGGAAGGAACACGGAGTCGCCAGCTGCCATTCACCCTTGCGGAAATCCTACCGTGATTGAGGATGCCTTGGAAAAGATAAGGAACAACGACCCTGACACCACAGAGGTCAACTTGAACAACATCGAGAACATCACGTCGCCGACCCTCGCCCGCTTCGCCGAGGCACTCAAGGGCAACACGGTGGTGAAGACCTTCAGTCTGGCCAACACCCGCGCGGACGACAGTGCGGCCATGGCCATTGCAGAAATGCTCAGAGTCAACCAGCACATCACGAACGTCAACGTGGAGTCCAACTTTATCACGGGCAAGGGGATCCTGGCCATCATGAGGGCTCTGCAGCACAACACGGTGCTCACAGAGCTGCGCTTCCACAACCAGAGGCACATCATGGGCAGCCAGGTGGAGATGGAGATCGTTAAGCTGCTCAGGGAGAACACCACGCTGCTGAGGTTGGGTTACCATTTTGAGCTCCCAGGACCAAGAATGAGCATGACGAGCCTCTTAACGAGAAATATGGATAAACAGAGGCAGAAGCGGATGCAGGAGCAAAAACAGCAAGAGGGCTATGACGGAGGAGCCAATCTTAGGACCAAAGTCTGGCAAAGAGGAACACCTGGCTCTTCACCTCAAGCATCTCCCAGGCACTCTCCCTGGTCATCCCCCAAACTCCCCAAGAAAGTCCAAACTGTGAGGAGGAGTCGTCCTCCGTCGCCCATGGCCCCACCCCCTCCCGCTCCCCCACCCCCTCCTCCTCCTCCTCCTCCTCCTCCTCCCCAAAAGCTGCCCCCTCCTCCTCCACCACCACCTCCTCCACTCCCAGAGAAAAAACTAATCACTCGAAACATTGCAGAAGTCATCAAACAGCAGGAGAGTGCCCAGCGGGCATTACAAAATGGACAGAAGAAGAAAAAAGGGAAAAAGGTTAAGAAACAGCCAAACAATATCCTAAAGGAAGTTAAAAATTCCCTGAGGTCAGTGCAAGAGAAGAAAATGGAAGACACTTCCCGCCCTTCTACCCCACTGAGATCAGCTCATGAGAATCTCATGGAAGCTATTCGGGGAAGCAGCATAAAACAGCTAAGGCGGGTAAGTAACCCAAGGGCGGATTTGGGGCACAGTGCAGTGAGTGAACCCCTATTATACAATAGTACCAAAATCACCTTTCAACACATTTGTGAATGTTTAAAATATTTTAGTATGCGAGAGCAAGCGTCCCAATTTGGAACACCAGGAGCGGGTCACCAGTGGGCACATTTCCACTGGAGAAGTGTGCCTGGCCCACCTTCTTAGCCCCTCAATTCCAGAAGGGCCAGGCCTATTTTAAGGCACTCCAATATATAAAAATCCTGATTTCCTTAATAAGAAAATCAGGGAATATAATCTATATTCCAAAAAAGATGATCAAGTTGCAGGTGATTTAAAACTGAATTTACATTATAGAGGCACCTGGGTGGCTCAGTCGGTTGAGCATCTGTCTCTTGATTCCGGCTCAGGTCATGATCTCACAGTTTGTGAGATCAGAGCCCCATCTCGGACTCTGTGCTGTCAGCTCGGAGCCTGTTTGGAATTCTCCCTCTGCCCCTCCCCAACTCACGCGCGTGCGCCCTCTCTCTCAAAATAAATAAAGTTAAAAAGATAATAAAAGTAAAAATAAACATGAAAAAATAAGCCCTAATTTATAATATAAACTTTGAATATCACACAGCAATAATCAACCTACATCTGAGTTAGTCTTAGGGAATACTGCTAGAGACATACCCTATTTCTTGTTTATCTTTTGTGTTGTTTTATTGAAAGACAATTCCTCGTTCTTCTAGGTGGAAGTTCCAGAAGCTCTGCGATAAAAACACCATCTTTGGAAGAAGATGCAGATTCGTTCAGGGGTATTGAATAAAATGCATTATGAGCTGTTTCTAATATACCTTCTTCAATTTGAAATGTTTCCTGACTTTAAAAATAGCCTCACCTATTAATTCCAAAGAGAATTTTAAGAAACAATCAGGATGTTTCTTCTGTAAATATGCAAATAAACTACTTTTTTATGTTATGAGATTTGTATTGGCAAGAAGCAGTTTATTTAAAGATGCTCTTCTATCTCTGGGATGTGTTGGTAACTCTGAGCTGTTATGAGTTAATGAAATGTGCTGTTATTTTTGTAATCCCAATAAATTTGGATTGAAGTTTTTTGGTTTTTTTAAAACAAACTAATTTTTGTGTGCTTGAGTTTGATACATCTGTCAGGTGTTTATGTAACATTGCTAAATATTAAAAATATGACATTCTTACCCAAAAAGGGCTTGGGTCCCTAGCATTTTCCTCTTTGTTTTTTCACATCCCAGATAATTCGATCAGAGCTCTTTCTAAAACGTATGAAATCAAAAATTTTCTTCAGTCTTCTTGGTAGTGAGATAAAAGCTGTAGGAAAGATCCCGAAGTGGCTTTTATCATCCTGGATGCACTGATGTTAGACCCGCTCCCAAGAGGCTTATAGATACCCAGGAGTTGATTCAATCCTTTACAGTTAATGTCAACTATTTCTGGAGGAAAGAAAAAAAATGAAGGAATGCTTCTTGGTAGAGGAAATTTCATTAAGGGAATTCCTGGAAAATAAGCCCCGAATGGAGAGCTGTCTTGTAGCCGATACTAAAGATTCACCTCCCAAGCCTCCCTTTGAACTATCCTTAGATGAGCCTTAGTCCAGCGGGCCTCCACCTTTGTGTGCCCTACACAAATGGTGACATTGACATCCTCGACACATATCCAGGGACACAGGCACTTGTATTTCTAATCCCCAAATATCATTCTATTCCACCTCTCTGTCACTCAAGGAAGACCTGAATTCAAATTAGAGAAAGGCATGTCCGAGACTTCCTTCATCCAGCTCCAGTGCTCCATTCCAACTTATGAAAGCTATAAATCTCTTAAAGCCCTTTGTCTTAACTATGATTAGCAGTGTTTCCTTTGTGTCCTACAGAGTCTAACAGTGGTCCTGGCAAAGCTCTCTGGGCCACTCATTCATTAATTGTTTGCTCTACATACAAAGCTTTGGATTATCTTCAATCAAGAGGATTTTGTTTCACTAGGCTATTTCTCCAATAGTTCTTGGGTCTGTCTCTTTTAGTCTGTTTCTATTGTTCTGCCATCCAGAGAGGTTACTCAGAGAGAACAACCAATATAACCTCTGAAAGTGGGTGCCAGATATCTCTGAGCCAAGCCAGTGCCCTGGGTCCACATGGGGAGTGGCTGACATCTTCTGAACTATCTAAATTATCTCATGACTACTATTCACAAAACGTCAAAAGGGGCTGTCCCCATTTTAGAGATGAGGAAACCATTCAGAGAGGAAATGGGCTCAGGAAGTCAAGGTTGCATGTGGCCGTGCGTATCTCTGACCGCGCAGCCTGTGCCCATTGTATATCACATCACCTCCGGGTGTCCCTCCAGAATCAAACCTCCTCAAGGGTCCCTGTTCTTACAACAGTGATGGAGATTGCAGTTTCTATTTTAAGTGACTTCACTACTTTTACCCTTTTACCCTTTTTCATTAGTGTTCACAATCATGCTTATTATTATGTAAACAGATAAAAAGCTAAAATGTAGGTTCTGAAAAGACGTGTGTGTGTGTGTGTGTGTGTGTGTGTGTGTGTGTGTGTGTATTTAGAACAGAAAGCCAAGGCCAAATCTCTTTTCCCATCATCCTTGCATGTGCATGAGCACAGGGCTCTTCTAAACTGGAAATACTTCTGACTTCACCATGATGAGGCAGTGGGGCAGACAGTTCCTGATAAATCAGGGTTCATAAAACCATGCATGAATCCCAGAAAGCCACTGTGTGGCAGCTCTCTGGAGTGAGGAGGAAAAGGTTAGTAATCTGGGCTGCCAAGAACCATATAGTTGGGGACACTGGCCAGGCCTTCTCACCAAAAGTGAGTGATTGGCAAACAGATAGTCTGACCTCTGCATTTAAAAGTCTACCTTGCTGGGGACGCCTGGTGGCTCAGTCAGCCAGCAGCCAGCTATAGCTCAGATCACAATCTCACGGTTCCATGCGTTGAAGCACTGCATCAGCCTTTGCGCTGATAGCATGGAGTCTGCTTGGGACTCTCTCTCTGTGTCTCTGTCTCTCTCTTTCTGCCCCTTTCGTACTTGTGTTCTCTCTCTCTCTCTCTCTAAAATAAATAAACATCTAAAAATAAATAAATAAATAAAGATCAATCAATCAATCTATCTTGCTGGAAATGTCTGGGCCTGAGGAGATAGCAGTATGCACTTCCTGGGAATGTCACAAAAACGTAAATAAAGACATGAATCCTCACCCTCAATCTACAAAACAGAATATAAAGCCCATCACAACACAGGTGTGATGTGATCAGATACTGAGTGGGTACACTTAGCATTTAGGAAAACCATTTCTAGAACAGTATTACAGAATATAGTACTGTAAACATTTGAGATGTTATGACTCTCTCTATTCAGCACAGGATGGGGATTCTTAGTTTATCCTTCCTGCAAACTCACAGAGTTTGTACGAAAAGTAGTGAGTTCATCCTTTATCAGGAGCTTTCACCTCACTGGGAGAAGAGTGTCCAAGGCCAGCTGAAGTGTTTAGGCTGTGATTTATATTTGCACATTAATCTCTTGAAGTACATATCATCCCGATTTGAAACAGGGCCAGGTTGCTGAGTCTCACTCTGCTTTGAGAGCCATGGCTGCCCCAGGTATTTAATAACTCAGTGTCAGCACGATGTTGATTTAATACCTGCCCTGACGTAGTTGCTCCAAGTGAGTGAAAGGAAGAGGTAGTACCAGGCTGTACGCCTATATTGAGATGCACCGAGGAGTAGGGCAAATCCACTGGTTCTTGAGAAGGCCCCTTAGCCACTTCCTTTCATGACAAACTGAACACTGTCTTTTCTCCACTTCTCTGAGGGTTGAGGGGTGGAGTTTTATTTTCATTAATGATCAAATAGCATGGTCTGAAAGCCTAAGAATTGATCTAAGAATTAGAAAACTCAGAAATATGGTACCAACGTTACTGCACTTAACAGCTTCCACAAATATTTTCCAAATGCCTACAACATTCCAGCAACTTTTCTAGATGCTGAGGATACACAGTGAACGAGGGAGATAAAATCCCTGTCCTCATATACCTTACATTCTTTTTAAAAATTTTTTTAAATGTTTTTTATTTATTTTTGAGAAAGAGAGCAAGGCACAAATGGAAGATGTGCAGAGAGAGGGAGACACAGAATCTGAAGCAGGCTCCAGGCTCTGAGTTGTCAGCACAGAGCCTGACACATCGCTCGAACTCATGAACCACAAGATCATGACCTCAGCATAAGTAGGATGCTTCGCCAACTGAGCTAGCCATCATGTACCTTACATTCTAATTGAGGGAGTTGAGGTTAACAGCGTTCCTGCAAGCATCATGAATTTCCGTATCAAGTGCCTCCTGTGTTTAAGACACTTTGCTCGGTACTGGGAGACCAGGTTAAATTAGAAAGTGCCCTCCATGTCAAAGCAATGGGAATCCTAAGAAAACCATCCCTTCCTGAATATGCGGTAGGATCTGAGTTAGAGGCAGATGTAGGGTTCTACGTGGGCACTGAGGAAGCCTAATCATCTAAAGTTTGTGTCAGCAAACTTTTTCTGTAAAGAACTAAGGAGCAAATTAAAAAAAAAGACTTTATGGGCCATTTGGTGTCTGCCAAAACTATTCAACGCTGCCCCTGCAGGGGAAAAACAGCCATAGGCAATATACTCATGAGTAAAGCATGTCTGTCTTCTAATAGGACTTTATTAATAGATGCTCAGATTTAAATTTAATATAACATTCATGAGTTGTTAACTTCCTGCTTTTGATTTTTTTTCAACCATTTAAAAATGCTAATGTTCTTCTTAGTTCAGAGGCTGTACAAAAATAGGTGTTGGATGGATTTAACTTGTGAGCCACAGTTCACCATAGACCTCTGACCAAAAGCAGATGAGGGGTCAAGAAGAGCTTCTCAAGGAAGGTGACACATGAATTGGACATTTAAAGAAGAAAGAAGATGCCAGGCTAAAAAAAGAGTCACATGATGGGTTTAGGGAACAAGGAAGGATACTTAAGTTTGCAGAAACATGGCAATATAGGAAATAGTTGAAAACCATAGCGTTTAATATAATTCTGTAAGAACAACAATTTGGTAAAGAGTTGATATTTCAGTCTTTATAGTGTTGATAATTTTAGTGAATTGAAAATAGAACTATTGTATAGTTTCTGCATGGCCTACTTTTTTTTTTTTTTTACAAAAAAATGATTACTTTGTGATCATTAAGAAAAATCAGAATATATAGATAAGCAAAAGGACTTAAAGAATCCGCATAAAACCACCCACACAGAACAACCACTGATGACCCTTTAGTGTGTATCCTTTTAGATTCTCCTTGATGTATATTTAAATATACATATTACCATGTTTTCTACAAAAAGGGGAAGAGAGCATACCTACCTTTGTATAATCCGCCATATTTTACTTAAGAAAGTTCAGTAATTGCTGGATATTTAGGTTACTTTGAGTAGTCCTCTGATGTTGGACATATAGTTTGTTTTAACCCATCCCTTTGAGTTATTCTGACTTGTAGCTCTTCCAAAAAGCCCTTACAAGAACTGATTGACTGAATGATTGGCAGCTAAAATGCCATCTCCTGGATAGACAGGGGTTGTGAGCTATCATTGTGGTACACCAAAGCTGGAAATTAGGTTTCAACCAAACTATCATGGTTACCAACTTTCTCGTGGCCAAATTATATGCCTGTCTGAACCACATAGGCATGCATTAGTAAGATGCCTTTCAAGAACTTCATGCTATTTTCTGCTTCTGAATAAAAGAAAAAAGGATGAATTGAGAGTTACAGAGAAGCCCAATCTGAGCAACTGAGCACAAGCTAAGGAATGTGGACTCAATTAGGAAAGTCTTGGGAGCATCAAAGAATTTCCAGAGGAGGAATGACAGGATGTTTATATAGGTTTTGAAAATAAGACCTGTGTAACCAAGAGAAGGATGGATTCCATGAGGTCCAGGCTGGTGGTAGGAAGACCAACCGGGAGACCATTACTGTCATTTAAAAACAAAACGACACAGGTGATCCTGAGTGGTTCAGTTGGTTAATCGTCTCACTCTTGACTTCGTCGCAGGTCATAATCTCACAGTTTGTGTGTTCGAGTCCATGTCAGGCTCTGTGCTGACTCAAACACACAAACTGTGAGACATGGAGCCTGCTTAGGATTCTCGCTTTCCATTTCTCTCTGCCCTTCTCTCTCTCTTTCAAAATAAATAAATAAATAAAATGAAAAGAACTGTAAACTCTGCGTCAGTGTAAAGGGGTCAGAACAGATAGAGCAGAGACTAAGGAGGTACATACCCCACAGAATTTAGTAACTGGCTAAATGTAGGGGGCAGGAGACAACAAAAGAGAGGAGTCTATGTTGACACTTGTGTTCCTGGCCGGGCCATTGAGGGTGGACAGCGGTGCCACAGAGTGGACAGGAATTCAGCAGGAACAGGTGCTGGAGGAAGAAGATGACTGACTTCAGTTTTAAATACATTGTGTCTGAAGTGCTTGTCCATTTGAATGTGTGGACAGGTCTAGAATGATGGGGAGGAGACTCCTGCTGGAAATGGGGGCTTGGGGGTCACATAGTATGAGTGGCATCTAAAGATGCCACTTGAGGGGTTTAGGTGAGGTCACTCAGGGAG
Source organism: Hyaena hyaena (assembly GCF_003009895.1). Taxonomy (NCBI): domain Eukaryota; kingdom Metazoa; phylum Chordata; class Mammalia; order Carnivora; family Hyaenidae; genus Hyaena; species Hyaena hyaena. The sequence continues at coordinate 1,807,743 of NW_024080792.1, forward strand.
TGTGGAGAATGCAGAAGCTGAGTATAACCGGTCAAAAGGAGAGGAGACTCGCATGGCCGAGCACAGAGTTGCACTAAGGAAGGTGCCGTCCATGCCATAAAATGTCTCAGCAAGTTTTGGAGCTTGATGGTGGTCACTTAAACTGGTGGTCTGGGTGAGAGCAAGTTCATGGGAGCAGTGGAGATGGAAATCAACTGTAGGGCTAGGGTGGGACATTCTCCAGGATGCGTGTAGTTCAGTGCTTCACCAGAGGGTCTGCTGCTGGTGGGCGGCCAGAGAGTCCCCAAATCTTGGAAGAGAAAAGGTACATCCTCCTGGTATGTCATTTTCACTTGACATGAGAAATTAAAATTATACTTTATTTAATTTTTTAAATTTATATTTATTAATTTTTTTTAAATTTTATTTCTGAGAGAGAGAGAGACAGCATGAGCAAAGGAGGGTCAGAGAGAGAGGGAGACACAGAATCTGAAACAGGCTCCAGGCTCTGAGCTGGCTGTCAGCACAGAGCCCCACGCAGGGCTCGAACCCATGAACCATGAGATCATGACCTGAGCTGAAGTCAGACGCTTAACCGATTGAGCCACCCAGGTGCCCTTAAATTATATTTTATACACACACACACACACACACACACACACACACACACACATATACATATGTAATCATTTTTACTTCACATGAGAAAAATATATTATTTATATACTTATATATAAATTTATATATATTTTTATGTCAAGTAAAAATTATAGGGGTGTGTGTGTGTGTGTGTGTACATATATATATCCTGATATTTGAAAGTCTGCATTATATTACTTCACTTTTATGAAAGACCTACGTTAGTACCTGTTTTCATTGACAAAAAGGAATCCAAAGAGGATTTTCACTTTTACAAACAAACAAAACAAAACAAAACAAAACCAGAACTGAGAATAACATTGAGTGTTTGAAAGCTAGTTCCGAGGTAGTGCACACCTCAAGCAGTGAGAGGGCCCGACCCAGCCCCCTCACCAGGACCTGAGCTCACCATCTCAGCACCAAGCCTCCATAGCTTTGAACCATGTCTGTGAGCATCTGCGCTTCATCTCAATTTATTTTGTGCATCTGCTAGAAAGTTGTGTATGAGGAATGCCTAGGAGGGGTTATTTTTTGGATCTGGGAATACTCAGAAATTTTTCCATATAAATTAAGTCATTGCTTCTTTGCTTTATGCCATTTCTGCTTATGGAAGGGTTTATAGAAACACTCTACTTTAGGATAACGGGGGCAACTGCATGTATGTTCTAGATAAAGTCAACGGGAAATCTCATTCCATCTCTGCCACAGGCCATGGCCTTCTGCAGGATTTCAGAGAATTCCTGCTCTTAGTTGTTTCTGGGTCCCTGCTCCAAGCCTGCATCTTGAAAGTCTATGATTTAATGGCCCTGTTGCAAATTATATTGATCTAATAATGTGGTGATTGGCCTGTGGCAATCAGCCCTCCTTGATTCCCAAAGCCCCAACATTGCGTGAAAATTTGGGAAATGAAGAAAGGGTTGATATTACAGCAACACAAACTTCAAACCGAACATGAGACCTTCCTGTTGTGAGAAGTCCTCTGCCTAACTTACCATCAGAGATTTGTCCCCCACACTGGCTATTTCATCCCACTCAATAGTCTGAGTTCTCTTGCTAGCGTGTCACTTCCTCCCTCTTCTCTCCTGCTTCTGCATCACCACTATCCCCCTATCGTACTCTTGGGAATTCCGGGGTCATTTCATTCTGTGATGCACAGCAGATTCAGCTCTCTCTGGTCCCTTCTCCCAAGGAGAAGGTCCGGTCTCCCTTGGCACCCCTCCAAGCTAACTAGTGTGGTGCAGATCCCACAAGCCTGTTATCTAATAGGAGCCGCCCTAAAGTTATGGCTGTGAATAGAATTTCTCCCCCCTGGAAGATGCTATATGTTCTCCCTGAACAACACAAAACCCCTCATCTGGTCGCTCACAATCTATTATCTGGACGGTTGCTTCTGAACTGGTTTCTTCCTGACTGGTTTCTCTGCTTCCATTCTCACGTGCCCCAACTTGTCTTGAACATGCCGAAGGGGTATTTGGCCAAAACGCAAGTCAGATCCCAGCAGCCATCTGTTGGAAATTCTTCAGGGGCAGCTCATATTCTACAGAATAAAATTCAAATCACTTTGCGTGGCAGACGTGGCCCTGACGGTCTCTCTGCCTCATCTTCCATCACTTGTCCTCCTCTGCTTCCGCCGTACCGAGCGACCTGCAGCTCACTGAACAGGTGGCCCCTCCTGACACACGCCTTTTCTCACACTGTCTTACTTCTCTGGAATTCCCCTCCCACTCCTGCACTCTGGAGAGCACCCACTTCATCCTTCAAGAGACCTTGAAAGACAAGTAGCTCATTGACCCAAGGAGATGAGAAAAAGGGCACCCTTCAGAGGAGCCTCTGTTCTTCTCCACATTCTCCCTGGGTGACCTTGCCCAAGCTACTCCCATCACATGACCCCCAAATCCTTACTTCCGGCACAAATAAACGACCCCATGATTCTGACCCCACGCATTCACATTCACACACGATGCATTTAAAACTGAACTCATCTTCCTCCTTCAATACCTGCTCCTGTTATATTCTATTTTCCACAGTCTCACGATCTATTTTGCCCTGCATTATATACTGTTTGCGTACATGTCTTGATCTTCCCACTGTCCTCCTGGGCTATATACCCTGGAGACCAGAGGCTGTATCTTATCTTTATGCCTAATAAACAGGAAGCACTCAATACATGTATTTGAATAGATGGAGATGTCAGCTACTCAATCACAATGAAGAAACAACATGACAGTATCTTCTCATCATTCCTCCCTGAGTGGCCAACAGTGGGATGGGACCAAAAAGGAACAGTTGGGAAATGAAGTTCTAAAGGAAGATTGGTTCCGGGTTCTAGGACAGGTCCCCACCTACCCATGGAGGCTTAGGGGCTCCAAGGATCACCCAATGGTACCACTTCCTTTGTGCATATATCAAGGCCAGAGTTCTAAGAATATTAGCATCCTCTCTTGATGCCCCTCCTCCCTCAAAGCCCCTTTTCTCAGTGTGATCTGGGAGCCGAGGTCAGGCTATAGTCACAAGGGGCTGCAAGCGGCTGTCAGGAGAGCACTGCGGGGAGCCAGGGACTGACCGTGGAAAATGAAAAGTCCTGATCTCTAAAAGAACGATCTTGAGGTAAAATTGGTATAATCTCTAAAACCCTAAAGACAAATTTGCAGTCTAAAGTCTGATACATTTATCTGTTTGAATATTAGCTATTCAGCACTAATTTTCGGACCACTCATCACTTGTTCCAGAGGGAAACATTGTGCAATTAACCATATAATCTTTATTATACACTAAACCGTTTCTTAGCAACACAGCTTTCGTAGGGTTATATTTTTTGAATTTTTAAAAATTAGACATATAATTGAAGAACATACCAAGCTGTGGTCAAAATACTGCTGTCACGAGCACAAAGCGCTGAATTCTCTCCCCTCCTGAGTGGAATCTCAGCTGACCCATCTGAGTGATCACTGTTATATAAACACAGAAATAGATGATCAGAAGTCAGTCTCGGGTTGCACTTTGCAAGTTGCGCTCCCTGAATTTATCCGGTATTAACTCCTCTTCGAGCGGGGGCTGGGTGGCTGTGGCACACAGATTATAAACCCTTGCACCCATGTGAATGAACAAGCCAGCAAATGGCTGCTCAGAGGAACTCTTTGCAACCCCTTCGGCAAAATGGGGAAAATTAAAAGACATTTTTTGGACATTTGGGTTTTTTTTATCTGACATTTGAAGGAAGAGTCAGGGTGAAAAATATACATGTATTTATACATATTTACTATGGTCTTTTTAGAAGGTATAGCCTAGTTTTTGCAGCTTTTAGTTCACTCACATGATGCCAGTGGGGAATTGTGGAGCATACCCAGGAGACCAGCAGAAAGCTGAAAATTGCACATTCAGGAGAGGCAAGGTAATACGCGCCCAACACCCTCATTTATTTTTCTCTAAATGCCGCCAAGAATTTCTGGTGACTCTTTTCAGAGACACTCATAGGACATTTAACAGGAATCTTGATTTGTTAGGATGGATAACTATGCTTGTATTCAGAAGCTATCAGTGGTGAACATTGTTTTTAAAGAAATGCACATTTTTTAACATAAGCCAAAAAAAAAACCCCAAAAAAACCCAAAACATGGGAAAACAAAACCAGTTTTGTCTCCACATAGGACATTCATAAATTCTACGTTACTGTTGTGGTGATAAAAACATGAAATACATGGAAAATGCTTAAGGAAAGGAGACATACTGGCAGAGGCTACTTCAAGTTCAGAAAGAAGACTGAGGTAATTCAGAATAGTCGTGTGTCGTCACTTATTAAGCATTTGGGATTACTCAAAGATGTTATTTACCTAATCTTTCAAATGGAAAAAAAATATTTTAATGCTGATGGGAAGGGGGGAATGGCGATCGGGGATGAGCAAACCAGAGATAAATTATAAAAATACTGTATTCTATTCACTGAATACTCCCAAAATATGAGCCTGCACTAATCTCGCAATTTGCCTTGGCTTGCTGTAGTGGCTGCTGGTTTAACTGCATGATTATATTTTCCTTTTGTTGAGTCGGGTTTTTGTTTGTTTGTTTGTTTTTCTGGAAAGCAGATGCAACATTTCCCTTTGGGCCTTTGCATATGCATAAGCAGGACAACCCCAAGCCTTCTACTTTTGAAGTAAAGCTATTGGAGTAAAAGTTTTATTTTTTACCCAGACTATCACTGGTGACTTAATGCACGTAGGAGGAAGGGAACTCTAGTGGTTAGAGACACAGCCTCTGTATTAAGACAGACCTAAGTCTGAGGCTCAGCTCTGACAGATACCAGAGCTTTTTTAACTGTGCCAATTGTTTAATGTGTTTCATTTGCCTTGGATGAAAAATTGGGACAACTTCCTTATGCAAAATATTTCATGCAGTGTCCAACACTCGCTAAGTGTCCTAATAAATACTCGTTACTATTAAAATGGATGCTTTTAAACATGATTTTTCTCAAAGGAAAAACATCTCTAAGGAAAACTCTCTGGGCATGGAGTACGCATGGCCATGGGGCTTTTGGAAGACCCCTTACACGGCTCCAATATCATCAGAAAGTAGCCCAGTGTGAAGTTGGATGAGTGCCCACATTACAGTGTCCCCTGCAGAAGCCCAGACAGGGCTGGGGGTGAATCCCTGAAGAAGTCAGAGAATTCTAGACATTGGGAATTGCAAACTAAGTGAGCAGATGTTCACTGTGCCCTCTGGGAAAAGTTTATTAGAAAAGCACTTATAACTATACTGGAATTAAAATGAAAACTTAATTAAAAATAGTGAAAAACAAAAATAATAACAGAAACACTTGCATGGGTTGGTAAATGTGTTGCCAATATCTGAAGGTGTTCTTGCTATTTCTTACACAAAGTTCCTGGGATCTTCACTGGGCTCCCTATTTCCCAATATCAACTCACACCTTTCAAGAACACACACATGCAAACCCAACTCTCTTCTGTGCTTTTTATACTCCCAGCCCTCTCGATTACCTCTCAATTACTGTTCATTTCCGTTTCGGGGGAGGGAAGTAGAAAGGAATGGCAGAAACCATAGAACAAAAAAACATTGTATTGGATACTTTCTAGGAGGGGTAAGCCCAAGGGAGGTTGCTGCTACAATATTAGGAGAAAGAGTAAAGCGGGGGGGTGATTTAAGGGAACAACACTTTCAAGAGAAACAGCAACTCAGACAGGGAAGCAATCTCCGTAATTTTCTGAAACCTGTTGTTTCTTCTGCCTTCCCGTTCAACATGGTGCAGTGGTTTCTATCTCTGAGGTAGATGCTATGAGAAATTGCTAGTGGGAATTTAAGTCTGGAAACCAAACAACTCGGGAACAAATTTTCTATATTTTGAACTGGACATATCATTATTTTTGTTCCTCCAGAAGACGTTCCAGAACAGCTCTGTAAGTCAATTAATACCATTGTCAAGGTCACATTAATTCAGGCCAGCTATTTTTAAAGAAATAGATAATAGTCTAAGTGTCCCCAGCACCTACACCTGGCTGAATAGTATGTTGGATATTGAGGGTCTGCATGCCCCAAATTCCATGCCTAATGGCTGGTCCTTCTTCCCAATTAAAAGGGTAAACAACAGCCATGGAGAAATCCTAACAGCACTGACAGCTTTTGAAGGCTATACATGTATTTCTTAAACTCTTGACATATTTATAAATTACACAGTAGTCCAAATTAACAACCTTGCTTTTACCATCCTGTAGTCACCAAATCTTGAAACCAGCCTAAGTTTTCGATTTGACCCATTGCCAGTCTTGTGGATAATGATGATAAACATAAATCTTTTCCCTATCTTTTTGTTTTCCCCCAAATTGTCTCATTAGATGCTGAGTGTGTTAGTGTAAACTTTCTAAGAATCATGACCGGTGGCTAAAATGCATTTTCTCTATCTAAATGGAGCCAGCCAAGTACTTGTACACTGATTTCTCCCCCTTGTACCTGGGCAGGTTGTTTCTATTTTCCACAGGACATAAATAAATTCCACAGGTTCCATAAAAACATTTTATATACATCAATATACATAAATGTTCCTGCTCATGCACACTTGTACATTTTTTTTAAGTTTTTTTTTTTTAATTTTTGAGAAAGAGAGACAGAGTGCAAGTAGGGGAGGAACAGAGAGAGGGGGAGGCACAGGATCCGAAGCAGGCTCCAGGCTCTGAGCTGTCAGCACAGAGCCCGACGTGGGGCTAGAACTCAGGAACCGTGAGCTCATGACCTGAGCCAAAGTCGGACACCTAACCAACTGAGCCACCCAGGCGTCCCCAAAGACAATTTCTTAAATGACGTTAATAACGTGGTGCTTCAAGGCTGCATCTCCAGTGACCTGCTAGAGCAGACCTTGTATTTTTGGACCTTTATAAGTTTGGAAGTGGCTCACACGGCCTCAACCATTGGTAGCCACACGTGTGTCTCCAACATTTAGTGTCACGGTTTTTCCAGTCTCCTCTCCTGTTTCACCAATGTGTGACTTTTGGCCATTCTTTTGTTATCAGTCATGACCATCCCTTCTACTCCTAACCTGTGTCAAGGTAATTTAATAAACTACAAAAACCTGTTCAAAGCTGGCAGGGGAGGTACTGAGCCCGATTTCCCAATGGGCCTTAGCATTATGTGGCCACATGAATTCTATTATCCTGGGATCTAGAGAGATATTAGTAGAGAACAACAAATTTGTTTTATTCTGGAGCCTACTTCCAACTTACAGTAACAATTTTTTGTTAATGTGTATTTATTTTTGAGAGAGAGACAGAGAGACAGAGAGAGAGGGAGACACAGAATCCAAAGCAGGCTCCAGGCTCTGAGCTGTCAGTATAGAGCCCAGTGTGGGGCTTGAACTCACAACTGTGGGATCATGACCTGAGCTGAAGTCAGATGCTTACCCGACTGAGTTACCCAGGTACCTTCAACTTACAGTAACAATAATCATTTTAAGTAGTTTGTCTAAGTGTTAGGATAATAATGCTTGCATTCAAGTGCACTCACCTAATAGTTCCAAAAATACGATGCCTGGGAATTTTTGAAGACCCAAGAACTTGATATAGGAGAACCTTTCTTTCTGTTCTTCTTCCTTCTTGCTTTCTTCACCAATTCCTATTAATATTTTAAAAACTTATGCATTTGAAAGCTTTCTGGGAAAAACTCTCCAAAAATTCCCTTAGTTTTTACACTGCCCACCCCTATCTTCGATTTTGTGGTATATCTTATCAACGTAAGGATACAGCAATGGTTTCCAAGTGTTGAAAGATCCTTGCTTTATTGTCAGCCAGTTTTTGTGTGGGGTCATAACTGCAATTCTAACTTAACACACATCACAAAACCACCAAGATATGAAGGCAATGCTACATCTAAGTGTTAACCAGCCATGCAGTGGATAGATACAACCACAATCCACCCGCCCCCCCGCCCCCAGAAGTTACCCTAGCTTTCCCAATGACCCACCAAATCCCATCTGCGTTCAGATGTCCATTAATGAAGACAGACGTAAGCTTTACAGAGTCAAAACTAAAGCCAATGACACAATGTACTTGTTTCTCCCTACCCTTCTCAGTGGCATGGTGTTTGGCTTAATATTTAGATAGTTGGGAAATGAAGAAACGTCTATGAAAAACATAGCGACTCCCAATCAAACCAGGGCTTCTGTGACTCTGGAAAACCACGTGACGGATGTGGAAAGTAAGAGGAGGATGCGGAGAGGGCTCAGTGGTGCACAGGGCTCTCCACATGGCCTCATGGCAGAAACCACACCAGGCTGGCTCGGGCACGGTGGTTGTAAACTTCAGGGCTCTGGTGCAGACCTGAAGCAAACACTTGGCTCAGAATTAACTCAGATTTTCTAAACATTTTTAGGCAGCCGGTTCCTACAAACACGTTCTCCAGCGTCCCACCCTTCAACCAGGGACAAACAAGGCCACCTAAATAGAATCATAATATGCTCCATTTACCGGTGGCTTGGAAAGAAAATAGTTGCAATTCTAGGACTATGCTCATCAAATCAGACTCTCTTATAATCACTTACCTGTTATGTCAACTACGGCACATTTGTCAACCATCCAAGGCAAAGTTCAGAAGTCTTTTTAAAACAAAAAAAAAAAACAATTGAATTTTCCATTTGAAAAGACTGGTATAGATTTTTAGCTGAATATACAACTCAGAAAAAGCTGGCCCTTCTACATTTATATCTTTGCTTAATAAACAAAACCAAATATCCTATTTTGTCGACTTCTTTTTAACTGGGTATCACTCTTCAAAATGGAGATTTTAACACATTTAATTTTACTTGCTGAATGTTTTCCCAGTCCCAATCTTAAAACAAAAATCTGCTTGCAAATACATATTCTCCTTTCTAGTCTCTGCCTCCTTAGACTCCCACCCTAACTAAAACAATAAAAAGTTATTTCTTTTTAGGTTCAGAAGTGGATTAAGGAGCTAATTAGAGTTCTTAACAGATCACTACAGTATTGAGACATTATGAACAGCTTTGTTTGTTTCCCTATAGTTACCCGGACCTGGTGATGCCTTTTCCTTTCTTGCCTCTTTCAACACCACACACACGGGAACACAATCTTTACTTTCCTGCCTCTTTTCCCGTAAGGGCAGAGTATATTCCACTAAATTCGAATCTCCCCTTTCTCACTAATAAGAAAACCAGGAAGTTGGATTCAAAGTGTTCACTTTGTCCTTGTCCTCTTGGAAGAACTCCCGGTCTTTAAATTGACAGTGCAGCTGTTGACTGAAAATTATACAGAAAGATTAATACATTCTCAAACTAATTTTTTGTCAGGCGAGCTGAGTGTTAAGGGCTTACAAAATACATCTAGATAAAGGCAATAGCTTTTACATCCATAAGAAACTAACAAAAATAAGTTGGATGTAGAATAAAAAGCTCATTTTTTTTAAACCCAGTACTAAATGACAGGAGTGTCCTGTGATGACCGAATGCTTGGACAATGTAGGGTGGCCGCCATCATTGAGCCAAAATATGATCACATGCTTCAGAGTCAGAGGCTGGCCCTCAAAGCAAGCCAGCTTTCCCAGGCAGAGACGGGAACAGGATGCTGGTGGCTTCTATCAACACCCAGATGACATGTGAGAAAGGGTAAAATCTGTAACCATAAATCATTCAGAAACAAAGTAAATCTGAAATTTACTCATAATTGAAGAAAAATACAGAAAAATAAAACCGTATGAAGGTGCACGGACAAGCAACTGAACTGGCAGGCAGATCAGTCTAACAGACCTCTGGCGAGCCCCCACTTTGAGGAGTTGGCTTGATTGAACTCGATGGTCTCCAGCTGTCTTTCAGTTGTGAAATAGTTTAGATTGAAGGAGGGAGGGGGATCCACTTCACTGCAATTATATTTTAATGTCCATCACCTATTTAGTCTTAATAAACAATTGGTTAAATACGGTGATATTGAGGCTTACAAATTCTTAGACTTCGGCTTTGATGAAAACCCTCACACATGTAGCCATATCAAAGATAAAACTGAATTTGGGTCAAGACAGGCCATCCAGGCCAAGACAGAAAGTAATGTCAATATGACACCTGGAATTTTCAGTTCCATAATGCAATCTGAGTGTTAAAATTAACTTCCTCTTGAGTAGAAACATTTTTAAAAATCCTTACTAGAGTAAGTGTAAGAAATTTTTGTGGTTGTTACAAAACTAAGGGACTTCAAATTTACTAGAAATTCCCTAATACACGAAATGATTATGTGCTATTCACATCTTGATTTGTCAATCTTGACGGTGGTACAGATGACCAGTTAAGATTTACACTGGAGGCGTGTGAAATTAAATACTGCATCAATAGTTAGGATGACCACTGATGTATGTTAAAAAAAAAAAAAAAAAGGTATGGCTAATTTATATAGACATGTTTTGTAATAAGGCCAAAATTTTTAGTGGCCTCCTTCACTCAATGGAGGATACCATGTATCATTTGTGGGAGTAAAGGCAGTCTTAGCATTAAGTGCAAAGTATGTCCCCATCATATTCCTAACAGCCAATTTATTACACCTTTTCCCAGTGGCTTTCACTACAAAGCAAAGATTAAAAAAAAACAAATCCACCAATGAGGGGCGCCTGGGTGGCTTAGTCAATTTAAGTGTCCGACTTCCGCTCAGGTCATGATCTCACGGTTTGTGAGTTCGAGCTGCACGTCAGGGCTGTCTGTTGTCAGCACAGCATTCGCTTGGGATTCTCGCTCTCTCTCTGCCTCTCCACTTCTTGTGAGCTATTCTTGTCTCTCAAAAATAAATATTAAGGGGCGCCTGGGAGGCTCAGTCGGTTAAGTGTCCGACTTCGGCTCAGGTCAGGATCTCACGGTCTCTGAGTTCGAGCCCCGCATCGGGCTCTGTGCTGACAGCTCAGAGCCTGGAGCCTGCTTCAGATTCTGTGTCTCCCTCTGTCTCTCTGCCCCTCTCACGATCACACTCTGTCTCTGTCTCTCAATAATAAATAAACATTAAAAAAAATTTTTTTAAATAATAAATATTAAAAGAAAAAATCCTCAGTGAAACCCCAAGAGATTGTAAGAGAATGCTGTGTTTTGGAGGTAAGATTTAAGAATGTCAATAAAATAAATGTGCAAAGTAAAGTTTTCCTTTTCCATAGAGTTCTGTTGTACTATAAATAGACCTTATCTCTACACTTGTCCTTTAAAAACTCCATTTCTGAAGGACAGTAAGTTATTTCAGGAATTCCTCCTTTGAGTAGATAAATATAATGTGGCAAGCCCAATTCTGAGGCATGTGTCTCTTAAAAATTTGTTTTCAAGTTTAGTGAATACATTCCTATGTATTCACATTGTACAACAGCAACAAAATTTTAATAGAACATATAAATTTGGCCTGAGCTCTCAGAAGGCATATTGTGGCATCCTACACACAAGATTCCATCACTCAGTTTAATCTTCAGACACCCACTCATGCCAGAGTCAGCAGGACAGAACATTCTATTGGTCAAAACCGAGGCTCCTGTTTGAAGTACCATCTTTGATGTCATTTACTAAGAACCATTTAAGTCCCACGTGCACTGCTGTCTGTGGCTCCCACTGACATTACCAGGAAACTTCAGTCCCATTCCGATTTTGGGGAAGTGGCAAGTGAATGAGCTGCAGTGGCCTTGCGGTGTGACCGCTCCGTGCAGCACAGCACAGGGGGCTGCTGGGCAGCTGTCAGCGTCCAGGCAGAAAAGGGTGTGACATTCTTTTGCTCAGCAGTATTTACTGAACGGCGCACTCCCTTGGGGCATGCAGTCTGCTGAAAACTTCAACCCTCGCCATTCACTGCTGTGGACCCTTTACCGTAATCTACAGTTAAATCTTTGCTTTCACCCATTTTAATCTCTTAACAATAAAGAAAAACACATTTTCCGCATGTTTGGGTCAAATTAATTTTATTATGCTCCATGATGAATTGCCACCAGTGCAATATCCTATCACTATACATTTCAAAAAAATTCACATACTAAACAAAATTTCAGTTGATAAATGGAAATGAATGATTGAAAAGTCTTTATGAATCTCACACATACGATATGTGGCTAGCTGAAATTGTCTATCACGTAGCACTTAGATATAAAAAGCCTCATGCTAGTTTGTTCAACGCGAAGGCTATCAGACAATCGTGTAGCTGCGGCACACATGGGAGGCTTGCAGACAAAGCACAGGTGCGGCGCTGCCCACAGTGCAAGGGGCCGGAGGACGGAAACATGCAGCCTGCACATCTGCGGGGACTCAGTCCTCAGGCCTGGACTCAACTCCACAGCTGCTGTGTTTCAACCAATAGGAAGTTAGACTTTGTGCAACAACAATAACAGAAAGTCTTTTTGTTCTTTAAGAAGAATAAACTCGATCTCGCCTTTGGCAAATTTTGTACCCATCTTACGTGTTTAAAATTGTGTTTCCAAGTCAAGAATTGATACCCTTTACTCAGAGCAGCTCCTGATAAATATTTGTCACACCAAAGTTCGCTGGAAAACCCTGAATTCCTGGGCCAAAAGTAAAGAGAGATCTTAAATTGGCATTACCTTAAAGACATTTCTAGGATATTTAAAATGTTTTTTATAGTGTCACACAGAAAAAATGAAACATGTTTAATATTACTTTAAAAATAATTATAATGCTCTATTTACCATTTGCACAAATTCCTAATCCTATTGGTTAGTAGCTGTCCAGCCTCCCCCAAACCAGACACAGGGTCACTGAGCTCAGGCCACGGTAAAAATGAGAGTAAGCAGAGAAAGGTTTCCAGCAGCAGAGGGCACTGTTTTCGCAAGAAACAAAAAGTCTAGAATCTTCTCCGTGTGTTTAAATTACTCTTGCAAGGAAGGTAACATTCTTTGAATAACTTAGCCATTTCACTGCACCACTTACTGCTTTCAGCAACAAAACCTTTTAAATTATTTCTTATGATAACTAAATGCACAGACCACTAGAGATTACGCGGTAACTGGTTAAAACTCAAGCCGTATCTTGCAGGACCAGCCTGTCAAGATCATGCCAATACTAGATTTTGGTCGGTACAATTCTAGAGAGCTTAATTTTTAGTTGGATATTGTGATTACAGTAATGAAATACGTTTGGAACTACATTCTGCATATGACTCAATGTGAGAAAAATACGTGTCTGTATTTAAATCAGATCATTTTTCTACCTAAAATTTAAAATAGGTAGGTATGATAATTAGCACTATAAATATGAAAAAAAAAAAAAAACACCTTTAGGCAGATTAGTGTATTGTAGAGAGGCAAGGAAACCCTAATTTTAACACATCATTTTAGTATACATAACAAATGTGCAGGTTGTAAAGTTTTTTTTATTTTATTTTTTTAAATCTATCATTCATTTATGTCTTTCAAGAAATTTGACGTTGGGACCACCAATCTTTTAAGAAAAACGTAACGGTTCACCTGACATTTGACAAAAACCTTGAGAAATTATATAAAAAATTTTTTTAAATAGTGTACTAGGTTCAGCATTAGTGTTTACCTTTGCCCGCTCAATTACATTTGTATGGTTGGTATTTCTGAATACCTCAATCCATACACACTACCCAATAATTCCACATCATTTTCATAATGTTCTGATTTTATAGTGTACTTAACCAAAACTGAAGTAACCATAGTGTATAGCCTCCTTCAGTTCACGTAGAATATTACCCCTAAAATCCAAACTGCAAATACTTAAATAACTGCTGAAGAGTAATACCAAAAATATTTCTAAATTTTTGCCCAAAAGAGCCTGCCCCATTTGCTATAGCATAAAAATAATCTCAGTCAAGTACAGGTAAGCAAGGCCTCCTTAGGATTCCAGCCTCCACACGCCCCTTCTGCACAGGAAGAGGAGATGCTGCCGAGAGGTGTGGTGCAGATTCTCCCGACTAGGGTCTGTGGCGCGGTCTTCCGCGGGGCACTCTGCTACACTGAGAGCCTGCGTCCGTGTACTGATGTCTAGAGAACCGTGCAATGTGTCAGCTTCGACATCCATGTAGCATGGTGTTCAAAATAAGGGGCTAAGTAAACTAAGGTCTGCATCACTTAAAAAAGAATGTAGTGCTATACTAGATTTTAATAAGAAAATTTAGGTACAGAAAAAGTAGGGTATGAAAATAGTGTTTTCCTTCTGGCATTACAACTAAATTACATTAAGGTTTTTGTCAGTCTCACATATAATATTTAAACTCCCTTGTTGATGGAATGGCCAATATTCACAAATTAAGTGAGCATCCTGGTGTAAACTTGCACACAATAACAGGGAGTAGCTTTGTAGAGGATTTTGACAAACCTTTACAGATTAAATGAGGTATTGCACAGATTAATAAAAAAAGCAAAAAAGGCAACAAAAATATACAGCAAATTGGTAGAACATTTACATGATAATTTTACAGAATCCATAGACAGAAAGTAGTGTTTAGTATTTCACCTTAAAAATATATATATAATATATAGATCAGTCTTCCCATTCATCATCGTCCTCAAAATCTTCTTCATCATCTTCATCCTCATCTTCATCTAAAAGAAAATCATCAAGCCAAACAATCAAAGCATATGTAAAAATAAAACAACATTACAGAATTCTTGGGTGATTTCTCCAATTATTTAACTTCTGAAACACAAACCACCTGATTTCTGGAAGAACCTAGTTAAAAGAAATCAAATAAAATACATATAAAGGGTATGATGGTCAGTTGAAGATTAGAACAAGAGTTAAGAAGTTAAGTCCCTTAGTATCTATGTAAGGAATTTCAACTAGTGTTTCTTTATGTGTGAACCCTCATTTGGGTTGGCCTCTGAATTTTCACGTATCTCCTAACAAGAAAGGCCCACTTAATTATCATTAAAGAAAAGTTGTTAAACACACACACACACACACCTGACTGAACAGATTGTTCAGCCAGCAATTCCAGTTATAATTCCAGTGACAGGAGGGAAACTCAGGGACACTGAGCCCCTAAGGAAATGGAGTAGGCAGTCCAAATACTCAGCCTCCCTTTCAACCTTCCTATCCTCTCCTGAACTCAATGCCACTGCTCTTTCTAGGTCACCAATGACTGACCATTGGTGAAACTAAAGCTCAATTTCCTATTCTCATTTCCTTGATCAATCACACTTCTGACCTACATCCTGACTCCATCCTCCTTCAAACACTTCATATGGCTTCTAAGATACTGCACTCTCCAGCCTTCAGAGCCTACTATATTTACATGTACTTCTTTAAGGATCCTACCCAGTTCTGTAACTTTAAATACCACGCCTATCTCAATGACAAGCAAATCTATATTAACAGTCCAGACCTCCTCCCCCAACTTCAGGCTCATAATCAAATGCCTGCACAACAGCTACATTTGAAGTTTTAGTAAGTATCTCAAATTTAATATTTATAAAAACCAAACTCCTGATCTTTCCTCTCAGACCTGCTTCTTCTAAATCTTATCCCATTCCATTAATGAAAATTTTACCCCTTTCATAGTCAAGTCAAAAATCTTGGGAGTTCATCCTTCACTCCTTTCTTTTCTCCAAACTTCACTTCCAATCCATCAGCAAACGCAATTATTTCCACATTCACAATATACCTAGTCTCCAACTCCTGCTCACTGGTGCTACCTATCTCATTCAAACCTCTACTATCTCTTGCTTGGATCACTGCCATCCCTCTGCTAAGGACCTTCCGGTGACTTCCCAACACATTCATGGTTTCCATAGCCTTACTACTGGCCTCCTAGATCTCTTGTACTTGAATACTTTACTATTCTTTCCCTCTCTTCCTTACTCAGCCACACTGACCTTATCATTATTCGTCAACCTCAAGGACTTTGCATTTGCTGTTCTTTCTACCTGAATGAATAAATTTTCCCCAATTTTCTACATGGTTTATTCCTTGAACTCCTTTTGGTCTTTTCTCAAGTGTCACTTGAGTTAGGCCTCATCCTATTTCAAAATGAACTTCCTTCCTATAGCTACAAGTCCCTATAGCTCCCTTTCCAGATTAATTTTTGTCCTTAGTACCTATCATCATTTAATATATACTTTCCTAATTTATTTTATTGTTGTCTCTCATTGAAATGCATGCTCCATGGAGGCTTTTGTTGTTTTTTTAATTGTTATCCCACAATAAATACCTGCAGAATGAACTAGCCTATTCTATCTTTATAACACAGTGTTGGAATAAATATGTCTATTTAAGGAAAACAAATATTAGTAATAGATCTTACACATGATTCATGAATTCTCTCCATAAAACAAATAAAAAAAACTGAGGTCCACAGAGAATAAATAACAGATTCAATAAGAACAAAGATCAGATTCTAGTAGAGCACGCTGGGGAAGCTCATTAGTAACCCCAAGCACTATATCAGCAAGGCCAATTGCTTTCTCCTTTGAAAGTAACATCCATTTATATGGTGACAGATGCTTAATAAAGGCCTCAGAATAGGGAGTAGTTTATTCAAATAAACCTTTTAGGAAATGACAAAAAAAGAGGACACAAAAACTTCAGGATTCTTTAGCAAACCCCAGAAAACCCAATTTCTCAGTCCGGATTCTCACAAATCAGGGAAACCTGAATTTCTCATGTCACAAGAATGTCAGAGGAATGCAATCCAGGATTCTCAAGCTTTGTTTAGAGGTCTGCCAGGCATTCTACTAGTATTCCCAGTATAGGAAATGAAACTGTTAACTTTTCTGAAGCTGTTCCTCCAATTTATGCTTATGCATCATGTGCTGGAATCCACTAAACTTCAGACAGACTAATCACAGGGGCAATGACTTTTAAAAATTTGCCCTAATATCCACATCAGTGTTATTCAATAGCAGTGGAAAAGCTAGCAAAGACTACTATAAAATTTTTTAAAAAATGAGAATTTCAAATATTAAAATTAAATACACATGTACTCATATAAATAAATATACCTGAAGAATGAATGGCTTTGCTCCTTTTCTGCATCACTTCCATCAATGCACCCACAATTCCTGAAGTGGGTGCAGGTGTTGGTGGAGTAGACTCTTGGCCATCAGATACCTTGGCAAAGAAAGTGAGCAAAATTTAGAAATAAATCTTTAGCAAAAACTTTTTGTCTCTAGAAAGTCTTACTTTTTTAGAAGTATTTCCTGTTTAAAAAACAAAGGGAAACAAAAACAAGGACAGGAAAGGAAACAAGCCCAGGACAGGATTAACTAAGTTAAGAAGAAATAAACTGTGCCGTAAAATAATTACTCAAAATATAGTTCCTCTCCTTAATATATACAGCCATCAACACATTTCCAAATTTAGAATTACAAACCTTTTCCTAAATAATACTTACCCTTGCAGTTGGATTACTTCTGTTCGTTCTAGAACACAAAGCCTTACCTGATGAAACTTTATTATCAAGGAACAGCAGTTTACAAAAAACTAAGATATATTCAGATTCTTAGAGTGATTAGGTGAGAAGGACACTTAAGATATCTAAGAGCAACTGAAGAGACTTCTAATCTCCTAGAAGAACTCAGCTTCCCTAACAAGCTTTATAGCTTTATATACTGTATATACACCTCATATGGTACAAACTTACAAATATGTACCATATATGTAAGTATATTATGATAACTCAAAATGAACTTTCCTTCTCATAGTGTACAACTTCTTCTCTTCAACGAGCTCAGTCAGGTAGCTTTCAAATTGTACCTACCTCACAAGGCAATCACTATCCATAACTAAAGTACTTCTATCTAGTATAAACTACTTTGGGAGCAGGGGAAACAACTTCAAAAGGTCTCATTAAAGTTGCGTATCTATAAAAAAAAATACTCCCTGATTCCAACTCTCATTTAAAACGAGAAAATATAGGGCACCTGAGTGGCTCAGTCGGTTAAGCGGCTGACTTCAGCTCAGGTCACGATCTTGCAGTTCGTGAGTTCAAGCCCTGCGTCAGGCTCTGTGCTGACAGCTTGGAGCCTGGAGCCTGGAGCCTGGAGCCTGCTTCTGATTCTGTGTCTTTCTCTCTCTCTGCCCTCCCCCACTCACATTCTGTCTCATAAAAAATAATTAAACGTTAAAAAAATTTAAAAAGTAATAAAAAATAAAAAGAGAAAAATACATGAAATATGTAGAGATTCAGGAAATATATATATACGTTATTTAGAAAGTACTGCTCTAAGTGTACTTTGACTAAAAGGAGCAATCATTTCTACAAAATAACTCATTTTGTTAGTTTTGTCTCTGGACTTATATCACCCATGTAAAGGTACAATATTAGTATACTTAAAAATGAAATCGCATAGCTGTTTTACTTCAGTTCTAATCATTTCCCAAAGAAAAATCACTTTATTAGGACAAACTTTTTATTCTGGTCCTTACAGTTCTTCTCCTAATACTGGTTGTCTTTCTGGAGACTTAACAGATCTTTTTCTTTTAAAAATATACAAAGTAATTCCCCATAAGATACTGATTCATTCATTAGTATTTAGCTTTTGGGAGACTGGATATTAACTACTCCTAATATAGAAGTGCCACAAATGAAAAGACAACAGAAATAGTTTCTGAGGTTTGAAGGTCAGCACGAGGCTCTCAAAGAAGCGTAGCAGCAGTAAGAAGAAACATTTAAGACTCCCTTGAAGTAATTTGAGAATACACAGCAGACAGACTGCAGGAGCACAACACTGATACAAACACGTGTTCAAAGGCACTTACTTGAATAGTGCTATCCAAGGTACTATGAACATGGAATTCAAAATCTATGGAATTCAAAATCTATGCAAGTGAATACTTACACCCTTCCTGCCGACTGCAATCTTACGTTAGTCATAATCATCTTTGAATAAATGATTTACATAGACTGTTTAAAGAAACAGCGCTGGAGAAATTTTAACCACACAATGGTTTTCTTAAAAAAACAAAGTAAAGCTATGGACTCAGATCACATACAACATGCCAATAATTCATTGATTTATCCCTCTAGGATAGTACTCTGAAATTAACATAAAAAAGTGATTATTTAGGGGAAGAATGGCCTACATATAGAATGGAACATACTTTTCTCTCTAAAATAAATGTAGAGAATGAAGAGGGTTGGGATGGGATGGGATGGGATGGGATGGGAAGAAGCGATGATGGGGAAAATAGGGAATTTAACTCGGTGATTTTTTAAATTAAGAAAAGAGGATGAGGGGTAGGATTAAAAATTGAGAACACAATTTAATTCATTAAAAATAACACCTTATTAGTAAGAGCAAATGAGAGAAAGCAACAAAAGTTGATTGTGGAAGAGAGAGGAAACAGAGAAGAGAAACAAAAAGAGAAGTCAGGAGTGGCAGATGCGGGGAATGAGTGACACAGAGGCTAGAAAGTAAAGTCCATCAAAGCCTGCTCTTCACCTGGGCTGCAGTCCTTTCTTAAATAAATGTTTATTTATTTCTGAGAAAGGGAGAGAGAGAGAAGGCATGAGAGAAAGCGAGTGGGGAGGGGCAGAGAGAACGGGAGACTGAGAATCCAAAGCGGGCTCTGTGCTGACAGCAGAGAGACCCACGCAGGGCTAGAACTCCTGAACCATGAGATCACGACCTGAGCTGAAGTCAGATGCTTAACTGTCTGAACCAGTTAAGCCAGGCGCCCCTTTAACTTTAACACAAATTCCCCCCACTAACAGCTATTCAAAATTCTCCAACTGTTCCTCAGAAACCTTTAGTCTAAACAAAACGTGGAAAGGGAGCAGAGACCACTGCTCACAGGTTGATGGCGTGGCAAGAAAAGATCTCGTTACACTTTAAAGATGAGAGTATTTAAATCTGTGCTATGCCAATGTTTAAATACTGTCATTCAATCAGCTGTGTTCCCTAGCCATAATTCTCCTCCTAACCAAGCTTTGGAGATTCAGAGTTACCATAATTCCCTACACCACAAAACTGTTTTCAATTAAAATCTCCTTTCATCTTCATTTACTACACAGAAAAATCCACTATCCATCACCTACCTGAAGCCCCGCAGAGCAAACGTTCCTCTTGGAATTGAGAGACCATGTGCAAAAGCTCAGAAGGAAGTATGTAAACACAGGCTAAATTTAGGTTCTAGAAAAGGGGTCAGGAAAATATTGCCCATGGGCCAAATCTAGCCCATCCTGTTCTTGTAGAACTTTTTAAAGTGAAAAATGATTTTTAAGTTTTAAATGGTCGGAAGAAAATACAAAGAAAAATACTTGTCACATGAAAATTACATGAAACTCAAACTCCAGTATCCATAAGTAAAGCTTTACAGAACACAATCATGCCTCGTCGATCAGGCCTCACCGATGCTGCTGCATTTGTGGCGCAAGAGCAAAGCGGAATAGGTGACAGAGACCATACGGCTGCAAGTCTAAAAGATTTACCATTTGGTAAAAAATGTAAACTAGTTTGAAAAAAAAAACTAGTTTGCCAACCTCTGCTCTAGAAGACTATCTGATCTCTGCTAATAGACGGGACCCAAAATTCCCTCCAGCAGTATCCAAAATTCTGTTAGAATGCTTTCAAGTTTCTGCAGAGTTGGAGTCTCTACTAATCTAAGTTCCAGAGAATAGGAACTTTAGAATATCATTTACTTTCCATAAAGCTAATGGTATGAACTTACCAAGATGGTTATAACTGGTTACAAGTAGGGCTTTTACTTCTCCACAGTTTAAAGCTTTATCTTTAAATTCAAGTAAGTTTTATTCAGAAGTGAAGTCTAGAACACAGCAAACATACTATATATAATACTCCACTTACATGAAGTGCTAAGAACAGGCAAAACTATTCTACAATGATAGAAATCAGATTAGTGATGATTTGTTTTTTTTGAATTTTTTTTAATGTTTTATTTATTTCTAGGAGAGAGAGAGAGAGAGAGAGAGAGCGTGAGCAGGGGAGGGTCAGAGAGAGAGGGAGTCACAGACTCTGAAACAGGCTCCAGGCTGTGAGCTGGCAGTCAGCGCAGAGCCCGACGCGGGGCCCGAACCCACGAACCGCGAGATCATGACCTAAGCGAAAGTCAGACGCTTAACCGACTAAGCCACCCAGGCGCCCCGATTTGTTTGTTTTTTGAGAGGGAGACAAACTGGAGAGAGGCACGAGGAAACTTTTTCTGGGGTGATATTCTAATTACAGAAGTCTGGGCTACCCAGGTAAAGGTATAAATGTGTTGTGTGTTTTGGTTTTTTAACATGCTTTATTTCTGAGACAGAAAGAGACAGCATGAGCAGGGGAGGGTCAGAGAGAGAGAGAGAGAGAGAGAGAGAGAGAGAGAGAGAGAGAGAGAGAGAGAGAATCTGAAGCAGGCTCCAGGCTCTGAGCTAGCTGTCAGCACAGAACCCCACGCGGGGCTCGAACCCACGAACCGTGAGATCATGACCTGAGCCGAAGTCGTACGTTTAACCGAATGGGCGCCCCAGGCGCCCCTAAATGTGTGTGTTTTATGGTATGTAAAAAAACAAAAACAAAAACAAAAACAAAACAGACGAATACCAAGAGAAAGAGCAAAAAATAAAAGATTTTCCAACATTTTCCAAGTTGTCTCATAAATTACTTTACAATTCCGTTAGGGCAGATCGTCTAAGCTGAAAAGAACTGATTACTTACAGATTTCAGCTGAATACCCTGTCGTATCTGGTCTAAAAGTGCATCCCTTCCGGAGCAGGACACCGGTCGACTGTTCTGTTCCACCTTTTTTAGCTGAGCACCCTCTCTAATTTGATCTAAAAGAGCCGCTTTGCTTCCCGCAGGAGGTGGAACTTGATGGTCCCCGTCAGAAGGGAGGCCAGGCGGCGGCGGCGGCCCGGGCGGCGGCGGCGGCGGCGGCGGCGGGGGCGGCGCCGCTGACCCGGCCGCGGACAGAGGTGGCGGTGGCGGTGGCGGCCCGGACGGCGCTGAGGAGGGAAGGGCAGGAGGCGGAGGAGGGTACATCCTATTTGGTGGCGGTGGAGGGGCTCCCACACCGGGCCTGGACGGCGGCGGGGGTGGAGGTGCGGCTGTGGGAGCTCTCGAAGGTGGTGGAGGAGGAGCGCCTCTCCCCCTGGCGGGAGGGGGCGGGGGGCCTGAGCTGTGCGGGGGCGGGGGAGGAGGCGGTGGCCCTCCCCTAGATGGTGGTGGCGGAGGTGGTGCTGAAATGAAAACAGAAAAAAGAAAGCGTGCTTTTCTTTCCCCACAAACTTGCTTCGACACGTGTAAAAAACCGATACGAGGGAAAAAAGGCCTCATCCCTGTTTTAACTTTACAAGGACATGTGAGCACACAGGACATCTTATAATTCCATTTGGGAAAACTCATCTAAAGACCACCTTGCTGTTGTGTCTTGAAAAATATTAGCTTAAACTGTAGAACTAGTTTTGAGGAATCAGCAACACTACTTAAGGTTGGGGAATAAACGCTTCCTTGTATAGTAACAAAATCATCACAAAATTAAATACTTTGGTCAATTAGCATTATTTAACATTTTAATAAAAACTAATGGATACCTCCTCTCTTTAGAGAATTAAGCTTATTTAGTTATTTTATGAAATTAATTTACATTCAGAATAAAATAGCTGATGTTGCATAACCGATCAATTTATTCAAGTAAATCTGAACTAAACCCAAAGTGAATATTTTTTCTTTTAAAATTTAAAACTTTGTCACCTTAAATTTATATGTTCTATATTTTCTAAAAATATAGTATATATAATAATGTAATATACTATAATATATAATAATATATAATATTCTATGTTTCTAGAAGATGCTCAGTATTTCTAGTAATGGCAGTAAGGGAGGCTGGTTGCTCAGGTGTGATGTTCACCTACTTATTCAGGAGATGCAACCAACTATTAATAAATTAACTGAGAATTTCTGCACTGAAAAACTGGACTAAAGTTATTAATAAAATACTAACTCTTTTCTAGTATTAATGATATTTACATTCTTATTCTACTTAAATAAAAAAGATGTAATAAGGAAATAAATTCAAAGTACCCATTTATTACATTTTTGGAGGTATGATTTTACTAACAGTATGTACAAATTTACATAATAATCAACTTTATTATTTCTCCATTCAAAGACTGAAGAGAAAAATTAACTATTTTTAGGAGTAGAGAAATACTAGAATTCAAAAAAACTATTTGTGTTTACTGATATAAACTATATTACTGATGGGGAGCTCTACAATCTTACAAAATACAAATACTGATCTTAATTACAAGTAACAACAAACATCTTTAGATGTTCAATACAATGATACCGGGGAGGGAGGGACCCTCACTTCAAAGGAAATAAAATGGTATCTTCCAAATTAATTTGGGACAATCATGTGAAACATGCTATAAAAATATGCTATCAAATAAAATCATAAACATTAGATAAAATATGCAGAAAAACCAATGCTCATATTGTAAATGAGTAATACAATACTGTCTCCTTGTATACAAACTTTTACGAGTGGAAATAATGTATAGTTGCAAACAGGAGAGGTAGGCCATCGGCGGGGGGGTGGCTATGATTTCCATTCAAGGCACACTGGAGGTCTCAGTGTTGCAGCTAAGGTTCATTCCATTTTCTGACTGGATCCAAAGTGAGGACACATACTAAACTTGCTAAAAGCAAAGTCTTTTTCTAACATTTTGTAATAAAAGAACAAAACCAGGTGGATATGACATATATATATATATTCTGTGTACTCTCCTTCAAGCAATTTTAATCAGGCTAAGGTTAATATTTCAAATAGTTATGATTTACTTGTTTGTTAATCAAGAGGAAAACACCTACCCCATTCTCCTTTAAAAAGTGTTAGTAAATCATTTCTCATGGTTTTTTTGAGAACTCTGGATCCACAATCTTTTATATGTATTTCTTCAGTAGAGAGAATAGAAGTTCTTTCAAACTTGCAAAAAGTACATTTATTGGAATAATTTGGAGTTCAGCTATTAATCATTTAAACAGACACTAAATCATTGCCTAGGAAAAGGGAAGCCTGAATTGACTGGGAGTAAATTATTAGCTGGTTATAGCACAAGTTCAGCATCTCTACTGTCTTGAAAAGTGACTGGAAGTATCTCTATATTTTTGGGAGGAAAACATGTAAGTTTCTATTTTTTTATAGTCTATATTATTTCTACATAAAAAGGTAAATACTCAAAAGACATGCCATATCCTGATGTAAAAACATAAATTAAAAGAGGAGAGGAAAGGACAGAGGGCACTATGTGAGTTAGGTTTAGGTGCACAAACATGTCTAAGCAGACACACCACCATGAGAAAATCCGATGGCCTACAGACTGGCAAAACTCTTAAAAGTCACCACAAACACCAGAATCAGAAGAACAATAGTACTTACATTCCTAAAAAATAAATGAAGTGAAACTATGAAACAAAAATTAACAACAAATTAACTGTTTTCACTACCAAAGTTTAGTTAAAAAGACAGAAAGACTGACACGGAAAAAAAATCTTGTCTTCAGAGCAATACTACAAAAAAAGTTCATATACTTAAAAATGATTATTATTGCACATCAACATTAAGAGTAATAGATAACAATTTTCTAGGTATGTGATATTTATAGGAATTATAAGCAGAAATTATGAAATATAAATATAACTAATGTTTAACAGAAATACAGTATTAACTAAAATTAAGGAAGCATTCAAAAATTTCTCTCATGCACTCTGACCAAAGTAAAGCAAATAGAAAAATGCTATCTATTCTACACAAATTTAAACAACTGAGTAGGCACATACAGAACTATGTGTGTGTTTATGTTTAGCACCTCCTCCCTGACTCAAATTAATGTAAAAATCTAAGTATATTTCATATACTTACTGAAATGGTGCTAAGTGTGAAAAGTAACCACAGGAATGAGTATAATAACCAACAATAAAAACAACAATGGTGCTGTGGGTAAGAAGTGTTTTTTAAAAATCCACATAATTCCATTAGAATGATCTAAAGTATAGATGAAATATGAGCTCTGACTCATACAGAAATATTCTTTTACTTTAGCATCTATGCACCCAAAACATTAGTTTGATCTATGTGCCCACAACATTAGTTTGAGTGGAGGGCAAAAGAACCTCACTGGATGTTAGATTGGGAAGCAGGATAAAGGAACTCTAGCTTCTTTGAAAATAAACCTATCAAAGCATGCATAATTTAGAGCACTGGGTCAAGTAACATCCCACATATATAGCACTGCATTGTGGTAGACCTACACAGCAGATTATTATGAGTTAATGGCCTTCAAACAATTGCGTGCATGCGCGCGCACACACACACACACACACACACACACACACAAAACATAGCCACAAAATACGTTGGAAATCACAAGTCTACTACTTTTTATAAACCTGATTACATAATTTTATAAAATAAGTTTCAAGAGATTTGATTCAGTAGGTTTTATAAAATATATTTTAAGACAACTTCATCAATTTCTCCTCTTAATTTTTTTATACTTCTGAACACATTATATGTTCTTCCTGGAAAACACTTCCTTAATAAATCATTAATTTGTCTTTTTATTCTTCCTTTGAAAAATTTATCTTCGATAAAATCATTCTTTAGTGTCTAAAAGGTTCCATACTGGGGGTTAGATTCTTAAGTATGACAAGAATTTAACTTTGTTCCCAAAGTATGTTTTTCTTTTTCTTTTTTTTTTTTTTTACTGTTTACTTCTATTTTTGAGGGGGAGAGAGAGAGAGACAGAGAGAGAGAGCACGCACACGTGAGCAGAGGAGGGGCAGAGAGTGAGGGAGACAGAATCTGAAGCAGGCTCCAGGCTTCAAACTATCAGCACAGACCCCGACGCAGGGCTTGAACCCACAAACCAGGAGATCATAACCTGAGCTGAAGTCGGACGCTTACTGACTGAGCCACTCAGACGGCCCACCCAAAGCATGTTTTTTAATGTCTATGTATTTCTTTGGTTTTAGGTAATTCAATTAAGGAAAGAGTTTGCCTAATTTGATATTTTAAAAGCAGCTAGAATAATAAGCATTCATAATAAAGTTTAAAAAACAAATTAGGGGTTGGGGGGTGGGGAAAATGGGACAAGGGCATTGAGGAGGGCACTTGTTGGGACGAGCACTGGGTGTTGTATGTAAGCGATGAATCATGGAAATCTACCCCCTAAGCCAAGACTATACTGTATACACTGTATGTTAGCTAACTTGACAATGAATTATTTAAATTAAATAAATAAGGATTCATATTTATAACTTAAAAAACAACAACAAATCCAATCAAGTTAATATAGACAACTCCTTTTTTTTTTTTTTTTTGAATGTTTTATTTATTTCTGAGAGACAGACAGTGTGAGCAGGGGAGGGTCAGAGAAAGAGGGAGATACAGAATCTGAAGCAGGCTCCAGGCTTTGAGCTGTCAGCACAAAGCCTGACGCAGGGCTCGAACGCACAAACCATGAGATCATGACCTGAGCTGAAGTCGGACGCTTAACCGACTGAGCCACCCAGGCGCCCTTAATATAGACAACTCTTAATCACAGGTATTTACGTATGGATAGCCCAGTAAACGTCAAGAGTCATTTATAAACTTATAAATTCAGAGAGCTCAGAGAAATGCCAAGTAAAATCTGGTATGTGATATCCATGGAAAAAGAGAGTCAGGAAACACACTACCAGTAAATGTGACTTACTCTGGGAGCATTTTAAAAACCATAATGGTGCTATGCCCAAGACGTTTTTTTATTAAATATCCATAGAATCTGGAAATGTAATTTTTTCAAAACTAAGACAAATTAGCATCATACTAATTTCAATGAAACTAACATTGTGTTTCTATAATAGCAACTTCTGCCTGTATGCCTGTTTACATATCTGTTTCCACACTAGACTATAGTGTGGAAGTTTCTGAGGGCAGAAAACCTTTTATTTAATAAAGATCTAAATATCCTGCATGGAAATGAGTCTGGCATAATGTTTAGTGACTATATGAATGAATGAAAGATTGAATGAATATCAGTACCGAAAAAGATACAAGTCAGTCAAATACCTAATTTAAAACAACAGTGAAATTCCTCAAAAGAATACTCTGATTAAATGGAGCTTTTGCTCCCTACACAAAAGCTAGATAGAAGAAAAGCAATCCCAAATGAATAAGGTGGCGAAGAGATGATTGTCATATTGGAAAATTCAGTTATTGAATTTATGTTATTGTACTTTTAACATACAACTTAAACACAAGGTACTTTAAATATCAGATCTTAAAAGTATGCAAATTAGTATACTCAAAATACTAAATGGTAAATTTTATACTTTACCAAGGAAAAATGTTTGTATTTCAAACTAAATAGATTTTCATTATTTATATTCTTGAAAATGCTTATATATTACTGATTAAACAATGATTATGTTTAAATTACTACTTCTGAGTTGTAATAAAAACAACTTGAATAGTGGTTTCTAAGATTCATTAAATATTAGGCAACTATAAATTTTTAGTCTAAAATAGAATATCCAGAAGATTTTGTATATATATTCATTATTTTAATATATGATGTTTTTAGTAAGAAAAACCTTACCAAATGTTTTAGTTATATCAAAATAATGTGAAACAATACCAGGTCAAGCTAGTTATCTATAAATTCAAGTTTTCTACTTACAGAAGGTTCATAGGAATGTGTATAGCTATCTTCCATGAAACTGACCTCAAAACAGTCAAAAGTAAAAACAAAAAAGATTACAATGCTTAAATTGAAAAAAACAAAACAAAAAAAAACAACTTACCTTGCCTTCGTAGTTCATTTTTAACAGCTTCCACGCCTCCTGTTTTTTCAATGAAGTCGTATATAACTTTTGATGTTTCTCGGTCTTTAAGTTGTGCCTCTGAGATTCCACACATATCAAAAAGATTCTTCAGTTCTGGATCCAAATTATTCAGCTAAAACAAATAAAGTAACTAGCTGTTAAACCTATCCCAATTTTTAAAAATAAGTATGATCAAATTTAAGTCTCATCTTTGCCCTTTATGAAATTAAGTTAAGAAACTTCCTTCAAAAGAGGGCATCTCATTTAGAGTTTTACTAACCCATTCATGATTCAAACATTTCCAATGTGCACCTATTCCTAAATAAGATTTAGATATAACCACAAATAAACAAGAAAAGTAATCAATTTGAAAATCTGAGGACAAGAAACCTCCTTACAACCTCAGCACCCTGTAGAGTGTCCAACACAAGGAAATATTCAATAAATGTTGTGGACTTAACATTGTAATTATAACAAAAATAACCAGAAGGATTTCTGACTCCAGTCACAAGTATTTCTCCTCAAAATAATTTTTCCAAATCCTGCTTATCTGTCAAATGTGAAATATGTATGACTACTTAAGCAACCAAAAATAGAGATAAAATGTTAAAAACACGTATTTGCCAGCAGTTTAACCTACCTTGTTCAGTGCTATAAATTAAATAATGATGAAATTACAAAAAAGAATAGAATGAAAAGACCTAGATAATTCAACTGGATAATTCAGAAATTGATTATAGTACTTTCTAGTAATTTGGTATATACTCCCCAAAAATGATCAGCTAGCAGAAATACTTTTCTTATCTTGCTGTCAACACACAAGAATTTCACATTACAGTATGTAAATCCAAGGAGTACAAAACCTTTGTCTTTAGAGACATAGCCATAAATGACAAAAGAATATTTAGGTTTCAAACCTCAGTAGTATATGTACATAAACACAACATTCAAATAAATGCCAGAATTCATAAAAATGAATAATAATAAAAATCTACACCCAGGCCATGGGATTCCCACTAATTTAGAGCAGTAATGTTTATGACTTGCAAAGACACTTACATCAAAGCCAGTATTTGGATCCCAACCAACATGTCCAATGTGCCTGAAGAAGTAGACAAAAGTAAAAAATAGAAAATGCATAAAGAGCATTTAAAACATAAAATACATGAAATCCAATCCACCCAATAAATGTTGACCTTGAACTAACAGTTCTCACAGACATAACCATATTCAGAGAAAAACTGTATGATTCCTGCCCTGGCTCTGCTATTAACCGAGTCTTAACACTTCTTGCACAATCTTTCTGAGCATTCATTTCTTCCAACTGTCAAACTGTCATAAGAATACAGGTATTTTATGTGGCACCCGGGTGGCTCAGTCAGTTGAGTGTCCAACTCTTCATTTTGGCTCAGGTTATGATCCCAGGGTTATGGGACTGAACCCCACATCGGGCTCTGTAATGAGCATGGAGCCTGCTTAGCATTCTCTCTCTCTCTTCCTCTGACCTTCTCCTTAACTCGAGCTCTCTCCAAAAAAGAAAAACAAAAACAAAAACAAAAAAAACAAAATAAAACAAAACCCCAAGAATTATATATATGAGAAAATAAGAGTTTTGTAATGAGCTAATGAAATGATGAACATGAAAATGCTTAAAATACATCAAATAAATAGCAAAAGTTTGATGCCTACTATAGACTACATATTTGTGTCCCCTAAAAAATTCCTATGTTGAAACCTAATTCTTAATGTGATGATATGTGGAGGTGAGGATTTTAGGAGGCGATTAGGTTTTGAGGGTGGGTCCCTCAAGACTGGGATTAGTGCCCTTAGCAGAAAGGACCCAGCAGCCTTCCTTGCCCTCTTCCAAAATGTGAGGACGACAGCTAGAAGACAGCTGTCTATGAAGCAGGAAGAAGAACCTCACCAGACACTACATTTTGCCTGCCTCTTCCCAGTCTCCACCGCTGTGAGAAAGAAATTTCTGTTCTTTGTAAGCTACTCGGTCTACAGTATTCTTCTACAGCAGCCCAAATAGACTGAGACAGTGCCTCTAGGCAATTTCCAAATACCATTTATAGAGAAAAAGTGAGAAATCATTATGTCCAACAATTATTTAAAGAAACGATTTCATCTAACTTTTCTTTACTGATGGGTAGAAAAGGAAATAAACTGTTAAGATTCACAGAAAGTCTACTGAGCCTTTAAAAAAAGAATCTACAGCTAAACAGGCACGCAAATGATAAATGTAAGGGTCCTCCCAATAAGAAAACAAAATTTTCGAACAAGTTAAAAATCAAGAGGAGTTACGAGTAAATCAGAAGATAAGAAAAACAAAAGAAATCTCTTACTGGAAATTGCTTGGTGTTCCAATATCTGCCTTGGTTAATCTCTTCTTTTTTGCTTTTCCTTTTTTCTTTTCTTTGGTATGGGAGATGTTGTTGACTTGTGGACCATAAAATCTATTGGTTGTGATTTCTGGATTTTTTATGTCAACTGTTGCCATGGGTAGATTAGGACCTGCAAAACAATATGAAAGGACTAACTTAAGATAATAATTATTATGATTGTAATTTGTAATGTGAATGACCTTCTCTGAAGTAGGGCTACTTCATTAATGTAAACTATTTAAAATTTAAACTTGCATATTAGTTTTTTATAAGTAATGGATACAGTACTGCCTGAATTTCAAAGCCTATAATAAATTCCTTAACACATTAGCATAGATGTTATTTGAAAGCAAACTTATATTTTTATAATATTAAATCTCATGGGAAATATAAATTTTCAATAAGAATTAAGGTCTAATTCCTTAAATTTGG
This sequence comes from Hyaena hyaena, assembly GCF_003009895.1. Classification (NCBI taxonomy): domain Eukaryota; kingdom Metazoa; phylum Chordata; class Mammalia; order Carnivora; family Hyaenidae; genus Hyaena; species Hyaena hyaena. The sequence continues at coordinate 1,838,426 of NW_024080792.1, forward strand.
ACTAAAATAGCCTGATACACATCACATTACTCCTTGGTAAAATGGTATATATCATATAACAAGGATAATAAAAATTTTTAAAACGTACATATTTTGTTTTAAATCTGACAAAGAAATCTAGTCTTACTTCTTTGTTTCACCTTTAGTAGCCCATGAGGGAACAAAGTAGTTATACAATTATTAATTTCTTTTCCAAAACTACCATATTTAAGTCCTGTAATATTTTCCCTATCATATATTCTGACTACCAGAAATACAGGGCTCAAAAACAAGAAGGAAACATTCTCAGAACACTCATCTTTCACAAGAATAGTAAAAATATCTCGGGCATCTTCAGATATTATTAATAGCATCTTTAGGAGTGACACTAAATATAGCATACAAAACCTGTTTTATAATTCATGAAAATATTCTTGGCCTTAAAAGCAGGAAAGTCTAAATGAAATGTATTCAATTTTAAAATTCCTTATAAATTTAACTTAAGGGCTTCACATATTCCTTAAAGAGTCCATTTTAATAAAAGGATTCTCTGACAAAACCACTTACCAGACTTAATTCCTCTGAGATGAGTACAGTAATGACAACTTTCAAAATGGTGTCTAAAAATGTAACTACTACTGTGCAGAGAAGAGTTAACCCAGCAGGCCTGAGACAGCCATCCTTATAGTGGCCTGCCTGCAAGGTTAGCTCTGAGGGGGCAATTTGGAAACTGGGATCCCAAGAGGGTTCTTACCATTTCCTGACAGGATGGGCTCCTTGTGCCTCAACGACTTGTGCTGACAATGTGCTTAATGCTAAACACCTGCTTTCCTCCTGCGAGTCTAGAATCTCACATTGTGCTAGACAGAGGATGACTATGTAAGTAGCACCAGATAAACTCCAGGCACTGATCCCTAATCAGTTTCTCCTTTAGCCAACATCTACATGTGCTGTAACAATTGTTATTGGAGGGATGATGTGCATCCCCTGTGACTCCAGAGGGAGAAAACTATCACAAAGTTGGGTGTGCTTTCCCTCAGACCTAACCCCATGTGTCTTTCCCTTTGCTGATTTTGTTTTTATCTTTTCGCTATGTGCTTGGTCTTGTTGAGTCCTTCTAGTAAATCAACAAGGGGGTGGTCTAAGGATCCCCAACACAATCATAAATTGGCAATCGAAAATAACAAGAAATTATAGGCTAATGTATATTAGGTAATAACTAATTGCCAACTTGACTCTAATTCTTCACTTGTAGTAAACAGCTCAAATGTATCCTATTCATTAAAGTCACCTGAAAGAACAGTGTTTATCTAAGTGGGCAAATTGCATACAACCCATTTTCTCTCTTTCACCTCTACTATTAAAGATAAAATAGAGTTAAAATAAATTTATGAAAAGCCATCTGCCACCTTATCAGACAAGTAAACAATCTAGAAAGATGTGTATTTTTAATATCACCAAAATGCAGCTATTTTCCCTCCATATTCAAAGTCTACTTATGTGTAAGTGTCTAAAAGTTCTATTTATGTTTTCATACAAAATTCCATGGGAAGCTTCTCATAGTGGCAAGAAATAAATTCTTATTTGAAAAAAATAGAAGCTAATGAGTAAAGTGGATAAAACCATTAAAATAAGCTGATTCAGTGTCAAGGAATAATCTAAAATAACTGGATCAAAAATTAAAGATTAGCTAAGCAATACAGAAAGCTTATTAAATAGTAGATAAAGACTTGGGTTTTCAAATTTGTTCAGGTATCCGATTTCAGTGTGTACTGTAGTTCCACAAAGTAAGGGACTTACAGAGAATAACCAGAATTCAAGTGTTAGAGGGTTAAATTGGTGTCATACACAAAAGTTTATTTAATGATCTGCTTTTACTTCTCATCCTTCCTTTCTGCCTTTCCTCTTATAATTTATCTTTACAAGTCAGTATCAGCAATACCATCCATGATAAGAAGTGGCAAAGCACTATTTACTCTATCTTTATACTTAATACAATTCAAGAAGTGACTTAGATTTAGAAGTATCAGAATGAGGCACTCTCCTTGAAAATACCACCCCTCCTGAAAAAGTTGTTCAAATAGTAACTACAAAGGAACAACCAGATTCACCATTAAACAACAACAACAAAACTATTATTAGTTTTCAGAAAAAAATTTTCATGCTGCTTTGGGTTATATAAAAGTTATTATTATACTGTGGAGATTCTAAATAGTAAGTAGAGTTGGCTAAAGTGAAGCTTAATAGTTTAAATGATCCCAGCTAATAAATTCTTCTCTGGGAATTTTAAAAAAGTTAAGATTCTTAAAAGCCTGATTCCTAAGTCACTAGAGAAAATAATTCAGCCATCTCTAAAGAAAGTTCAAGGATAAAGAAGACGGGAACAAAATATAAGTGGTATGTGGAATGAGAAAGTTTAACTCATAGTGTAGTCAGACTGTTTTTCCCCTCCTCTCTCTACCCCAAAACGAGGTGTGGATATAGTGTTACATGTCTGTCAAGCAGTTTATAAAGCCTTTGAATTAGCTATTTAGTATCATTACTAATTTCATTAGTACTAGTTAAAACATTATATAATTACATCTATACAGGAAAATCTGAATTATAGCGATATATAGAAAATTGGTATTAGCTGGGAAATTAGACTGTTTTCCTACACTTTTCGTTTTATAGATGGCAAATTAAGGTGAAGAGTCAGGTGACGTATCTAAAGTCACACAATTAGCGACAAAGGCAAAGGTGAACTCTGCTATCTTGGTTCCTAGTCCACTACCCTTTCCATTAACTACTATTGTACTTCCTATACTAAAATCAAACCATAACGTGATTGATAATGCTAACTTTACAAATGTTACTGTTTATAATTTCCTTACCAATTTATTAGTTTTTAGTTTATAAACAGTTTCTTATTTAGTAAATATTTACTAATAACTTTCAAAATTTAGAAAAAATTTCCCACATATTCAAAGGAATAGGCACTTGGTTATTTCTGTTGACAACAGTCATTTAGAGTTTGAAGGTGTTCAGAAATAAGTTTAAAAGAGCATTCTAAAGCCCCTTAAATATTTGTCTCAAAAGTGAGACCTGTACAAGGCAGTCAGTCATTTTTCAATAAAGTAAGGTTTATGGAAGATTTGGTAACAAAGATACAGAGATACTCTTAAATCACTTCTAGTAAAAAGTAATTTAATTATTCCATTTATGAAATTATATTCATCCTAAGAACATATACTAAGTAAATATATAGTGGAGGGGGCTGTTTCCCTTCTTTTTTTTTTTTTTTTTTCCAAAAAACAGTCAAATGATAAATTACCTTCTTCTGATTAAAGATGTCACAGAAAAGTCTTTTTAATATTCTCACTGAACAGCATTTCTAGTTAATTTTAAAACTAAAAGAACAAAAAGTCCTCCCCTTAATTACATAAAAAGCAGAGAACTCTCACCAAGGTAAAACAGTTGAGAAACAGGTGGCCCAGAGGCCTCTGAGGTCAAGCAGTCATGAAGCTGAGAACAAATCATTGGAAAGCGTCTAAGCTAAAAGGTGAGACTGACCAATAAAGAAAAAAGAAAGATGTATGGATTAGGAGTTAGTGAAGAAGACACTGAACTGCATTTCAGGAATATATGTTACTTGTACATAAAGTGTCTTTTTAATAGTTACAATTTGAGAAAAGGCTGCTGAACTGATAATGTAAATGAGGATTAAGTCAGAGTGCCAGCACGGACACTGCAACATGGTTACAGTGTCCACTGCCTCTGCTGGCCGGGCTCCAAATCCAGACAAGTACTATGCTGCCTCCAAAACAGCGGTCTCCACATAGTGGGGGGAGCAAGACAAATGACTGCGCAGCAGAAAAAATATTAAAACTTCTATTAATTATTTCATCCTTTACTGTGTAATATGTTAATACCATATTATATGTATATTTTATAAAGAAATACACAACAAATATTGGTAGTACATGCCATATAATTTTGCCTTTTAATGATACTATTTTTTTAACTGTCATTTAATGAAAAGAAGTTTGGGATCACTGCACCTAAGGGTTAAAACTACAGATCTAAAGATTTAAAACCAAGAGCAACTGCAGAGAAAGAAACTACATTTAATTATGAGTATCCCCCCTATGTGGAAGTAATAAAATGGCGAAATACCGTTATCACATAAAGAATATCCACATTCTGTGTACTCACAGATTAGGTGCCTCTTAAGAAGTATATTTTATATGTACTGAAAAAGATTAAAATTTTAAAAACCCCAGAAGGTATTTACATCCTTAATTTAACTTGATGCCACTGCTAGGAAGCCTTCACCCTGGTACCCATACAAGGTCACAGAATGCAGAATCGTAAGCTTAAAAAGATTAAAATGCTGAACAGACCAGCCAGGGAAAGAGTTCTAACACTGACGTAAAAGTTCACAGACGAAGGACTTCCGACTCAGTGGCTTCTGCCTCCTTTGCCTCTGCCACATATTAGCTCCAGAACCTGGGGCACTGGTCTACTCTGGCTAAGTCTCAGTTTCTCTTTCAGAGTCTTCTGGACATGGCACAGTGGTTAAGGGGCAAGGCTGTGGAGTAAGACTGCTGGAGACTGACTCTTGTTCTACCACCTACTAGTTCTGTGACCTTGAGGAAGTTACCCACCTGTGTGTGCCCTGCTGCTCTCCTATAAAACAGGTATAACAGCAGCCACTTCATAAGATTGCTGACAGTGCCTGGCTGGTAGTATGTAATCCTTAAATAGGAGCTGCTATAATTATTTTTATTGTCTTCATCATGATAACTAATATGTACTAAGTACTATGCTAAGTACTTCTTTGATTACTTCGTTTAATCTCCACAGCAGTCCTATAAATTAAGATTTCCATTTAAAAGACAAAGTATATAATATTTGGCACAAGATAAGCCCTACTGAAGGCAGTCATTTTTTTTTTAAATTACAATAAAGTAAATAATTGAAACTTTAATACAGCAGTATTTGGTCTTTGTTTTTATATCAGGAAAACAAATTTAAGCACAAATTCAGAAAGCAAAATATCTGTTTAAAAGAAACCAACCCTAACAATCACCAGTAGTGGTCATATATTAAGAACTTCGTATTATTTGTTTCCCTGAATAATCTATCTAAACTCTGATGAGGATATGAGATGCTTTTAAAAAGAAAAAGCCATATTCTCCATGATACTGAAAGTTCCTAGGGCAATGGTTCTTTACCTTCCCAGGGTCAGGGACCCAATTAAATGTGATGAAAACCCTGCAACCTCTCTCCCCAGAGAAAATATATACACTTAAAATTTTAGCACACTATTTCAGAGACACTTTATGGAGCCCAGGATGAGAATGTCTGCCCTAAAGATCTGGGGCTTTGTCCTTTTTATTTTAGTATTTTGCTTTTACTTTCTGGTATACATGTTTTATTTCTTTTTTAAATGAATCCACAATACTTCAAGTGCCCATCATCAAATTAAGGAGGGTTATATGCACAGCTGTTATATACACAGCTCTAAACATATCATTAAAGTCAGTGTTCATTCTTACAGGGGCTAATTTTGTATTACCACCATGAAATAATATTTTGAAATAAGAAAAAAGAAAAGATAAATCTTAAAGTATGCTAGACAAAATTTATCTTCCTTCTTTAAGAAAGATACTAAATCAAGATCATGCAGTTTCTAATCAGTTGTGGATACAGAATGAAGATATAATAGTGACCATCACCCTATATAGTCCCCCTTCATCCTACAAAATAGCCAAAGAATAGTACATTTCTAAGACTCATCTCTGTTGTTTTAAAATAACATACTAAACTACAGTATTTGATCACAGATATTAAATATTAAGTATTAATGTATGATATTTTTCTAAAAGGATTAAATTATAATCTAAAATCTTCTTGATCAATAATTTGTATCAAAGAGCTTACCATTTGGGGGATCTCGCCTTTTCTCTGTTAGAAAATAAATTAAAATAACATTATTAGGCATATGTAACATAAAAATCAACATAAAATATTAATTCACCTAAACTCTGTCTTAATTCCTAAGTCAATGTACAGGCAGTTAAAAAAGATTTCTCTGAGGAACTGACATCTGAATAAATGAAGAGAGGGAACAACATTATTAAAGGTCCCAAGGAAGGAAGGAAGGAAGAGCATGAAGGAACACCACAAAGCATGGACTGGAATGAGCCAACAGAAGAGTAAAAGGAAAGAAGTCAAAAGGAAACCCAGGCCAACGTAAGGGTCATGTAGGGTCTCCCAGGCCAAGGTAAAGGATATAGATTGTATTTTAGGTATGACAGAAATCTCTTACAGAGTTTCCAATAGGGCAAATAACAAACTAATCTGTTTTAAAGTAACTCTGGCTACTGTGTGGAAAAGAGATCATAAGGGGTACTGGGTGGTAGTAGAAAGACTAGTGAGGGTGTCAGGGTAGTCTAGATGACAGATGGTGGTGGCTTAGATTAGGGGAGCAGCAGCAGAGGTGGTGAGAAATATATCCAGATTATGTTTTTGAAGGAAAAGACAATGGACTCACTGATAGGATTTATAAGGGACCATGCACGGTAAGCCAGAGTGGAACATTTTACCAAGTGGAGAAACTAGGAGAGGAGTAGAAATAGGTCTAATTGGGGTCAGTGAACATGGATTAAATGTTCTACTCGGACATGTTACATATCGAAAGCTATTCTGATGTCCAACTGAAGTAAATTAGTCTGAAGGTTGGGGGAGGGGTCAGCAATGTAGATAAAACTTTGGGAGGTTTCAGCATATGGACAGTTTTCAAAGCTGCAGGACTGAGGGAAAGCACAGGGGTAATGAGAATACACAGAGACGTCTGAGCACCGGGGCAGACCAAAACAGTCACAAGAGTTACAGCAGATTAGGAAGGCGTAAAACCAGGAGAACTACCACTCTTCTGCATTCATACTCTTATATACCAGGTCTGATACCATTTTACATTTAAGAAATTCAAAAGTGGTTGAAAAATTTTAAACAAATAAAATTTCCAGGATTTTCTAATATAAAGTTGTCCAAAATTATAAGAGAAATACCCATAAATAATGATATAATAAAAATAATTAGTTTATAAACAGCCATAAAGTAAAATTAATAGGATTTAACTGGAGGACAAGTTAGAAAATCTTGGCAATGGGAAATATAAACTTATTACTCCATCTGGTGGTCTGATGAAGTAACTTTCTGAAACAGTTGGCAAAAGCAAGTCCTATCTACAGCATAGAATGTCAATCTCCCATTTTCCAGGTAAACCTATGCAACCAGAGGAAATACTTCCTAAAGTGATGACAACACAGATATGGAAATACACTGAGATAAATATAAAGTTCAGAGTGTAAGTTCTAAAAGTAACTTAAAAATAAGATGGTATCCTGGCTTGAGAGCCATACATATGAAAAAATGGATGGCTTGGATGAGCAACGAATGGGAGGTACTGGTGTGAGGTATTTGCTAAAACATTAGCAGAACAGTGTTTAATCAAATCAAGAGATGTTTTTTAGTATCATGGAACTGGTGAGACTGCTTTTGGAGTGCTGTGTTAAAATCTGGACCATCTGAAGAAGACCTAAAAATCGACAATGGAGTCAGAGCACAGTACTTGGGACGAGTCTATAAACTACATCATGTGAGAAGTAAAAAAACTGGAACTGGTTAAACTAAAGAAGTGAAGGCATAAGAACATGATAGATGGCTTCCAATATTAAATGGCTACTGGGAGGAAAAGAAAACGGACTAATTCTTTGTTGCTCCAAAAGTCAGACTCCATGCATCTAAGTTAAATAGAGGTGAAGCTGGAGTTCAACTTAGCATGAAGGGCTACCCAAAGATGAATCAGCTGCCTCCTTCATGTTGTCATCTTTCTGCTTCTAAAATGCTTAATGCTTAAATTAACCGTGCTTAATTGCGTAGGAAGCTTAGGAACTGCATAAAAAGAAATTCCTATGCCAGCTGAAAGACACCTTTAAGCAACCCTCCTATTTCAAAGTCAATTAGTCTACATTTTAAGGAATATTTTTTACTCATCTTGACTTGGAAATGTCACATACTTTGGCTAAAAAGAACCCCTGAGAGCCCCTGGCCTAGCACATGTCCCTGAAATAAAGTACTAAACCACAAATTATTCTATAGCTTTAAATTCTTTCCTAGCATGGAATCAAGTGGTAACTGTTCCTTGGTCCCAAAAGGTAGTAATAAAAAATAGGTCCTTCATAATTCTATTTACTCATTACAACTGAGATATAAGAAGGCAATAGTGAGGCAACAGCTTAATTCGCTTTATTTTCGTTTTTACCTCACCTCCCTCTTGGAAATCCATTAAAATAATAATAGAGACATATAAAATGGAATACATGATTTTACCTTCTAGTTTTCTGGATCCAATGTCTTATATATTTAGTCCCTCTTACCAGTAAAGCACATCCCTGAACACTGCGATCTTGTAAACTGTGGTAACATGTACCCCCAGATATACAGAAAAACTCTTCAAGGAGCATATGGCAAGGCTAGTTTTAAGGGGATCTATATGAGGATTTCAACTCCCATATGTTATTTCTCCTAAAAGTGATTTGCTTAAGAAGATGATTTTGGAGAGTTTCCCCTTTCCTAATCACCTTTCTCCCACTTTCTAACAGAAACAGCACACTGTTATCAAGTATTTCTATACCAATAAATTTAAAGCTCTACACTACCCTGCATCATTCTCTAATTACATTATATGTATGAAAGTCTCATGAATTATACTGAGTTTCTTATGGTTTTATAATAGACAACATCAGGGACTAAACAGAGACAAAACAACGTTTACAGATTCTACTTGCAACGTGGCTTATTTGCTTCTAGGCTTGCCAAAAAGTCTTCGTTCACAAAGTATTAAGTATTCTAAGAATTTAACAACAATGCTATAAAAATGCAAATTTTAAGAGTCAGTATATATGGAATGTCATCAACAAAAAAGGTTATCAGAATGAGTTCTTCAGTAAATCGGAAAAAAATTAGATGTTAATAAAAATATTCCTCTTAAGGATCATCACTTTTGTTTTTGGTAGAGCACCAGAGAATAAACATTTTAGACTGTGTGCCATACAGTCTTTGTCGTCACTATCCAACTCTTGTTGTGGCAAAAAAAAAAAAAAAAAAAGCACCCACATACTATACAGACAATATGTAAACCAGTGAACATAGCTGTGTCTCATGAAAACATCCAAGTGGTGGGCCAGATCTGTCCCATGCATAGTTTGTCAGCTTCTGTTTCAAAGAATTGAAAAAAAAAAAGTTTACCAGATTTCCTTTGTCGCCGGCCCAACAAGTCTGTAACTGCTTTTCGGAATTTTTTTGCTTCTTCTTCATTGGCAAAATTAAGAGCAACTTGACAAGTCTGAAATATTTTTTATCAAAAAAGGTAAACAGCACAAAACATTAATTTAGCTTTATTTAACGAAAAAGTTGATAATCAACAAAGTACATTTCTGAAGAAGGGAAGCAGACTTCACTAACAAAGACTCAGTTTACATTAAAGTTTTAATTTTAGCTGAAAAACCTAAGAATGCAAACAGCACAGAAAAAGCAAAGTAAAAGACTATATTTGGAAAAGTTACCTATCACAGTGAACACTCAAATATTAAAATGAATACATCAACAGCAACAAAAAAAGGAACAAAAAAATTTGATTCTTCAACAGAGCTCTCTCTGTAAAATAATTTGGATTTTAGAAAAAGCAAGCACCAGAAAAGCTGGTCAAATGCAGGTCAGCTTTTCCTTTACTAGGGTATGTTTTTATTTTACAGCTTCACTGCAGGTATCATTTAAATTATAACTTTAATTCAGGTAAATTATTTAAAAATGTGGAAACACACTGACATTATTGATTATGGTATTTAATGCACACTTTTATATATTTATATATATTTGTATTTTATTAAGAAAAATGTAAAAAATAATAGCTAAAGAAGAAAATACTTTTTTGAAAAGATAGATCATCTGATCCAACTTTTTTCTCATTATAGAAAATTTAGGAAATACAAATATGAAAATAAAGAAAATTAACATCACCTATAATCTAGACACTCAGACAATCCCTGTGAGCATGTGATATGGAAATCCTAACATTTTCCCCAAGTATATGCAATAAATTTTTAAAATTGTGTCCTCCCCTCCCCCCCCCCCCCCGCACATTTAGTCTATTGTAGTACTCTTCTAGGTCATGAACTATTCTTGAATGGTATTACAAAACTCAATGTTTAAAAAATATCATGGATTAGTGGGCAATTCAGACTTCCATTTTTTACAGAAAACTAAATCCCAGAAAGATTATGCCAAAGACATACACCAAAGACAGAAAGGTGATAAAAAACAAATGTCTTTTCTTCATAGCAAGTTATATTCACAGTACTCTTTGAAACTTTTATTTTTTTGGTCCTTTAAAATCTTAGCCATTTACTCTTTACTATCTATGAAGATGCTTTTAAAAGTAAAATAATTCTTTTTATTTTATACAATGTTTACATGGAAAGCTCACAGATGCTTTCCAAAGACAAATGTAAAAACAATTACATTAAACAGGGCTTAAAAAATATATATGACTTACATCTCCAGCAAAGGTATGAAAATATCCTCTAGGACTATTATATACAAAGTTATTGTATAGCTCTTGTTCCCACAATAGTTTCCCATCCTAGGAAAAAAAAAGTTAAAATAACAGTTAACAAAAAGATAATCTCTAGAAATAAAGCAAAATAGATGACTCCTATTAAGGGAATTGTTTACATTAGTAATAGCTTTCGTATGCACAGAAAACACATATATGCATAAAACATGTAACATAATTTAAGCAGTGATTCCTTAATAAGAGCATAGTAAATCCTGGAAATCTCTTCCACAAAAACTACATATCAAGTGAGCTTAATTCAGTATGCCAAGATACAATCTCTTTAGCCTTGTATTCTCAAATATAGTTACCTGGTCAAATATAGAACTAGAACAATTATATGTCATCAATGTTAGAGAGAAGGAATAGAATACTGCTGTACATGCACTGCTGATCAACACCTAGTTCCATTAGCAATAGACTATGTGCTATCAAATATTACAGGAACATTTCATGCTCTTTTCCTCAATTCTATAGATGCTGGGAATGTCATAAACCTTCCCAGAAATAAACCTTTTCTGTACTGCTCACTAACAATCTTTGTCCTAACTCTTATACAGTGGTTTACTAGTAAAAGTAGTACATCATGTGCAGAAAGAGACTGATGATTAAGGTGCACCAAGGCGAAACTCTGGTTAGGAGAGCCATTGGTGACTGGACTGTCATATCTATGGCCGTAGTAGAAGAAATAGAATTAACCTTAATACCAAAGGTGGCCTATTCCAAGTATTCAGCAGTGGTTGTCTACAATCTGGAAGTAGTTAGAGAAATCAAAGCACTGCCCTATTCTGAAAGCAAAGTTCTACCTGGACCATGATTTAAAAATATTTAGAATTCACTGTACACACATGACCACCATAACACAATTCCTTTTTTCTCAGTGGAGTTATATGCACACTTTATTTCTAAACAGTGCTTCTCATTGGTGATAAGGAATATGTCAAAACAACTGATGGGTTTCTTTCAAACTACTACATGTCTCCCCATCTCCGAGAATCACCGCCAGAGTTAAGCTCCTGAGAACAGGAGTACGCCACATCTCTCAGCTGCCTTCAGGTATGCAGAAGTGGATGCTAAGAAGCACTAAGTTACAAAGTACAGTAACTTAAATCTTATTTAATCTCAGGGAAACATGTTGTAATAAACACAAATGGTTCTTGCGTTTTACAAATAATAAGCCAAGACCCAGAGAAATAAAAGAGTCTGACCTAAAATCTATCTATAAGTATCATCCAGGAGAGTTCAAAGTCAATGTTCTTTGGTTTTTTTAGTTATGCTTATTGCCACATATAAATATTACAAAAGCCTACTTATAGAAAAGGTTTTAAAAGATAAATGAAGACTTCATCTCTGCAAAAAGGTAATTACTTCTATGGTAACTACAAGAAATAAATACCTGAGAAAGGGCATCCCATCTAGGACAGTGTGGATTTGTGTTAGAATGTGAGAGATACAAAGTTGTGAAAATCTAAACATGCCTATGTTGAGAAACAACATAAGGAAACATGGGTAGCAAACATATTATTACAGATATGGTGTAATGCTTTAACCCTAGGCTGAAGTAACTAACAGTACATACTAAACTAAAATATATTTTTATAGTGCCCTGAAAGGACTTTACACTCCTCTGTACGGAACAAGATGGAATAGAAGAACATCATTAGAAAAAGAGAGAATGTAGGGAAAGCCCAAGACGTCAAAGTATTAAACAATACATACAGGATAAACAAAAATTACATATGTAACAGCATACATAAATATATGTAAAAATTATAACTGCAATAAAAAAAAAACCCTAAGCACCTACCTAAAATGGAAGCAAAACAAAACTCACCTTAATATCAAATATTCTTAAAAAATAAGATCTCTGTGGATTGTCCTTAACAAGACAAGCAACACCGCTGCACTTCTTTGACCACATACAGTTACGATCTGCTGCATATAACTGCACCACTGCTGAAGACATAGTCTGGAAAATGTAAAATTTATAGCCATTAGGTTCAAAATAACACTCAGATGACCTCAGCCCCTGCTAACACCCTGACTGCAACCTCATGAGACACTGAACCAGAACCCAGCTACGTTGCTTCTGAATTCTTGACCCATAGAAACAAGGGGATAATAAACATTTATTGTTACTTTTTGAAGTGATTACTTATGTAGTAATAAATAACACAAAAATTATGCTAAAATAATTATGGAAAAGAAACACTTATTGCCACTTAGAATGTATCAGAAATCACGTTAAGCACTTTTAAATACAACTCCATTTAAATTTATTACTGTTATAATTTCATTTTATGCTTAAGAAACCCAAGGTTAAAGGGATAATTTACCCCAAATCACACAGCTCACTGGCAGAGCTGAAATTCCAATCCAGACAATTTGTGACTTCAGATCCTGTACTCTTACTCCTTATAAAATAGTGACCCCCAAACCCTCTTTATCCATGGGGAATACATTCCAAGACCCCCCCCAGTGGATGCCTGAAACTGCAGATAGTACCAAGTCGCATATATACGATGTTTTCTTTCCTATAGATACATACCTATGATAAGGTTTAATTTATAAATTCGGCACAGTGAGAGATTAACAACAACTAATAATACAATAGAACAATTATAACTACATTCTGTAATAAAAGTTATGTAAATGTGGTCTCTTACTCAAAGTATCTTATTGTACTACACTCATCCTTATTGTGATAATGTGAGATGATAAATGCCTATCGAGGAAATGAAGGGAGTAAACAGCATAGGCATTATGATGCAGCATTAGGCTACTACTGACCTTCTGACGATATGCCAGAAGGAACATCTACTTCCAAACTGCAATTGACCTTGGGTAACTGAAGCCATGGAAAGCAAAACCATGGACAAAGGAGGACTACTATACCATTTCCAATAAAGTGAACATTTAAGTAGTGAAGTGGTAGTGTTAGTAAAGGGTGATGTCTGTATAGCAGTTAACTATTTAGTACAGTACTAAATCAAATCTGAAAGCCAGATCTGTGGTTACTAATTATAATGCTGGACACTTTGATCATACCATAGGGAAGACAGATTCTAGTATCACCTTTTTTAAAGATGCTAAAACTGAGGGGAAAAGAGATACTAAGTGACCTGCACATGGCCACACAGCTTGCGAGCAATACTGAAAATATAAAGAATTATTTGAGTGATCGTTGTACCAATTTTTCCAAGGATACATCTAACTAATACTCTTTCAGGTATGTAAAGAAGCTAATTGTTACATGCAAGGAACGCAGCACATTAACTTCTACCGTGTTGCCACCTCACTCATGGCAGTAACATAAAATAATGGAAACTTTAGTTTAATTCTAAACTTTCTTTCAGGGGCACTTGGGTGACTCAGTCAGTTAAGCAACCAACTTTGGCTCAGGTCATGATCACATGGTTTGTGAGTTTGAGTCCTGCACTGGGCTCTGTGCTGTCAGCACACAGCCTGCCTGGGATCCTCTGTCTCCCTCTGTCTCTGCCTCTTCCCCACTGGTTCTCTCTCTCTCAAAATAAATAAATAAACTTAAAAACAAAAAAACCTCCTTTAATCTTTAAAATAAATATATAAATAAAGTTTCTTTTATATTATAATCTAGGATGTAACTATTCGATTTTAGTTTCTGTTAAGAGTGATAAAACACACTTACAAATCCTCTGAAAATAATAATCATGTTTTTTGGTCTAAATCTATTGATTTCAGGGGCGTCTGGTGGCTCAGTCAGTTAAACATCCAACTCTTCGGCTCAGGTCATGATCTCATGGCTCAGGAGACTGAGCCCCGCCACCGGAGTCTGTGCTGACAGAGCAAAGCCTGCTTAGGATTCTCTCTCCCTCTCTCTCTGCTCCTCATTTCCATGAGTATGCGCATGCTCTCTCCCTCTCTCAAAATAAACAAACACTTCAGTCTAGTGATTGTACTCCTAAATGAGAAATCAATAAGGAAAAAAATTTGTTATATGTATACAAATACAAAACCAAATGTTTATATGAATATATGTTACAGTTTTTTTTTTAATAAAAGGCATTTAAATAAGCAGAAGTAAGAGATGACTTAAATAATTATATCAGTTCAATGAATACTGAGCATTGTGAAAGAAAATAGACTACATTAAGTTTTAGAGCTAAAGTTGTTTTGGGTTACTTACCTATGGCTGGGGATCTACTGTATATATATTATATATATGTATATATATGAGTTTATTTATATTAGTTCATAATAATAAAGTCAAACGTAAGATCTGTGTACTTTTGGGGAATCAAAATTGTATAAGGACTTTCCTAAGTAACAGGGCTCCATGTTATGTTTTTAACTTTTGTAGACCACAAACTCATCTTTGAATTTCAGTCATCAACAGCACACAAAGTAGCAGGAAAATTTCCACAAGAGCCATTAAAAAATTATAAAAATAACTTAGAAACATATGAAATATATATACTAGGATGCTGGGCTTAAAAAAGGACACTATGCCTTTGGCTTGCTCAAAACATACTTCGTTCATCTGCAAGTATAACACATATCACTATCTCCTTGAGCTCCCTGACCCCAAACTCCTAACACTGAAAACTTCAATCAAAATCAAATGGATCCTGCATATATGATCCAAAGGTATTAAAGACCAGACTGAAGGATTCAAAAATCAAAAATTAGATGAGTAAATGTGTTTTCTAAGGCAAATTCATATAAATTACAGTCCTTTTAGTATGATGCTGTCAAAATGCATTCCTTTCTAAAAAGAAAAGCACTTAGGAAACTGGATACCAAGAACAAACTAAAAAAATCCTTTTACTCTTCTTTGTAACCAAAAAACAAGAAGTAACAGCTTACAAAAGAAAAAAAGTATTATCAGTTAGAGTCTGAATTCCATTATGGAAATCCCCTTGCCAAATGATGAAATATTAACATGTAAAACACTGAATGTATATGTGAACCTAAAAAAAGGTAAAAACTAAAAATCCACACTTAAACATTTATATGAATTTAAAACAAATTCTTAAAACATCTGCTTAAGAAATAAAGACCTGTGAAACAGTTTAATAACATTCCACATAAACATGGTTAGCACAATAAACCAAAAGTTTATTATAGTGTCTCTTTCAGTCCTTTTTATCTTAAACTAGCAAGGTCTGAAAATTATATTAAGCCCTTTCTGATTAATAATTATTCTGATTAATAATTATGATTCTGATTATAATTCAGGAAAATTATAGTAAATTCAAGAATAGCTTACACATATAAAATTTAATATAGGAATGCAAGAAATATTAAAAAAGGACTATCTCTTAAGGCCCAGATTGACAGTGACTTAATTAAGTTTTTGAAAACATTCCTCCCATTCCTGTAAGGAAATTACAGCTAATCAACTCTGTTACATCTGGTCTCTCATAACTAAGAAGGTATTATTGAAAAACAACTAAGGACAAGTGCTTAGAAAAGGAAATCTATTTCTTATTAGCCCAGTAATGTTACAGTTAAAATCTGTTAATTAAAAGGAAACAAATAATGTAGCAACTTTTGGAGAAATAGAACCTGTCCTATCTTATACATTTCTATATTTTAGTACTAAGTTACTGCAATAACACATTCGTCCTCATAACTTTCATTGTCAAGCGCAGATAGAAGATGAAGGATGAATTCTGGGATGTGAATCTCTCCCACTGTCCTTCAATTGTACACTTCTACCTCTCAGGCTGACTCTGCACCAGTCAAGAACTATTTTCCCAATTCCTTATGTTAAATGACTTTTTTCCTTCACATTTCTAGAGTACCTTCTTTTTGAATAAATCTTATTGTATCACAGATCTTATCCTACAATAGAATAATTTTCTGTATTGACTACTCAGTAAGTGGACTATAACTCTCTTAAGCACCTAAATAGTTTTACAAGACTATATACACTTTCACTTCACCTACACTTTGCTCCAAGTAAGCAAACATTTGTTAAATTAAAAATTACATATTCTGATTTTGATACAAAGACTATGTATCAATGTCCTTGATTTTAGGATACACATAGTGAAGCATTATAAAGGGGTATGATACTGGCAATTACTCTCAACTGTTTCTGAAAATAACTATATATATGTGTACATACATAAGGCAGAAGAAACCCTAATAAAATGTCATACATGCTTGACAAATCTGGATGAAGGATATGCAGGAATTCTTTGTACTGTATTTGCAACTTTTCTGTAAGTATGTATTTTGAAGTTAAAACATTCTAAAGCCCAACTGATTTATAAAAAGTGTAAGTGACCATCTTGGGAAGGTAGTTCCCTTCTCGGAGCCACTGCTACCTGTACGCATACTGGCCACTACCACACTGACCCAAAACCAAGAAAACTACTACTTCTTCCAATTCCTTCTACACTTATACCAACCTTGTGAAAGCGAGCTTCATCCTGAGTAAGAAAGACTTATAGTATCTACCACTTCTATAGTTTACATTCTTTTCACATTATCAAAACAATCATGTTATATAACAGGTCTGAATAAGAATTTTAGACCTGTTTTGTCTATGGACCTGGGTTTGTCCATATGACTTGCTTTGAATAGGGCCTCAACAAATACCAGTAGAGGCTTGAAAAATACTTGTACATTGTGGCTTGCCCTCCTAGAACTGCTGCCCTAAAATCTTGGGGTGAAAGATAATATGGAGAGCTGGCCCCCATCATATTACTTGTCCTTGCCAAGCCTAGGTCCCATTAGACTGTCCACTGAATGCCACTGCATGAGTGAGCATAGGTAATAAACTAAACATCCCGCCAATCCACAGAATCATAAAATATAAATCACTACGGCTTTAAGTCACAAAGTTTTAAGATGGTGTGTTTGCAGCAATATGTAGAAGACTAATTTAATATAATAATAACTAATTTACTATAATAATAACATATTATAGATGGTTCTAGCTCCTTTCTCCACTTCATTTATATTGGACATGTGTTTAAAATTACCAGTAAAGTTTTTATTTTTTTATTTTTTTTTTTAATATTTTTTTTATTTATTTCTAGGAGAGAGAGAAACAGCGTGAGCAGGGGAGGGTCAGAGAGAGAGGGAGACACAGACTCGGAAACAGGCTCCAGGCTCCGAGCTGGCAGTCAGCACAGAGCCCGACGCGGGGCTTGAACCCACGAACCGCAAGATCATGACCTAAGCGAAAGTCGGATGCTTAACCGACTAAGCCACCCAGGCGCCCCTAAAATTACCAGTAAAGTTTTTAGAATCATAAAAGTTTTAGAGCTCACTCTATCAATGCACCTTCTTTTTTGGAATCATTTTTTAAATGCATTTTACATCCAAAAGCCTTACTAAAAGATATATACTAGATAAGAGACTAGGCTCACTAAACCACTCATAACCACACATTAATCTCATATGGTGTCTGTGATTTAAATTCATACATCAAAAAACTAAGTTATGTGGCAAAGATCTTTAGCATTACCTGCAATCAAAATTACAGATGCTAAAGCCACAAATGGCAAAGTTTACTGTACTCTTAATTTTCTACTTGAAGGATAATCATATATAAAGGTGAGAGGAATACTGATCTCAATACAGACCGGGTTATGTTTGCAAATAGGAGATGACACTGTATTAGAAAGGCAGCAAACAGGGGCAGCTTGCTCTCTTCTGCCTTTCCCTTCTCTGTAGCTTACGCAGACCTTAAAGGAGTTTTTCTTGTTTATTTTCTCTTCTGTTTCCTCTTCCCTTTGTCTACCTTTCTCATACAAGGTCAGTAAAACCTATGTTAAAACCTGAAGTGTGGGTTTCAGTTTTTAGGGAATGAAGGTACAGATGCGAAGGAAGGTCACTAGGATTATCACCTCAGCTAACCAAGGTTTAACATTTACCAGCTGCGCCCCAAGCCCTGGTAACAAGAAAATATGTGTGTGTGTGTGTGTGTGTGTGTGTGTGTGTGTGTATAAAATATATTATAAAATATACAAAGTATATTACACTACAATATAAGGTATATTATATTTTAAAACAAGTATATTATATATTTTATTATAAAATATATTTATTTATTATAAAATATATTACTTTTTATTCTGCTACCACTTTCCTGTGCAAGTAACAGTTTGGGAAGAGAAGGTGGAAGGTTGCTACTTTGGTCACTGATAGGATTTCAGTGTTCCTGAGCCCAATATCATTTCACCATAAATTTATCCAGAGTGTAATCCAACCTCTTCATTTTACAGAAGAGGTGAATTTACTTCTCAACGATCATACTGGTCAGCTCTGGATGCATTTTACAATCAGATGCTCCTTTTATATTCACCACACACTACTCACTGATTTATCCCAGTTCCTAATTTGTTGTATTTTTGACCTATCCCATCTAAATGATGTTCAAAGAACTATATATCCTTAATATAATTTTATCCCTCTATTGATCTCATTGGTTTACCTTACTTGGGGGGAAGGCGGGGGAAGTTAGTGGTGGTGGAAAATAGAGGACTGCTAGTGCATGAGAAAAAAGGATCTTTATGGAAAGAAAAGCTTCAAATGGCTGTTAAGGCATACAACCTGGGGACACGGGCAGATTTACCATGAAGTCAATTCATTTAAGTTTCAGAATCCTTTACTTGGAAGTGTCCCTTACAAAATTTGGTTTGTTCTCCTCTGAGGAGCACATGAAGGAGCAGCAACCCCAGCCTTGTGCTTAAGGGCTCCTATGTAGCTATTATGGGAGGTCATCCTGGTACTTCCATCAAGGATGCACTATCTCGACATATGTCCAACCTTAGCAAATAATCTGTCCCTCTTGGACTAGAAAATGCATCCAGACACAATCTTTAACCCCATGGAAAAGGCCTGAATGAGTGCTATCTAGCTCCCTGCTGGGGGTGGTATACTAAGACCAAACTTAGAACACTTCTGGGGAAGGGAGAACAGTCCAGCCACCTGAGGTCAAGAGCTGGAGTTTTCCCCAGGCAAGAAGCAGCTTCTAAACAAAGTGAAGGAAATTAAAGATGTACCAGTAACTAGTTTAAGGAAATTTCTTTGAGCTTCACAACTATCAATATTTTGATGAAACATACTAGAGCAGGAGTCTTTTCCTATAAAATACCCGATAGTTAATATTTTAGGCTTGTGGGCTATTTGATCTTTTTTATCTCTGCTGCTATAGCGTGTACAAAAGCAGCCATAGATAATTTGGAGATGCCTATGTTCCAATAAAATTTCATTTACAAATACAAGCAAGCTATAGTTTGCCAAGCCATGTGCAAGAGGAAAGGGTCTCTCTATAGAAAATAGAAAATTACTGTCATGTAAAGAGGTAGGTGCTCAATGAATATATAGCCAAAATAAGTAGGAAAAAAGTATCAAGAAAGTGTATCAGTCAATTAACAGTAACAGAAATAAGTAAGAAGTAATAAGGTATTTTTCTGGACTTTGTGATGTTTATGGTATTTTTTGTTGTGATATTTTCTCATACTAACTCACAATTTTTATATTTAATTTTGGATTTTTTTAAAAGAGAACCCTTCCAAATTATGTGAGTTTCAGGCCACAAAACCCGGATTAGCCTTATTTGGGAAAACAAAATAATGCATCAATTGCAACAACAGGACTTTGTATCTTAAAAAAAAGAGCTAACTCAATATATATGCCTTTTGCCAAACCAAACTTAATGTAGTAACCTTTTAACGTGCAGTGACCTTATCTGCATAAGAAAACTGTGGCTGAGCAACTTTAAAAAACCAGTCCATAGCAAGGTTTGAAAGGTCACTGGGAATGTGTGTGTATGTGGATGGGTTGCAAGCGTCTTTTATAAGCAACCTTCTACCCCAAAGTAAGAATTCTTCATGTAATAATATTCTAACAGAAGATTAAATAATATTTGCTTGAATGCTTGCTCTAATGGAGAATTCACAACGTGAAGGGAAAAACTCTTTATTCCTGAGCAACTCATAGAAAATACTCAACCTAAACCTGTTTTCCTGGCAATTCCTACTCACAGGTATTTGATCTTTAATCGTTCATTTAAATATCTGTTGAACATTTGCTATGTGATATGTGCAGCTCTAGTTACTGTGGCTACAATGCTACAAAACTGGAGATGTAAACTACTCCCCACTAATTACAGTATAGATGTCTAGTGGTAATAACATTTCCATTTTCATAAAGATGTTCCTCCAACAGCTCTACTTCTAAGGTCACCTTTTTTAGCAAGAGTTTATTTTGGTCATTCCTCATCTGACCTGATTTATGGATACCTTATCAGTCTGGTTGCCCTTATCAGTCTAGTAAAATGAAATAGATAATGTTTACATGTGGTCTGACCAGTGCAGAATTTTAGCACAATAATGGAGGAGACAATTTGTTCCCAATCACAAAAAGAAACGCATATGCTGCCTCATTCTCATCTATCACATTACATAAGGAAGACACATGGGACCATCTTTCACTAAATCATTATCCTCTCTCATGTCCTGATTTTCCATTTCAATTCCTTGCTCCCAAAGGCAAAACACCCTCTCTCCCCCTCCTTTTACCTAATTCTGCTCACCTTTCAAATCTCAGTTCAGATGCCATATATCATATCCCTTCCCTGACTCCTTCAAAAAGTGTTATAACTTAACCTACTGTAAATATCCTACTATTCATGAAAACGAGCAACAGGAGCTTGCCTAACAAGGCACTTTAGTCAGTTTCAGTTCCTCTTTTCACTAGGCTTTACCACGAAGATTCTCTTAGAAAGTCAGTGGACTGGCTAGTTAATTAGATCCTTTCAAACCACACCAATGGTTAGGTTAAATATTTTTTAGTGGACAGGAAATTCTAAAGAATAAAAATGAAATCTAGAATTAAAAAGTCTACAGGAGAGGCGCCTGGGGCTCACTCAGTTAAGCGATCAACTTTGGCTCCAGTCATGATCTCTCACAGTTCAGTCATGATCTCGCAGTTCGCAAGTTTGAGCCCTGCATTGGACTCTATGCTGACAGCTCAGAGCCTGGAGCCTCTTCAGATTTCTGTTTCTGTCTCTCTCTCTCTCTGCCTCACCCCCCTTGCACTCTGTCTCTATTTCTCTCAAAAATAAACACTAAAAAAAATTTTTTTAAGTCTATAGGAAGCAAACATGCTGAGAAGTTCAAAGCTCATTAAACACACACACACACACACACACACACACACACACACACACCCACCCACCCCATAGGGGCACCTGGGAGGCTCAGTCAGTTAAGTGTCTGACTGGCTCAGGTCATGATCTCATGGCTCATGACTTCAAACCCTGAGTCAGGCTCTGTGCTGACAGCTTGGAGCCTGGAGCCTGCTTCAGATCCTGCGTCTCTCTCTCTGCCCCTCCCCTGCTTGTGCGCGCACGTGCGCTCGCTCTCGCTCCCCCCCCCCCCCCCCCGCCCCAAACAAGCAAGCAAACAAAAAAACACAGGGAACATAGTCAATAACAACATTGTATGGTGACAGATGGTAACGACACTTTTGGTGGTGAGCATATGGTGCACACCTGAAACTAATGCAACACTGTATGTCAACTATACTTCAACACAAATGAATAAATACTTGGAACAGGAAAAGATAGGATCTCTGATGTAGCTAGTACAGGAGTTTTCCCACTAGTAATGCATTGGTACTAATAAAAATTCTCTGAAAGAAAGCCCAGTTGGGTGTTTCCTGGACAGCAGATCTGCCATAAATCCCCTGCAGTAGACCCCACATACTCAAAAAATATAGGCAAAATATCAAAAAAATACTGAGATAAAAGGATCTAATAATTAGCAGGGATGAGAAATAATAATCAAGGATAATGTAACATACATACAGTATGAAAGTTAAGTCTTAACCACAGTCAAAATGGATAAGTTCATAAGATACAGCATGATAGGTAGTTTGCATCCTGTATGTATTTCCTTTGGAGCAAGAAAATACACCACAGTAAAATATATGGTACCTCAAATGTTCACACAGGTAACCTTGTGTATCATATAGGAGTTAAAAATAAGTTCAGTAATGTGTTTGGTCTATTGTACTAAACCACGGTAAAGCAGTAACACATTTTAGAAAGACTTCCATCAAAATCAACAAAATATTTCAAATCTTACGTTTATTAATTCAGACCTTCAGAACCTTAATATTATCCAAAATTACCCAGGCAACACGAATTTTCTAGGTCATCAAGAAAAACACCCATTCAACTCATTAAATAAATTACAATTTAGTTCTACAATGAGATACAATACAGCTGCTAAAAAAATAAAGAATGAAGAGGCTCTAAGTAATGATAAAGAAAAATCCTCAAGATTGTTATGTGAGAAAAAAACAAGATGTCAAATGAAAGGTACAGTATGTGAACATTTGTGCTCAAGAGAAGCAAGAATCAGTATTTGCCTCAGTATGCATAAAACTGAAAAGGGACACAGTTGCTGTCTTGTATATGCACAGGTGTTTTGTCAGGGAAGGAAGGATGACGCAAATGCAAGATAGCATGGAAGAGAAACTTTTCACTTTCATACATTTTGATTTTAAACCATGTGACTATTTAAGCTTTTCAAAAAATTAAATATTGATGTGAAAAATACACAAAAGAAAGAAAAAGACCTTCAAACCATGGTGGAAGTCTGGGTGAATAAAAGATCTTTGTGATCTAGAAACTATAACCCAGGAAGAATTTCTAGTAGCTTTAAAAAAAACCTTCCTTAAAAAAAAAATCTTTGAGAGAGAGAGAGAGAGAGAAAGTATGCATGCATGCATGAGCTGGGGAGGAGCAGAGAGAGAGGGAGACAGAGGATCCGAAAATGGGCTCTTGTGCTGAAAACGTTCAGAAAGTCCCACATGGGGCTTGAACTCACAAACTGAGATCATGACCTGAGCCAAAGTCGTATGCTCAACTGACTGAGCCACCCAGGTGCCCCAAAAAACCTTCCCTTAAAAATTAAAAGTGAACGTTGCTGAACATAACATACTATAATATCTAAAGGTATAAAGTAAGAAAAAAGCAAACTTTGGCTATTGTAAAGAGATAGCCTGTCTGTAATGAAGGCCAAAGTCTATCATTTCTTTCATAAACTTTCCGTTTGAGTCTTCTGAACTCTTAAACATGATTAATCAAGACAAGCAAGTTTAAATAAAATTCAGTTTTGTCTTCCATATTTGCTATTCTATATGCAGCAATTCATAATTATCCAAGCTTTTAAAGATAGTCACAGGGATATGAGTACATATTATATTATATAAATATATATGTAATGCATACACACATTTCTTTTGTATGCATTAATATCATATATTATATAGGTATACACACACACACATTTAATTTGTTTGACTTTCATATGTACAATCAAGGTGGGGGAAGGACATGTAAAGAGGTTAATCGGAGAGTAAACTGAACTTAAATTCAACATACAACCCAAGGACTTTAGATTCAGCATTTAAGACTCATACATGATATATAAGAATCAGAAAAGAGAGAGAGAGAGAGAGAGAGAGGCAAGAATCTTTCTTTCTTTTTAAAGATTTTATTTTTAAGTGATCGCCACGCTCTGCATGGGGCTTGGATTTACAGCCCTGAGATCAAGAGATGCATGTTCTACTGACCAAGCCGGCCAGGCGCCCTAAGGACCTTTCTAAAGTTGTTTTTAAGATTCACACTTTACGGTAACCACATCTATTATGGTGGTCCTTTCACAATACATATAAATGTTGAATCATGACATCGTATACCTAAAATGATACTATATTTCAATTATATTTCAATTAAAAATTTTATGCTTTCTTAACAACTTTGTACTTAAAATTATAGTGTAAAACATCAATAATGATCTATTCAATATGTGAAATCATTTAATAAACTAAACTTTACATACTTCCTCAGAAAGCTCAATGTTGCTAGTTTCAAAAGGCATTTCTGATTCACAATGCATGAACCAATACTTCTAACCCCAGTGATCATTACGGAAACTGAATGAACATGCCTAACTAGATGTTCAACTGCAACCACCACAAAGGAGTAGGAAGCTGACTTTATTAAAATAAAAACAGATCATGTTATTTCTTCTTTTAAAAGATTTTTACTATTAATAAACCATAAACTTGGGGGGCAGAGTTAAATGTTAGGATTTTATATACTCGAATTCTACCCTATAATGTTACACTATCGAATTCTACTCTATAATGTAACACTAAGTGCTATAAAGCCACAAACAGAAAGCTAATAATTTTCTCTCTAAATGGAATGGGTGACCAGGATCCCATATAAATATTTAATAACTTGAATGTTCTATTTTTTTAATGCATAAATGATTTGGGAATGAATGAATTTTAAGCCAAGGTGAGTGCCTTATCTGGGTGGCTACACAGGAGGTGGAGAGATGCTACTGGACTCCTCTTTCTTCTGCTCTTTGGAACTGCACGGTGTAATAAGGAGCTTACTAGCCACATAGAGCTATTTAACACTGAAAATTCAGTTCCTTTGTCATGCGAGCCACGTTTCCAATGCTCAAGGGCCATGGGTGACTGCTTATTAAATGGTATAAATGCAGACTATGTCCACCATCATGAAAGTTCCACTGAACAGTACTGGTCTGGAAAATTCAGGGAAAAGATTTTATATAAATACTTCATTAGGGTAAGACATTGAATTTACAAGGTCAGGGGTAGAACAGAGTAGGGATCATTAGACAAAGGAATATTCATAATAAAAAGAATAAAATCATATTTATTCCAAATTGGCTAACTGGAGACTAAATCTGAATATGGTATTAAATTCACTTTAACAGATACTGATTATACACTGAAAATAGAAAAATAATTAAGGGCTAGTCTCTGTCTTCAGTGAGTTAATTACCCAATTAGGGAGATATGTTTAAAAAAATAACAAACTACGCTACAAAATGAAAATGTACCAAATGAAACATAACAAAATGGAAACAAAAAGTGCTCTGGAAAGGCTGAGAAGTAAACTGAATTCTAACTGGGGACAAAGTAAGGGTAGAGAATCACAGATGTCCCAGGGAAGAAGACTGTGAGGACCAGAGCACAGACCCTGGGATGGATTCCACCACTCACTTGCTAAGCGATTTTAGGTGAACATATACTCATCTTCCCAATTCATCTCCTGATCTGCAAAATGGGGATACTATTACTAACTTCATTTTGTGTTATAGAGTAAATTAGTTAATGCATGTAAAGTGCTCTGAACAACTTCCTTAGCATAGGATGATTAAATTTAAATGAAATACAGAAAGTACTCACAAAATTGCTTGTCACTGTATGTACTTTTTAAATGTTATTATGATACTCATATTATCAGTTGCTATACTTCCAATCAGATCACTTCAAAGCTCTACTCCTAGCTTACAGAAACTAGTAGTTAGAGAACTAATATTTCCTCTTTTCAGCAAGTTGGTCACTTAAAAAATAAGGAAAACCAGAAGAAGAAAAAAAAAAACCAAGCCTGCAAAAACATGAAAGACACCCTCACACTTTTACGGTCTGCAAATCTGGGATCAGAATTGTAACTAAAAAAGCACCTCAGAACTTTTTTTTTTTTTTTTTTACAAATACTTTATTGTCAAGTTGGTTTCTATATAACACCCAGTGCTCATCCCCACAAGTGCCCCCCTCCATGCCCATCTCCCCCCTCCCCCCCATCAGTCCTCAGTTTGTTCTCAGCATTCAAGAGTCTCTCATGGTTTGCCTCTCTCCCTTTTCCCCACCATTTCCCCCCTTCTTCTCCTCCATGGTCCTCTGTTAAGTTCCTCCTAATCCTCCTATACGTGCAAACATATGATATTTGTCCTTCTCTGCCTGACTTATTTCGCTCAGCATAACACCCTCAAGGTCCATCCATGTTGCTACGGCCGGATTTCATTCTTTCTCATTGCCATGTAGTATTCCATCGTATAGATAAACCACATCTTCTTGATCCATTCGTCCGCTGATGAATAGGCTCTTTCCGTGTTTCAGCTATTGTTGAGAGTGCTGCTATGAACACTGGGGTACATGTGCTCCTATGCATCAGCATTTTGAACAGTAACTATTTTTTACGATGGCATCTAAAGCAGTTTTAGGTCAGTGAGAGACCAAATAAATAATCACGTACTATATCTTAATAGAATTTTCACTAACTTTTATATACATAATAAATAGAACATAAGCAGGCACGTCCTGTCCCTGCCCACCATCCCTAATACTTCTGATGTTAGAGACCCACTGCCTTTCTCCAGGGACAAGCACCTGTACTGAAGCTCAATTAGAATTCTCCCCCTAAAATTTAGAATTCCAAACTGAGTCACAGGACTAATGGGCTGAGGCAGGACATGACTGGAGTTGAGAGAAGTTCCACCAACTCCTGCTGTTGTTCTCAGAACTTCCCAGCCTCCTGCTGTTTCTGAAGTTTTATTGTTCAATTCTGTCCCGGATTCCCTGTCCTCTGATAGCCAATAAATTCCTTTTTGCTTAAACCAGCCAGAACTAGTTTCTGTTATTAATTCCAAAGAACCTTAACTAACAATTAGCTTCTTAAAGTAAATATTCATATTAAGTACATTCTCATACCTCCAAGTTCTTAAGAAAAATCAATGAGAAAGGACACTTTACTCACTATATGTATATGCTATTATATATAATCGTATAAATGTGTATCTGAATTTATACAGTACCTTCCTTTGGCCTGAGGTATTTTAATAGCCTAAGAGGACATTCTGCTTCTATTTTATTCTCCATAAATTCTTGACAATAATCTCTTAATATATAGATTCATGCTCAAGATGTAACAGGTTTCTCTTTAGTAAGAATAAAGTCTAACTTTTTGGCAAGGATTCAAGCTCCTTCTTAACCTGCAGCAATTAACAACTTCACCTTCACCTCCTGCTATTAACCCAGTATATATCAGATGGAAGCCAAATAACCTACAAATGCCCAAACATACCATACTTCTCATCTTAACTCATGTTTACTCTGCTGGAATATTAGTTTGAAACTTTTCAAACTCCATATATATTCCTAGTTCAAATACCACACTATTTTTCCCCTATGCGCTCAAACACTTCTCCCTCTGCTTAATCCCATAACGTTTCATTTACACATTCAATGAAGCACATATCATTGAATGACTTGTGAAAGGTCCTTATGTAGGGTGCTTTGCCAATATATCCTTCATCCTCTGTAGATAAGGGCCCTGTATTCTCCAATTATGTATGTACACTTAATCCCAGCACAGTATTTATATGCATTTTGTATTCATTCATTAACTCAACTAAATTGAAAAGAGTGTATTTCTTAGAATCATACTAATTATTGTCACGGTGTTTTTAGAAGAATAACAACAGCTCTCTTCTTGGCACTTCAATTAATCATAAACATCTATACGACATGTTAAGAACCCCAAGTTAACTCATCTCCTGATAACCTGATTGTTATAGCTTTTATCATATACCTTAAAAATGAGGTATGGTAGACCGAAATTTTTCTTTTTCAAGATTACTGTGGCTATTCTAGGCCCTCTGAATTTCCACCTAAAATTTATTTATTAAAATTTTTATTTTTTTTTTTTTAAATTTTTTTTTTAATGTTTTATTTATTTCTAGGAGAGAGAGAGAGAGAGACAGCGTGAGCAGGGAGGGTCAGAGAGAGAGGGAGTCACAGACTGAAACAGGCTCCAGGCTCTGAGCTGGCAGTCGGCACAGAGCCCGACACGGGGCTCGAACCCACGAACCGCGAGATCATGACCTAAGCGAAAGTCGGACGCTTAACCGACTAAGCCACCCGGGCGCCCCTTAAAATTTTTAATGTTTATTTATATATTTTTTTTTAGAGAGAGAGAGAGAGAGGGAGGGAGGGAGGGAGGGAGGAATCCCAAGCAGGCTCTGCACTGTCAGCACAGAGCCCGATGCAGGGCTTGAACTCCCACACTGAGAGATCATGACCTGAGCCAAAGTCAGAATCTTAACTGACTGAGCCACCCAGGTGCCCCTGTACTTCAATTTTTTTATGTTTATTTATTTTGAGAGAGAGAAAGCATGCATGAGAGAGCAAGCACAGGAAGGGGCAGAGAAGGAGTGAGAATCCCAAGCAGGCTCCATGCTGTGGCTAGGAGTGCAGGGCCCAACGCGGAACTCAATCCCACAAACCACAAGATCATGACCTGAACTGAAATCAAGAGTCAGATGCTCTACCGACTCTTGAGGCACATCTACTTCAACTGCTTTAAAAGTGAAAAAAAGTATCTTACTGTGGATAAGTTTTTAAAACAAACCACCAAGCTAATTACTTCTACGTTTGACATAATCTTGTTTGCAAGGTGGCTAGATTAAATAAAGGGAAAGTTGCTACTAACAAATATTAATGCAACCTTCTTACTTGTTTTACTTGAAAACAAACAAACCCATCATATCCCACTTTACAAGGGGGAAACAAACTCTGACTGTAAAGTATCTTGTTATATTTATCTTCCAATTCATTAATTTTCATTTGAAAATTGAGAAACCCCTAGTACTTAGAAAAATCATACCCAAGATTCAGGAAAATCATACTTAAGAAATCAGAATATTTTTTATGAAATTAAATTAAAAAATTATTGCTACTTATATTTGTTTAATGTTACTTAGCATTAATGGTCCATAGATGGGGTTACCTAGAAATTGGGCATTTTCAAGAACTACAAAGAATACACTAGACTGTCATAATAAGAGGCACAAATTATTGGTCAGTGCAATCAAACAAGATAAAATCAAATTTTAAATGCACTTATCCCGGGGCACCTGGGTGGCTCAGTCAGTTAAGCTTCCGACTTCGGCTCAGGTCCATGATCTCACAGCTTGAGAGTTCAAGCCCCATGTCAGGCTCTGTGCTGAAGCTCAGAGCCTGGAAACTGCTTCAGATTCTGTGTCTCCCTCTCTCTCTGCCCCATCCCCCAATTCGTGCTCTCTCTCAGAAATAAACATTAAAAAAAAAAATTTTAAATACACTTATCCCTTTAAACAATTCTATTTCTTGGAAATCATCAGAGTAAAATAACAGATCAAGTCTGTGAAGATAGATGGAATATATGTATACACACAAATGTTAGGGGGAAGGTTAAAATAAAAAGAAAAGAAAAGAAAAATAACTGTGTCTAGGGAATTGGTCAATCATTCTAGAATGTGTCCACTGAAAACAGTATACTTACTAACATGAAACACTGAATAAAGAATTAATATGTGTTTGTCAGGGGGTGTTTGCTGAGATTAAGTA
Source organism: Hyaena hyaena (assembly GCF_003009895.1). Taxonomy (NCBI): domain Eukaryota; kingdom Metazoa; phylum Chordata; class Mammalia; order Carnivora; family Hyaenidae; genus Hyaena; species Hyaena hyaena. The sequence continues at coordinate 1,868,292 of NW_024080792.1, forward strand.
CCATGTTCATTTACCATTTAATAATTCGTAAAAACCAAAACCTAGGAGGATGTACACAAAAACATTATATGAGTTATTTCTAGATGAAGGGGTTTAGAGATGATTTCCATTTTTATCATTATGACCTTGAAAACTGCTTAAGTCTACACTTAGAAATGTAACGTGAATCACATAAGCAATTTCAAATTATCTAGTAGCCAATAAGTAAATTAAAAATATGTAGATGAAATTAATTTTAATAAATTTTATTGAACTGAATATATTTCTTGAATTGACATTTCAGCATATAATCAGTATTAAAATCTTTTATTTTTTAAGTTTCTTTATTTAAGCAAACTCTACACCCAACATGGGCTCGAACTCACGATCCTGAGACCAAGATTCAGTCACATGTTCTTCTGACTGAGCCAGCTACATACCCCAATATTAAATTTTTTTAATGTTTAGTTAAAAACAATAAACATTAAACCCCATAGATGGGAAGGCATGGGAGAAAGCGAGAGAAAGGAGACAGAGGATCTGAGGCAGGCTGCTTGCTGACAGCAGAGAGCACTATGCAAGGCCAAACCCAGGAACCGCTAGATCATGACCATGAACCTGAGCCAAGTCAGACTCTTAACCAATTGAGCTACCCAGGAGCCCCTTAATATTAAAATCTTAATGAAATATTTTACATTCTTTTTTGTACCAAGTCTTAGAAACCCAGTGTGCATCTCACATTTACCGCACATCTTAATCTGAACTAATTAATCTGAACTAATAACACGTCAGGTGCTCAACAGACTCATGTGGCTGATGGTTACTGGGTTCCATTATGAGACAGCAAAGGTCTTTGTAATAAGCACTTTATTTTTAATGGGAAAGAAATGTCAATTTTTAAATAAGTCACTTGACTGCTATCAGAGATCTTTTTCCAAAGTCTCACAACTAAATTTTACATAATATTTTGAGTTATTCAAACTGTTTCCTCATATTCTACGGAAAAATTCTGTTTTTAGAAATGAACAGGTTGGCCTGAGATCAAGGAAGAAAGATATACAACAATATAAGAATTAAATAAAAATGTAGCACTAAGAGAGCCTTCCAGGATATAGGTGAGTGTCTGCATAAAGCCAATTCCCTGATTTCCATATTTTCTAATAGTGAATTCCTGATGGTAAAATTCAATAAATATGAACTGATTAGCTCTATATCAGCATTATTTTCAGGTCTTTTAATATGAAATTAAGATCATTCAGAGTATGGTTAATCAAATAAAGAACGATAATAACTTACGCTTCTCAAACTTCTCTAAATTCTCCTCAAAAATAAGATAAAGACTATACTCATTAGCTGCATCAAACATAAGCTTGAAAAATTAAGGATTCTTTCAGGATGACTTCAAATAAACCTAACAATTCCTATTGCAGGAATATTCTCCTTCTATCGGAGGTAAGAATTACATCAAACTTCTCTTCAAAACCACATAAACAAGAGAATGGTGTAAAATATTTAAAATGCTAAAAGAAAAATGCACCAACCTACAATTTTGTATCTAGCAAAATTATCCTCAAAAGTGGAAAAGTATTTTTTTTTAAATGTTTTTATTTATTTCTAGGAGAGAGAGAGAGAGAGACAGCTTGAGCAGGGGAGGGTCAGAGAGAGAGGGAGTCACAGACTGAAACAGGCTCCAGGCTCTGAGCTGGCAGTCAGCACAGAGCCCGACGCGGGGCTCGAACCCACGAACCGCGAGATCATGACCCAAGCGAAAGTCGGACGCTTAACCGACTAAGCCACCCAGGCGCCCCTAGAAAAGTATTTTTTTAAGACAAACAGAAAGCGAGATAATTTGTTCCTACTAGATAAGAAGTGCTAAAAGTTCCTTAGGGCGAAGCACATGATCCAGGTCAGAAACTTGAATATACTTGAAAGAAAAAAGTGTCAGAGAAGGAATAAATGAAGATTAAATAAATTCTTTTCTTCTTCTTCTTTATAAATCCTCTAACAGGTAACAGCAATAATGTATTCGTGATTATGGCTTACAGATCAGTGAAGTGAATGACAGCAATATTATAAGGGATGACATGGAAGAACTGGGAGTATTATGTTATAAAGTACTTCTACCACCCATGAGGCAATATAGTGTTTGATTATATATAGTTTGATTGATTATAAATATATATTGCACAATGTAGGAAAACCACTAAAAAATTATTTCAAGAAGTATAATTGGGGCACCTGGGTGGCTCAGTCGGTTAAGCATCCGACTTCAGCTCAGGTCATGATCTCAAGGTTCATGGGTTCGAACCCCACATCACACTCTGTGCTGACAGCTTGCTCAGAGCCTGGAGCCTATCTTTGGATTCTGTGTCTCCCTCTCTCTCTGACCCTCCTCTGCTCACAGTCTCTATCTCTCACTCAGAAATTAAAAAAAAAAAAAAAACACTAAAAAAAATAAATAAGCATTTTTAAAAAGTCAAGAAATTTAAAAAATATTTGGAACTAAAATGAAAATATAGCTTAGCAAAATTTGTAGGATGCAGCAAAAGCAGTGCTTTGAGGGATATTTATAGCACTGAAACACATATGAGTAAAGAAAAAAGGGAAACAGTCACAGCAAACCATTAAGAGCTTTATATGGAACCTAACTGTATTGGAAGACTAGAGGGGTAAAGTGGTGTTTTAACTTTTGACACTTTGCAGTGCATTGTGTGTGTGTATGTGTGTGTGTGTATGTGTGTTAAACAGTAAGTGAGTGTTACTTCTGTACTCTAACACATTTTTTAAATGGCTAACACACTTGATAAGAAAGTTATAAAACTACAGAATGAAATTAAGACTTAAATAGTAAATAAAAAAGACTTGCTTTCTGAGTACACAATAGGTCAATTCTTCCTAAATTAATCTACAAATTCAGTGCTAGTCCAAATCAAAGCAAATATTTTTGGTGAGGGATAGGGGTGAGAGGTAAGGTCCTGAAAAAATACGAGACACAGGCCCATAAAAATAGCCAGAAAATGCTGAAAAGGAGAGTAATGAGGGACTAATGCTAATCAAACTGTATCATCTTTATAAAGCTACATTAATTTAAAATCTATATACAGGCAAATAAATAAATACAGAAACAGACATAAATAAGCACATCTGGCAATTTAGTAAATAATAAAGGTAGCATTTCAAATAGGTGAGAGGAAAATATTGCTCAATAGTGTGGAGATAACTAGCCATTTGTAAAACCATAAAGCTGGATTTCTACTATAGTTATTTTCCAAATCATTTCCAGAAAGATCAAAGATAAGATGTTTAAAATATAACCATAAAAGCACTAAAAAAATGAGAGTAAATATTTTTATAATTCTAAGCTATAACATTATTAAATAAAAATTTGATATAACAAATTATATTTAACTTTACAAAACTTTGAAACCTGGGGTGCCTGGATGGCTCAGTCAACTGAGCGTCTGACTTTGGCTCGGGTCACCAGCTAGCAGTTCATGAGTTCAAGCCCCACATCAGGCTCTGTGCTGACAGTTCAGGGCCTGGAGCCTGCTTTGGATTCTGTGCCTCTCTCTGCCCCTCCCCCATCGGCACTGTCTCTGTCTCTCTCTCAAAAATAAATTTAAAAAATTTTTTTAAAAACTTTAAAACCCATGCAATGACCAGAAATACCAAATATACTTTGTCAGAAGATAAATGACAAACTGCCAAAAAATACTATAATATACAATTACCATCTCTAAAGAATTCTTCACATCACTAAGAAAAAAAAATAACATAAAAGATCGTCTAAAAATAAGAGCAAACAATTCACAGAATATCTATAAACAACAGACACGAAAAGATGTTTAACTTCACTAAAAACTACAAACCAAACAGATTTTTTCTTAGACCATTAAATCTGTCAAAATTAAAATGAGTTTTAAATCCTAGTGTTTATGAGAATATATGGAGTTTAGAAAAAACTGCTTCAGAAAACAATTCAGCAGTATATATTAATATTCTTAATGTTCATGCCCTCCAACATCATTTCTTAAGAATTTATTCAATAGAATTACTTCAAAAGGATACATAAAAATATGTGTTTCAATGTTCATTATAGCACTGTTTCTAAAGGGAAAAACTTGGAGAGAAAAAAATATCTATTGTTCTGGGCTGAATTATGGCTACCTTAAAGATATGTTGAAGGGCGCCTGGGTGGCTCAGTCAGTTAAGCACCCCACTTCAGCTCAGGTCATGATCTCACAACAGTTCGAGCCTCGTGTTGGGCTCTGTGCTGACAGCTCAGAGCCTGGAGCCTGCTTCAGATTCTGTGTCTCCCTCTTTGTCTTTTCCTCCCGACCTCATTGTCTCTCTCAAAAATAAACATTAAAAATATATATACGTATACACATTGATGTTCTAACACCTGTTACGTATGAATATGACCTTACTTGAAAAGAGGATCTTTACAAATGTACCCAAGTTAAAATGAGGTCATTAGGGTTGACATTAATCCAATGACTGGTATCCTTTTAAGAGAAGACACAGACAGGTAAAGAACACCATGTGATTAGATATGTAGAGATTAGAGTCATGAATCTAAAGCCAAGGAACGGCAAGGATTGCCAGCAATACCAGAAGCTGGGAGGGAGGCATGGGATGAAGTCTCTCAGTGCCTCCAGGAGGAAGCAACTCTGCTGACACCTTGATTTCAGACTGCTAACCTCCTAAGTGAGCGAGAATAAATTTGCTTTTCTTGGCCATCCAGTTTGCAATACTTTGTTACGACAGCCCCAGAAAAATACACCCATCAACAGAGATTATTACAAGAAACTCATAAAATAGAGGATGTAGTAATAAAAAAGTATGCAACAGATATAAATGGACATGGAAATATATGAAATATGTATCAATACATGTGAAAATGATAAGTTTCCGAACAGTACATATATTACCAATTTTATGATAAAGAAAACATATTTCTCTGCCTCCAACTCCTCAACGAAACCCATCCTTCTCACATGCTGGCCAAGGCAAATATGGGTTAGAATACTTCCCTCTGCAATCTTGACCTGCACTGACACCTTCACAGATTGAATTCACTCCCAAGGCCTCAATAATCAACACTCTGCAAAGGATTCCAAAAGCTTCACTCCTACAATTTCTACTATCCAGCTGCCATCAGGAGGTTCTGTTGGAATTCACACAGACAACTAAATATTGCCATTTTTTCCTTCACGACATTTCCATTATATAACCTTGGGGTGGCAACTAGATTTCCTCTAAGTGAACCTGGACTGACTGGTAGTGGCTACCTGTACGGGTGTGCTGAGTATTCGGAGACCACATCTGGACACAGTAGGAAAAAAAATGCTATGAGCAACAGGTGGTGTCTGCCATGTGCACAAAGACCCTGTGACTATCCCTCATAACCCTTTTTTTTGTTCCGATGCTGCCACAATGCAGGTTCCTTAACCAGGTCGGGTCAGCTGAGAGAATGAATAAGAAAATGTTTACTGAACTTTAAACTGTTACTTAATTATTCCTATTATGAATGTAATTTCCAGTTTTCCCCATCTCTAGATCCTTCCTATCTTGGTACTCTTTTAATTAAAAATCTTTTTTGCCTCTTTACTACTTAAGGACTAAAGCTTAATTAACCTCTAAGTTTGAAGTACAGTCTTCCAAACTCTGGCCTCAATTTACCCTTCAAACTTATTATACATCATGTTCTGAAGCAAATACTATTCTCATTTCTAGCCATGCCAGTCTATTCAATATTTCCTAACACTCCAAGTAAATTTTCTACTCTAAACTCACACATTTCCCTCTACTTGAATTCAGGTGCTTCCTGCTCCTGAAAAATTGTATACCATTTAAGGTCCTTATGTTTAAGCCCCACAATGATGCATCAAATCTCATACTGATATATCGATCTTTCTTCTCTATTATTTAATTTTCTTTATATACTGGCTTGTGAAACATCTTTTTAAGCAAGATTCTGGTCTTCCCTAGCTATTTAGTAAACAACGGAGTTGTAAGAACTGAATCTTCCTACTCCCTCCATGTATTTTAAGACACTGGTAAAATGTTACATTCTCAATAAATCCGCAATACTTGATGGTGATGATATTTCATTAATAAAAACAGAGGAAATTTGGATTTCTGATTAGCTTTATGTGCTGCATACAAATCAAATAGCTCCTTTACTATAAAGAAAATTTCTTAAGTATTTAGGTATCCTCTAATATTTTAAGGCAACAAAAGTATTCGCCATAGTGGAGGGAGAATTTCACTTAAAATATTTTACTTTGGAACCAAAGACATGATAAATAAACATTTCACCTCTACTATAATACTTAAAAATACTATACAGTTTTAGCTTCTCCAAATCTAATATAAAGGTTTAACTTTAAAATGAAACTTGAAAAACATTTCATTGTCCAAAGGTTACTGTACATTTGGCTTAGGATAATTTTGATCTCACATCATTTTTTTAAAGCATTCCTAGATGTCTTTCATATTTTCCTTTTGTTTCAATTTATCTGGTATTTAATGAGTACCCCTTTTACAAAGACAGATTTCTATAGTAAATCTTCAGTTCAAGTTAAAAGTAAGTTTAAAAAATCACTATAGCAGAGGAACCACAGGGCCAAGGATACTGAGAAACCAAGTAAACTATCAGAAAGCCACAGTAATTAAACTATAAATCTTTCAATTGACTCTGTTTTCTAAAGGGGGCTTTTCTAAATTTGCCTCTTTAGCATTACACTCAATTAATTGGTCTCTTTAAAAGAGGGTCACAATTCCTCTTAAACACATTAACTCCAAAGTGAAATTAATATTCTCTAAATAATCTCACTCTCCTATATTAATATTATAGTCATTAATTCTCCACTAGTTTTATAATACTGACAGATACAATAAACAAAAACAGGATATCTGTTACAGTATATTTAGGAATAGGGTTAAGCATATCAAACATCACCTAATTACTAAACAATACTTAACCACTTAAAAATACTAGATTGTTCAGTCGTACAACAATTAAGTTACAATTACAGTTAATGATATATATTACTGTGGACAAGAATGTATAAACTTGTTTGGTTTCCAAATCTTTACAGTGAAAGCGACCTCTATACTAACGCCACATTCTATAAACTCCTAAAAGACACTAATTTATAATGAAGTTCAACTCTATCTGCTCTTGTAAACCTCAACTTTGAATAAGCTCTAAAATGACCAAGTTAGTTCACTATAACTGTTAAATCTAACACTTAAACTAAAATTGTCTTAAAAATCTTCTTTATGCCACTTTTTCACATGCTTCTCCAAACAGCCAGAACACTTTACATCCATTATAGCATTATCCTCTGAAATCCTTAAGCAAGCCCAGTTTACAAATCTAAACACTAAGGCTCATACTGGTTAAAAAATTTCCCTATAAGCTAAGAATAACCAGAAATACGGGTTTTATAGCCCAGATCTGCTGTATTCTTCTAAATCTCCTCCTATACTTACAGTCTACCCAACATGACACTTTTATACTCATCTTTTTCCTCTACACAAGGTTGCCCTTTCAGTTTTGTATATTCCAAATTCCATAAATGTTAACATTTTTCTCTTTCCATACTCAAAGGTGAAATACATTCTCAGCCCTAACTTCTCACCAATGCTGCCTTAACTCAGGCCTTCATCAAAACAAGGATCTATCTAGGCACCTCTCCCTGTAAACCTACTTAAGAATTTAGAACAGAAACAAAGTAACTGTAAGACAGCTACTGTTACCCCCTTTATTAGTTCAGGAGCTGACTTAAACCACTTTATTCTTATAAAGGAAGACTTAAGTCCAGATAAAACCCGCATCAGAATTGAAGATTTTAACAATGATCGAACAATGAGAAATGCTGAATGAGCTCTCAGGAAACACAGGAGTTAGCAATTATAATTAATCAGTAAGTATTCAGTGATCTGTATGCTAGATATTATAAAAATCAGAGAAGACTAGGTAAATATAAGGTCTAATCTACCATACTTATATATAGGAGGAGAAAACAAAAAATCTAATGAAAGAATGTAAGTAGGTTAAAACAAGTGCTGAGGAATCAAAAGAAATGAAGGTTAAAGATGGTTAATAAAAATGGCTTCTTAAGCACCACTAAATCTTGAAATAAACTAGTTGAACATGGCAGAGAAAAGCAGCAGTCAACATTACCAACCTCAATCCCTTTGGACCACACAGATGGTTGTAGAGAGGTAGTATGAGGTTTTATTTTTCCCAATCCTTACTTTCTTACTTATTCAGCACTATATATATTAAACTCCACTTGGCAAGATAACATATACTCTAGAGAAAATAAGCTACATCACAGTACATGAAGAACAACAGAGCTAATTACAAAACAAGACCCCATCATGTTTTTAACTCTTCTTAATTGTTCTAATACTACCAGCTAATGAATTGCATCAGAACTATTTAGATAAAAGTATATAACATATATTGATATATTATATATAACTTAAATAAACCTCAACTTTCACAAAATCTATTTTTTAAACTGTGGCAAAACAGATTTACTTAAGATTCACCTCTTCCATGAAACCAATCACCAATCTAGAGTTTAATATACAGACATATTTCCATTTAGTGCAGTATGTATGTTTCTGTAGACTTTTTCTGCTGGTGGTTACACCTGTCTTTAACCAAATTCTCTTCCTTCACCTGCTATATCTAAGAGGAATGAAATCCTGCTAGAGACTTTTTAATTGTCCTGGAATTCCCACCAGCAGTGCCTTAATTCAGGCCCTCATCATATCTTATGTGGACTATTGTAAACACCTACCTGATCTCCTCTGTCTCCACTATTACCTTCAATCCACTTTCCACAGTGCTTTCACCTTTCTCCCAAACTTTCTAAAAGTCATATCTGATCTTGTGGTCCCCCACTAACTAGTGCAATACTTCCTCAACTGTCTCTCTCTTACATCTATGAAATACACATTATTATCTCAACAGGGTAGAGAAAGTCTGTAGTAAAATAACAACAACCAAAAAAAACTCAACTCAAAAAACCCAACTCTGTTTTAATTTAGTCTTAACTCACAAAATATGTATCCAAGATAGAAGGGAAACATACTAGCATTTAGTCAAATGTGTTTCAGGATTACCATATCAGTAACCTTCAGCAGTGGTTCTCAAACTGATACGTTCAAGTCTCCTGTTGACCTTATAAAAATAAATGCCCAAGTTCCACTTCAGGCCTACTATTATCTACGGATTCAGTCTAGCAATATTTGTAATCTCCACAATATTTCTAATGCATACATAAGTTTGAGAACCCAAGAAGAAACTCTCCTTGCTCCATAACAAACTATTCGCTGGCCTCCAACTTTCCAAGCTGTTTCATTCCTCTCACCCACCTGGGAGGTACCTACTTATCATAATATTCAGGTATCACCCATTCTAAAAGCTTTTACCCATTTTCTCTCTCACTATCCTCTTTTAATCTCCTAAACTTTTATAAAAAATAGTTAACATCCATATGTTTACATATGGTCCTTCTAATCTACAAACTACTCCGTAAGACAGAATCCCTATTTTATTTTTTTTTTAATATTTTATTTATTTCTGAGAGAGAGCGAGAGAGACAGCATGAGCAGAGGAGGGTCAGAGAGAGAGAGGCTCTGAATCTGAAACAAGCTCCAGGCTCTGAGCTAGTTGTCAGCACAGAGCCCAATGCGGGGCTCAAACCCACGAACCGTGAGATCGTGACCTGAACCGAAGTCGGACGCTTAACCAACTGAGCCACCCAGGGGCCCCAGAATCCCTATTTTAGAAATAAGAAAACCAATTCTACCACAATGAGTTAAAAACAAGAAAAAACAGAAACAAAACAAAACAAGAACCTTGTCGTAAGTGACCATATGAGTTAGAACTCTGGTGTGCTGACTACAAAGCCAAGATCTTTTCCACTGAGACATGCAGCCTCCTATACATCACTCTGAAGTATTGACTTATTCATCAGCTTACACATTTGTTTCCCTTTTTAAACATAGTAAGCTCCTTAAGGGCAGGCATCGACGCTGATTTTGACCTCAGCATTTAGTTACTCAATGTATATGTGTTGAGTCAAAGAAGGAATGCAGCTCCTCCAGAACTGGGACTATAACTACTTCTGTTTCATTTCTTGAATTCTTAGATAGAGCTCTACCTACACATCTTCCCTAACAAATTTGGTCTGACCTTGTTTTTTCTTTTTTTAAGACAATGTATTTCACTATTTTTTAAACTACAAAAAGCCACACAGTCAGCAAAGAGGAAAAAAGGGATTGTTCAAAAACATATGTATTATTCTTACTTTATTCTCAAAGAACTGGAGACTTCAAATATTAATCTTCACAAAAATTTCATACCACCAGAGCAGGCCACTAAAGAGTGTGATTTTAGATGACAGAAATTCAGAAGGTAAAGGTGACTAATAAGAGACAATATAAAGATATTGAGCACTGAATACTGACAGCTTATTTGGGAATCCACTTAAGCTAACCAGAAAGAAGGTTATCTTTCTCAATCACAGTATTCGTTCAGATCTTTCTTTTCTTGAAACTCATAAACATTACAGGTAAGCATACAGCAATTAGTCAGTGTATTCGTGTTTAAATGTAATGTCCTTCCTGCCTCAAGTTAATGTGTCTGGTATGTAAAACAATACAACTACTTCCTTTCTGACACAGATTACATAGCAAATGTAAATAAACCGGCAAAGTTTTCATTTGCAAATAATGTAACATTTGAAGACCTGGAGATTCTCCTAAATTGAAAATATACAAAAATTAATGCTGCTTTAAGAATCTTATTACATTCTAATTTTATCAGGTTTGGGTAGGGGAAAAAAGAAGTGATAATTCCTTTAGCACCACTTTTTGAAACAAATCAGTAACAAGCAAGAAAAAAACCATTCTAAAACAACATGATGTAGTGCAAAGTACAACAGACTAGGCATCAAGAATCCCCGTTTTCTAGTTTTGGTTACCTTCCTAAATTGCCTGTGTGACTTAGGGTTCACTGGCTCAGTTTTCTCATTTGTTTAAGGGGGGAGAGGGGTGGCTTGATATCTTTAAAGTTGTTTCTCAAAATACTGATTTTAAGCCAGTCCTCTTATTTCATTCTGCTCATCAGCAAAATGTCACCGACATCTGAATTGAATGTAATAATTCAAACTCCAGCAGGATACAAAAGGTTGATGCCTATAAAGTTAACAATTAACTCATAAGGTAACTTTCCAGAAACCGTCTCATCCTAACCTCTTAAACAAGCAGGTGCAGCCTAGTTGGACAGATTTAATCTAAGAACAGTTGTGACACTGCGCTGCTGACATTTCAGTGGCGTTCCCTGGGTTCCAGCGGCACACGATGCGCAGGTGCTAACACGCAAAGAGGGGAGAAAGGAACCCCAAGAGCGTTTCAACAAACTCAGCCACGGCCCAACCCAGCCACCGCAGGAAGATGCAGCCTGACAAGGCCTACCCCACAGAGCAGAACCTCCCCACCCCCAGAAGTGCCAGCAGCCAATGTAATGAATGCTTCCGTCAACAACACACATTCCCCTTCCCACAGCAGAACTGCCTGCTCCCAACCGGCCATCTGGGGTTGGAACAGGCCACACAGCACCAACCTAAGAATCACTCTCAGGCCCCGAAAGGCCAAGAACTACTAGAGATTGCGGTTCCCCTGCGCATGGTTGTGGGGAGAGCAGCACCTCCTCCCACCAATGCAAAAAAAAAAAAAAAAAAAAAAAATCAGTGGGGTGGAGTGCAGGAACCAGGCCTGGTCAAGATTGCTGGCGAAATCAACGCTGGTTCTCTACAGTGGGGAGCAGTAGCATTCCCTGCCCTCATTCTGAACCGAAGCACTAGACTTCATTCCCTCCTGAGATCCTAAAGGGAGATTCAAAACCACATTCCGGTCCGCTTCATTCATATTTGGGCTTCATTCCCCGACCAACTCACTCCTGAAACCTCTGCCATTGTGAAAGGAGGCACCCCCCGATCAAGCGGCAGGAGGTGAAGCGAGGGCCAGTACAGAGGCCCGGGTTTTAAGATCGAGGAGCTCGTGCAAGAATAAGATCCCCCTGTGGCCCGAGAGCAAAGTTTGAACCAGCAGCGAGGGCGCAGACCTGGGCCCGGCCAGGCAGGGTTCCGGGGCAGGCCTGCGGAGGTGACACTTCCCAGCTCACGGGCGGCTTCGGGAGGCGGTGTCCGGCGGCCCCGGCCGGCACTGCCCGGCACCCGGGGAGCCGGGCTGGCTGGAGGCCTGGCCGGGGGCCGGACCCTCCCCGCGCCGCTCCCGCCTTCTTCCCCACTCCCACTTCCCGGCCCACAAGCCCGGGCCCGAGAGGTAACGTCAGGGGTGGCGACGCGGGTCTCGGCCACTGACCACACATTTCTTGCCGAGGAAGGTGAAGAGAGACTCGTTCTCCTGCGGGGTGAGCAGCAAGGACCCCACGTTGGTGACCCTCCGCGGTGGCGGCTGCTGCTGCTGGCCGGAGCTCATGGTTTCGCCGGCGGGGTTGCGAGTCCAGGGCCGTCTCCAGCGAGTAGGCGAGCGCTCTTTCCCCTCTCGGTGACAGGGGCGGGAGGAGGGGAATCAGAGGCGCAGCATCTCGCAGCTCCCCGGGCGCGGGGAGGAGGAGGAGGCCACGGGAAGGAGGAGCCAACGGCAGGCCGCGCGGAGGAAAGGACGCTCCCAGCTCCCGCCCGGCTAGGTTCTGGCCGGATGGTCGTTGTCCTTGTACTCCGGCGACTGCGCTAAACTCCCAACTCCTCCTCCGACCCTTCTTCGGCCGCGGCGGCGGCGGCGGCGGCGGCGGCGGCAACGGCGGCGGCGGCGGTGGCTGCCGCACAATCCAACATGGCAGCGGGGGCGGACGAGACCACAGGACGCAGGACGCGGGGGAGCGCGCCGGAAACGCGCGGCTGCGGGCCCGTCCCCGGAGGAGCCCCCTCCCCCTCCCCGCCGCCAACCACGCCGCGGCCGGCCTCGCCGCGCCGGGCCGACGCCCCGCCCCCTTCCGGCCGAGTCTCGGACTGCGCGGTGGGACGCGGGACCGGCATCCCGCGTACCCGCCTGGGCCTCCAGCTCCCTTTCCCGCGGTGCTTGCGCCCGGCGGCGGCGGCGGCGGCCTGCAGAAGAGCGGAGCCGCGCGCCCCTGTGCTGCGGTCGCACACCTTTCCGAAGCGTCAGTGCAGACCCAGGGCCCCCTGCCCAGAATGGCTGTTGTTTCTGGGGTGCAGAGGCCGGACGTCCCCACTGCAGGTCACAAAGGTCTGGAATCTGGAAACGGAAAACTGGGAAGAAGTGACGCGCTCCCCTGTGCTCCTCTGTGGTTTCGGTCAGAGCCGCAGGTGCCTGGGGTTTCTCAAACTTTGTCCAAACTTCAGAAGTGGAAGTGGAGGAACAAACAGGCCTCTCTTCGTATTGTGAAAGAGCTCTTGCTGATGGATGCTACAAAAGCCAAACGCACTTGGAAAAAAGATTTTTGCAGCTCGCCGGGAGTGTTGCGTAGGATACATGTATTTGTAATATTTAAACTCAGGCTCTTTTCTCTGAAGTACCCGGAATATATTTCCCCCCCGTCTTGTGAATTGGAAAGTATTCTTTTTCGCCTTCTCATCTTTTTCTTTCTCTCAAACCCCAAAGACCTTGTTTTCTTTTTATCCAAAACAAATATGCCCATTCAGGGGTATTTCACAAAGGGAAATAACGTGGTGTGATTTAATCCTTCGAAGTAAATCTCAAGAATTTTTGTTAAATGTGTGTGGCTCAGAATATTGAAAGTTAACCAATATAGCCCCCTTTGTTCAAGTAGATTAAATACTAAACAAATGTAAAACAAAGTTTTGGACTATTAAAATGATAAAGAATACCCCCTGCAGTAATATGCATGTGACTTTGCCTCCATCATCAAGTTTACTAATTATTCAATTTCAGTAAACGAAAAAGTCACCATATATTAAACTTAACATCCATGTCATGCCAAATAAACTTCGGTAAAACCATTTGATTTTAACATCTCTGATAGATTCCAATACAAATCATCTATGTACCAGAGGTTGATAAGCCATTATCAATGCACTTTGAAAATATTATAAAATTTTAAGATTAAAGCTGCCCTTATGAAGCTAGCTAAGTAGGAATAAATCTAGAAAGGAAAATGAGATAATGTAGTCCTTGGAGTCCTCATATAAAATACGGATATTTCAAAGTTAAACTTGATTAATAATGTTAGGGGGGAAAGTGATTTAAGAAAATCAAGCTATAGGGGCACCTAAGTGGCTCAGTGGGTTGAGTGTCTGATTGTTGATTTGGGCTCATTTCATGATCCCAGCATCCTGGGATCAAGGCCTGCATTGGGCTCCACAATGAACATGGAGCCTGCTTAAGATTCTCTCTCTCTCTCTCTCTCTCTCTCTCTCTCTCTCCCTCTCTCCCTCTCTCTCCCCCTCTCTCTCTCTTTCCCCCCTTCCCCATCATGTGCTCTCTCTCTCTAAACTGAAAAGAAAAAAAAAGCAGGCTGACTTTTATAAAATAATTAGGAAAGCAGTAAAGTTTAGGAAGCAGTAGAAATGTAAACCTGGAGTTGCCTCAGAATTACAAAGCCAACAAAATAAACCTAGACACTAAATCAGTTTGTCTCTTGCATCACAAGTGAGGTTCCTGTAAATTACAACCACCATGATAGCAGAAAGCACTACAAATTCTTGACAAATAAGAGAAATTAGAATCTTAATATGGCCAAAACTGTGAACCAGGGTAGCGACAAATACAGGCTTAAGATCGACCTAATTGGGAATTCTTGTTCTGCCATGTAAATATGTAACTTTATGGGCCTTATACAAATTGCTGCTCTGAGTCTGTTTCTTCATCTGTGAAATGAAAATAACTTCTTTTTAACAAAGGTGTAGTATAGAAATAACTAAGCCTGCTTCAAAATTGTAAAATCTACCAACAAAGTGTATGTGAAATACTAGATACATAGTGGTTACTCAAATATTACTTGTTCCTCATTGCCCATCCTTGCCTGTGGTCTCCTTGCTTTCTCTTTGCCTACGGTCTGCTTGCTTTCCCTTAGCTAACAATCAAGAGTTGAGGTGAAATGTGTATTTTTATCTTTGTTCCATCGAAGGCTAATAGGTCAAAAACTGATCCTTTGCATTTAGAACTCTATGTAATTCTCCAAACATGTAGTGGTGGATTGGGAGCATCATTTCTTTGTTAACAGAATTTCTTAATTTTTTTTTTTTTTTTTTTTACATTTAGTTTTGAGAGACAGAGTGAGACAGAGTGCAAGCAGAGGAGGAGCAGAGAGAGAAGGAGACAGAATCTGAAGCAGGCTTCAGGCTCTGAGCAAACGTTCAGCACAGAGCCCGATGCAGGGCTCCAACCCATGAACCACAAGATCATGACCTGAGAGGAAGTCGGACACTTAACCAACTAAGCCACCCAGGCGCCCCCAGAATTTCTCATTAGGCTGTATGTTATGCCACGTGGACCGTATATGTCCCAGTATGCCAAATTTACAGAACTTTTTAAAATTATAAATCTAGAGACAGAATCATTATTTCTAATATTCTCTTTACAATAAATAATGTCTTATTATATTTTCTAATATTAATCTTATTCATAAAAACAAAGCAATTTTTATGCTGGAATGCCAGATTTTTTTTTAATTTTTTTTAATGTTTTATTTATTTCTAGGAGAGAGAGAGACAGCGTGAGCAGGGGAGGGTCAGAGAGAGAGGGAGTCACAGACTCTGAAACAGGCTCCAGGCTCTGAGCTGGCAGTTAGCACAGAGCCCGACGCGGGGCCCGAGCCCACGAACCACAAGATCATGACCTAAGCGAAAGTCGGACGCTTAACCGACTAAGCCACCCAGGCGCCCCTGGAATGCCAGATTTTAAAAGCTTGTAGACCACCAGACTATTTTGAAGATGGGAGAGATGGGGAAGAGGGCTATGGGAAAAAACAGATAGCTATGAGAGGCTAGTTGAAAGGACAGCAGCTCTGAGTTGAAGAATCTATCCCATGCTCAGATCCACCAGGTTCCAATCATTTTACATCCTCTCGGTAGCCTAGACTATGTATTGTTTTAATTGTTTTTTTTTCTGATTCTAGATGCAATTTTTCTGACTATTTGCCCTTTATCATTTTGGTTAAGAAATGATGACAGAAAATTATCACCACCATAGGCCTTTTTTTCCCCTTCAAATCCAAATCGTTTCTTGAACTTTTTCTCAAAACTTAAAATGTGGTTATTTTGTCCACAAAATTGCAATCTAAGTTCTTATTTTATACCCCTTCATTGTTATTATTACTTTCTTTGGCCCTTTTTTGACTCCTCATTCTTAAAATGTGGAAAATGTTAGCATGAACATTACCTTGGAAATATGACTTCCTTACTCTTCATAGCATGTGAACAAGCAACATTTGGGTTTCCCCTTATGACCATGCATACAAGGATTTTACTTTTCCATGTTCAGCCTGAGACCAAGCGCTACTAGCTTGATTTGTTTCAAAGTTTTAGCAAGTTTCTTCTTTCATTCTTGATAGCATAGCCTCTATTTGGCAGAACACAAGACATCTTTCTGTTTTCTTTGGCAAGTTATTTTCTTATCTCAAATTCTTTTTTACCCAATTTGAGAGATTGGATTTGGTCCAGGAAATAAAGAGGATTCTATTTCCCTTGCACTAAGTATCTTGAAGTTTATAAGCTAGGTTAAGAAGACCGTAAGGATTTTATCTTCATACACATACGAAATGCATATGCTGTATTAAAATGTCTATGAATATAAGTAAAAAGACAAATCTTAAATTTAATTTCTTCCATTTGACTTTCCTTGGCTCAGTTAAAATCTATTCTACTACTTTTATTTTCTTCCTTCTTTGCTATGATCCTTTAAGGTAAAGTCCTCATTTTAACAGAAAACATTAGGGTAGCTTATAGATAGATGGATTACCTGCCATTATCATTATACTTTTGCAAATTTCTCCTGTCCTGGTCCTTTGTTAATCCTCTTTTCTTCTTTGCAAATATCATTGTTTATGTACTGTTACAAGTCCTCTGAAACACCCTGTTCTCCTTGCTAATGTTAATCATTTAAAATGTCGTGACACCCATCACTGTAGGGGAATGTGGTAGTAGCTGTATACTGTGATCAATTGCATTCAGCAGCCATTGTAGCCGTAATTGCCAGTATGGACGTGCTGCTTTACTCGGCAGAGCTGGCTTAGAGAGACAGAACAAGAGCAAATCTGGATACCGCAGGGGTGATGAATGTCACTTCTACCATGCAGCCTCCAACTGCATTGGGTTTAAAATGTTCACATTGTAAAACGTCTCTGAACATTTTTATGTAAATGCTGCCTACAGCAATGTTTAAGGGAATTTGTCCTAGTACATCCTCTCGTTAAATGTTGAATGTTTTGTTTTTCATCAACTAAAATCATCAGCTAAAATCCTAAAAAAGTAAGCCAGCAAACGATTTTCCCTTCCCTCTTCCTTTTAAATTCATTTTGAGTACAAGCCTCTCTGGGGCTTACTTTTTAAGAAACAGCGTATTTGCAATTCATTCTGATTTCTTATTGATGTTAGGAGAAAATTGGATTCTTATTCATGCTAGTGAATTACAAGTGATAGTCACTACCACTATAGGGCATAGTCTCCAGATACCTAAAACATACCTTTATTGGGGCGCCTGGGTGGCTTAGTCGGTTAAGCGTCCGACTTTCGCTCAGGTCATGATCTCGCAGTTCGTGGGTTCGAGCCCCGCGTCGGGCTCTGTGCTGACTGCCAGCTCGGAGCCTGGAGCCTGTTTCAGTCTGTGACTCCCTCTCTCTCTGACCCTCCCCTGCTCATGCTGTCTTTCTCTCTCTCTCTCCTAGAAATAAATAAAAACATTAAAAAAAAAAAAAACATACCTTTATTGAAGAAATTATTTGAACAGCTAAGTATGTTATAGTTCCCAGGGCGCTGCTTACTGGCTTTTTCGCCACCATTCTCTAACGTTAATGAATATTCAGTGGTTCTCAATTTAATTATTTCAGATGAGAAGGGAAA
The DNA here is from genome assembly GCF_003009895.1 of Hyaena hyaena. Lineage (NCBI taxonomy): Eukaryota > Metazoa > Chordata > Mammalia > Carnivora > Hyaenidae > Hyaena > Hyaena hyaena. The sequence continues at coordinate 1,886,369 of NW_024080792.1, forward strand.
AACATTGGCTCCTTTATTATAATGTGCTCAACGTCAGTCTACCTTGATTGAATTAGTAGCCAGCTTGGATACTTGTGATGGTTTAAAGATGCCATGTATCCCCGTTAACTCACTAAAAGTATCAGGGTGAAGGATATGGTCTTCTCTATCATATAATGCATTGTTTTTGTTGTTGTTTTGTTATATTGGTCAGGTTTGTTTGATTTTTCTATTTCAATATATTTTCTTGTTTTTATTGCTCTTTTCTACTTTAGGCTTAGTAATTAGTAGTTCTTTTCCCATTTCAGAGTTCAAGTCTAGGTTGGTCTATTTTTTCATGGAGATATAATTGACATTGATGTGATTTGTCTATGAATAGTTTCTTTGCCAATCATTTAAAATTGTAGTGTGTCATTTTAATATATCATAATATGTTGTCAAAGCCAGTGGTATACAAATTTTCTGTTTGGAAAATATAATTACTTTGTAAATGTCTCCATTATTAGCCTGAAGGCTCTCTGAAAGCTAGGATCATGTCTTATTCATCTTGATATCTTCTTATTCTTAATACTGAACCTATACAGTAATAAATGAATATTTCTAGGTCAAATGATCACCCCGATTCAAGGAACAATATATAAATATTTCTTATAAGTACAAAGATAGTTACACGTGCTCTGAAATCAAGACAAGAAAACTTACTGTCTTGTCCAAATTCTTGCACACAGTACTAATCATGTAGCATTCTAACAGTGTCTGGAGAGAAAATACAATATCTAGAAATCTGCACACAACCTAGTAGGAACAGAGAGAGGGGTTGTAGCTTACAGCAATGGACAGAGGTGGACCCCATTGTAGGTGGCTCAGAAAACTAATTCAAGTCCAGAGCATGAAGTGATTCTCCCCCCCCCACCCCACCCCACCCCACCCCGGAGCAGTATCCAGGGGCCTAATTCAGGAGAAATGTGGACCTGTTGTTAGGAATTTCTGGGAATAGCTTTTAGCATGAATCAATTGCCAGAAAAATAAATCAAGGCCTGAGCTGGTCTAGGAAAGCAACTCTGGAAGCAAGTCCTAAAAACTAGAATACCCAGTTGTCCTAAAAACTAGAATAAGAACAAGGACAAGGACAAAAGGTCAGTAGACTGGCCATTCTTAGAGACTGAGTGAGATAGACCAGTAGTTCCTAAAATGTGGTTCCCTCAATCAGTGACAATAGAATCACCTGGGAACTTGTTAGAACTATAAATTCTTAGGCCCTGTTCTTGAGTTAGAAACTGAATCAGAAACAATGGGGTAGAGCGCATCAGTTTATTTTAAAAAGCCCTCCTGGTGTTTATGATGGACTGACCTTCAAGAGGACATCCAGAGGGTTAAATTTACTTCCACCAACAACTACCTTCCACCCCCTCCCCCAGCACATAAGAAATATAGCATTCTGCACTCCATATCTGAATCTCATTCCCATATCTGAATAAAACCACTGGGCTTTATTCTTGTCAGTTTAAGGCACAGATAGTGTAGTATCTGTAGACACAATGTCTTTATTGTTCACATCTGGTGAAACAGCTGCTAGGGCAAATGGATTAGCTATTCTAACCTGAGTTCTGATATTAACCAGCTACGTAATCTTAGTAAAGTCACTTTAATTCTGTATGCTTCCATTTCTGATTGCTGAAATGAAAGGAATGAATTAATAATTGCTAAAGTCCCTTATAGTTTAAATTATATAATCAATACAATTTTTTGAATTGAGAAGACATCCAGCTTTTTTAAAAGTAACAGGTACAAAAGGCAGTGTGTAAGAGAATATAAGCAAATTTTTGCATTATTATAAATGTCCTTTGATGGTATAAAAATGAATATAGAAGCCCTATTATTTTAAGTCCACCTCTATTGCAAGATGGGCTGGTAAGGATTTCAATCCCCTGAGCATAAAAATTCCACTTTTAATTACCTCGTCAAGAAAAGATTGGCTAATTTGTGACTATGGTTTCATGGAACTATCACCCTAATATGTATCATTTATATTTAAAACTAGATTCCATAAAACTTAATTGCTAAATCAGTCATGCTTCTCAATTTTCCACAGCTGGGAGTTAATATTATTAGTTTTTTGTTTTTGTTTTATTTTTTTAATAGATCAGAAAAACATTGAACATTCAGTGATTTAGCCAGAGTCAATGGTTATATTAGAATAAATTCCTTATTCCTTTGTTTGGAAATTATACAGCTCAAATCATTGTATTAGAGATGGAGGGGACCTTAGCAATTATATAGTTCAAACTCCTCATTCATCTGTGCCTAAAAATGGAAAAAGCAAAAAAGTAAAAGAGAATATGTGGGTGTATTTGGTTTGCTACATAGCAACAGCAGTTGCTTAAATGTATCTAAAAATTCAGCATAATACACTGAAAATAATGTAGATATTATAGTCAAATAGACCTATATTGAAGACCATCTCAACAGTGGTCAAATTAACTACAATGTAGCTCAGTTTTCTCCTCTGTAAAATGGAGAGAATACCTAATTCATGGGATTGATTGTTGTAGGGAGTAAAATTGAAATAATGTATATAACAGTGCCTACCACAAGCTGCACTAAATGGTTGCTCAGTGAATGGTAGCTATTACTACTAAATAGAACTAAAGTGTAAGCATCTCCCACAAAAAAAAGATTTTCAAGAATGTTGATCAAACTACTTAGTCATACTCATATGTACTTTACACACAGAAGCATGTGTAACCTGAAAACCCTGTAGCATATAGATCCAGTTTTAAAACATTTCCCTGCTCTGTTTTCTCAAGTCTTAAGTTTCTAATCCAAAAAAATATTTTGCCATCTTATCAATACTTGCAAATTTACCATTTGTTTTAAGATTGAACCCCTAAATCATAATTATTAATTATATCTTATTGTTTAAATTATTACACTCTTCCTGCAGAATCTATTTGTACTTCTCTAGAGATTAAAAAAAAAAAAAAGCCAAATAATTAGTGTTTGTATTACGCCAGGCTCCCTAGAAGCAGAGCCTGAGACAGGGATTTAGGCACACATAATTTATTGAGGGAATGTTCTCCAGGAAGCACTCAAAGGAAGGAAGGAAGCTGCAAAGGGAAGGGGATGTAGTCATGAGGATGACATCTCAGATGAAGTCTGGCCTTCGACTGATCCAGAAGATAAGGCTCTGAAGCATAAATTACTTTGGGTGTCACATGTTACACACTCAACCACTGGCTTCGGGAGGACGGAGTGGTTTGGGTGGTGACGCCCACCAGCCAGAGGCAATACCAAATTTCTGGAGAAGGGAGCCAAAGTGGGCCATTAGCAGGCAACGTTGTCTGCACTGGGAGCTGGGGGAGTGGTCAGGCTGGGGGCCATGGGGCACCAACAGTATCATTCCTTCCTCGAAGATTTCGAAATCCTTGATTTTTCCTTTGCACTCACAGCATGCTGAATACTAATTTCTAGATTTATATGAGCTGAAAGCCAGTTCACGCTCGGGAGCCACGTCGTGGGCCCTGGCACCCAGAGAAGACACTCTGCTAATTCCCACAAAAGCACTCGCGACAGCCCAGAACCATAAGTTGCATGTGAAAGCCCTTGGTACCTGCTGCTCAGCAGGGCAAGGAAGGCAATACCGACAAATGTTTAAAGAAAAGTAACACTTGGATACAAATTTTCCTTTCATCAAAACCCAATAATTGTTTTTCTCTATTTGGTCATCGCTTAATCTCAACAATCTTCACTTGTTACCAGAGATGAGTAAAAAACAACCATTTCTTAGTCTCTCGGGCATCTTGGAGGCTTATTTTTTTGGGTTTCGACTCTTGCCTTGTGCTCTGACTATAGTACTGAAACTTCAGGGAAACCTTGGCAATCAAAACCCACAGAGGGCTCATATCGGTCATGGTTCAACGAAGGAATCATAAATTCAGTAATTAAGACAAAATGACTTGAACCCAGGATATTGTTTTCACAGATGCTAGGAATGCTGAAACACCAAATAGGGGACAGCAGAAACAGAGATTAGCAGTAATAAAAAGTCACTAGGATTTTGAATGGGGGGAGGGGCGGGGGGGGGACAAAGGGAGACGGAAGAACCAGAGATACCTAGAGGTAGCGGGCTCCTCTGCTGGCCTATTCAGTGGAAGCTCTCTGCTGTCAGAGAGGGGAGAAATTTCCTGACTTCTTTTTCTCCAGTCCTCCAGTCCTGCAAGTGCCTTTCCGTAGCTGAACCAAGCTGGAAATCGGCGGGTTTGGAAGCTAGGAATATTACATTTGTGGGAGTCATCCCCTCACAGTACAGAACAGAACAGAGGAAGGCTGAGAAATTGGTTTGACAGCAAATTCTCAAGGGCAGGTATGAGGTTATTTTAGCAAATAACCTCAGAAGGTTGTAGGTAGACTTCTAAGTTCCCAGTTTCTGTGTCTCCTTTCAGAGACAGCAGGATATACATATTTCTGAATTCATTTTCTCCTGCTTGGACTTTTCTCATTCAGAGTTTCTGCTCGTTCGTTACTGGCTTTTACATAATTTACTGATAATTAGATTCCATATACGATCTTTATTACTCTTCTATATGTTCCCATAATAGATACCTATTCTTTTTCAAAAGCTAATATCCATACTGCCAAGTAGTGGTAGCCATTTTGATACTTTGTGTCTTTGCCCTTAGAAGGTCATGTCTAAGGCCTAAGAAGAACCTTCCGAACATTGAAAATTGGACCAGGGCTGAACACCTAATCTCAGCTGGGCCAATCAAATTTGTTTCCTGAGATCTGGGAATCAAATGTTCTAGATGTTAGTGTATGCTGATGGCATGAACTTAGGGCATATAAATGCAAGGAATGTGAGGAGGTCATTTTCCACCATGTACATGAAAGAAGAGAAAGCAATTTGCAGAGAGAAATGTTAAAGACTTACAGAAAGAAGCACAGATGGGACCGAGAAGGACCCCCAGAGAGGGAGATCCAAGGAAAAGTAGCCTGCATTCCTAGTTGAGGCCCAGAATAGCTTCTGCTCTTGGATACCGAGAAAGAAGCCCCTATCCTATATAAATTCCTCTTTTTTTGCCTTATCCCGGGGCGGGGGGGGGGGGGGGGGAAAAGGAGTGGGCGTTTTATTACCTGTGACTAAAAGATCCTTGCCCAAGCTAACATTTTAACTAGTTTAAACAAATACTTTAAAAATTGTTATATATTTTCTTTCTCATGTCTCCTTTCCTTCTCCTTTAAGATAGGTAGGAAGATAGACACAATGGAATACTGGTACTTTTTTTTTCTCACCTGGATACTCTTCATACTGAAGCTGTTGTATTTATATTCAGTTAAATTGGGGCTTTGAACCAATGAAAGAGGAAAGCTCTAATAAGCATCAAAACTGACTTGGTATGTTGAATCAGTTCCTCCATAATGATGGTATCTATATGCATGCACGTTATAATGCTCTGACACACATGAGAATGTGTCACCCTGTCATAATTTCCTGTTTAATGAAGGTCTACACATCATTTCACTGCTTCCCCAGGCTCTCCAAGCACCATTGGATTTACTGTGTTATAAGAGACCATCGGCAGACCACTGTACCTCAGGCTGAACTTAATGGTGAGCCTTCTTTTACTCTTGGCTCCACTCCAAGAGAGTTTGCAACCACTGGATAAATAAATTGAAACAAGACACTCAATTATATCTACTGACATAACCATCCAAAGAGATCCACCAAGCCTCATTTTTTACTAGAAAGACCTGTTAGGAATGGCAACACGTCCTTTATTTCGAAGGAGATATGTTTACGTGTCCGCCTGAGATGTCCCTAAGGTATCAGGCTTCGGTATTTGGTGGTATTCATTTCTCCATCACATTCATACATCTGACCAAGGCACCCGGAATACTTGAAAACTCCCGACCTACAGGTCAGTTTCAGTGTGAGGTTATTTTATGCAGTGAACTAACAGGATGAGGCAAGAGGCAGTGAGACTGTCACTCGTATTCCAAATCGGGAAACAGAGCAGTGAAACAGCCCTACATTATTGCCTATGGTTATTACAATCTAGAATCCATTGTGATTCTAGAAAGCTTTAGAGCAGGGGTCAGCAAACCATGGCCAGGGCTCAATCTGGCCTGCTGCCTGTTTTTTGCAAATAAGGCTTTATTGGACCGTAGCCATGCTCGTTCTTTTAAGTATTATCTATGACTGTTTTTAGGCTATAATAGCAGAGCTTAGAAGTTGCAACAGAAACCTGTATAAACCACAAATCCTCAAGTGTTTACTATCTGGCCATGGACAAAAAAAGTTGGTTAACCCTTGCTCTAGGTAATTAAATGTTGGGTTTGCTTTTTTTTTTTTTTGCCATCAAATAATAGAAATATGAAGAATTCAGTAACTGTGAGAGAACATTGAATAAACTAACCAAAGAGAAGGACAAACTCTAGTCTATAAATTCCTGCCTCAGAGCACAGCTGATACTTGGGAACATTCTGTGATAATTCTGGGGGAAGGGGGAATCTATCCTGGATCGTTATAGGACTGAGTTAACCAGAAGTGAAGTTCATAATTTTATCCAGGGTTGCTGAACTAATGACTTATGGATTAGACTATCTTAAATACTTTGTAATAAGTTAGGGATGACCATTAGAATTACTTATAACAAAGAAACTCACTGGTTATTTTATTGTAAATTTTGTATAAGAATCATTGAACTTAGGATGTTACATTTTTTTTCTTGTTTATAATATAGACAGCTCAAATTTTATCCTTCAAAGGACAACAGAGGTAACTCAGTATGCGTTATGTCTGGCATCTCTATGCTCACTGAAGCTTAGCATTTTCTTCCTAAAGCCTTCTGCTTTGCTGTACTCTATACTTCTCTGTAATCTTACTTCATCAATGATTTACCTTCTTTCCTGTATTTCAAATATTTTCTTCTCTATTAGCTTTTTCCAATGAATGTATAAATAGGCTCAAATATCTCTCAAATTAAAATTAAAAATGACTTTGTTTAGTTACTAACCTGTATCTCTCCTCTTCACAGTCAAGCTTCTAAAAAGAGTGAAGTACATTCATGGTCTCCATTTCTTCCTTTGTCCTTCACCCAACAAGCGATGTGAGCTTGTTTCCACCCCTAACACGCCAGTGACTAAGTTCACCAATGACTGAGTAACTACTAAATCTCCCAAAACATTCTTTAGTTATGTAACATATTGGTAGAATTTGACATGTTCTCTTCTTTGCAGTCTCTCTGTCATCAGTCAGTACGCTCTCTCTCTCTTCTACTTGTGCAATCACTCGCTCTATTTTCTCTATCTTAAAAATATTGATCCACCCAAAGGATGCCTGGGTGGCTCACTCAGTTAGGCATCCAACTCTTGATTAAATCTTGCATTGGGCTCTGTGCTGATGGCACAGAACCTACTCGGGATTCTCTCTCTCCCCTCTCTCTCTGCGGCTGACCTGCTAGCTCTCTCTCAAAAATAAATAAATAAAGTTAAAAAAATATATTGACTCACCCAGAGTTCTATCATTTTTCTTCTTTTCTTTGGCCTTGAATACAGTAGGAATCCTTACAAGACCTGGTGAATAGATTTTGCTAATCCTATTTGTCTGAATACTAGAAGAAGCTGTGTATTGAGCACTTATTATATGCTGGACACCTTATTGCGTGCTTTAGATACATTCTCATTTAATTTAATTTAATTATTCCCTGGCTGATGAGAAATATTTTTAACATCTCTTTTCAGATTTAGACACCTGGCACGAGTCAGTGAGAGAAAAAGCTGATTCAACGCTGGGTATTTTGACAGATGGCCTATGCCCTTACAGTGACACTATGAATGTCCATGGCTTTATACTATGTCATCTTTGTGATTCCCATATATCTCACTGGACTTCTCTCCTGAGGCCCAGATCTGTAGCTTCGACTGATAAGCTCCTCCAAGTCATCCTGCGCAAATCTGAACTCATGATCTTTGTTGCAAATCTTTCCTCTGCGGGTGTTCCCTGTCTTAGTGAGCAGCACTGCTGTCTACTCTTTCCCAATCAGATACCTCAAAACCATCCCATTGTATCCCTTTCTGTCCCTGTCCTCTAATCTGCAGTCACTGTATCGCGTCAACGTCACCTCCTTTTAGTTCTCTATCCATTACCTCTTTTCCATCTCTTCCGCCTAGGTCCCAAATCAGGCCATTTCTCGACTGCCTTCGGAGACTCCCTGTTTCTAGCCCCCAATTCGTCCTGCATGTCATTGCCAGCAAGCAGATGAGATGCTGGTTGTGTTCTCCTCCCTGCTAAAAATTCTTCAGGGGTTCCTCATTGGTCACAGGGTAAGATTTAAGTTCCTTCACTCCGATGGAAAGGCCCTTCAGAATCTCTCCCTTCCCATCTATCCAGCCTCATGCTCTGGTAGTTCCCCCTCCCCGTCCCTGCACACTGAGCACGCATGCTCAGTACTCACGGTTGCCTAAATAAATAGGCCATGTTTCTTACACCCTATTCCCTCTGCCTGCAATGTCCCCTCTCCTGTTTCCTTGTTGGTCTGTGTGTTCCTTCAACAACCAGGTCAAGTTTTTACCACTTTTATGTAGCCTTTTCTGAATTCCTCAGGATGGGTGCCGCTTTCTCCTCTGTGCCCCCATTGCAACTTGCATGCAGTTCTAGTACAGCCTAAAATGAATTAAATGTGTTTGTATTTGTTTCCTCATTTGATGAAAAAAAAATGGATCCTGTATTTTTACATGAACATGTAGATTTGTTATATGCATGATCCCCTACTGCCTGGCACAGATTCTCAATAAATATTTGTTGATTAATGATTAAAGAAACATAAAAAGGAAGGGAAGAAAGAAAAGAAGGAAGAGAGAAATAAAAGAAAGACCCTTCAGAGTTGTAAGAAAAGACTCCAGATTCCTTGTAATCCTCTATCTCCGTTTCTTTTAAGGAATCAGGCCCTGGGGTGTTTGGTGGCTCAGTCCGTTAAGCGTCTGACTTTGGCTCAGGTCATGGTCTCAGGGGTGAGTTGGAGCCCCAGTCGTCAGGCTCTTTGCTGACAGAGCATGGAGCCTGCTTCAGATTCTGTCTCTCTCTCTCTTTCCTCCTCTCTCTCTGCCCCTCTGCTGTTAGCACTCTATCTCTGTCTCTCTCTCTCAAAAATAAATAAACTTAAAAAAATTATAAACAATCTTGGCCTTCCCAATGTTAAGTATCTGAATCATGACTAATACTTCTGTTCTCACCCATTTGGATATAAATACCGAAGCCACCCTCTACAGCCAGGGTACAGCCAAAATTTTCCTTTTCATTGGAAGATCTTTTGTCAGGTACTCCAATTTGCCCTCCCTTTCTCAATACTCCTGATACATAAAAATTTCCTAAACAAAGAAAGCATCGTTTTCTTTTGAAAGTGGCAATGACTCAGTAATAGCACTGGATTGACCAGGAATCAAATATTATATTTAAATAATTTGTTTGAATATATTTCTACTGCAAAAAAACGCAACATCAAAGACTTAGAAGCGAATCATTCTGAACATTTTATTCATCATTCAAAATATATAGTAATCAAAAAAACCTGTCCATTTCTCAAGGAAATTTTTGCATTTTGTTTCTTTTGAATTAACAAAGCTACCATGTGATAAATAAAGTGAGTTGTCACTCTGAGGGCGAATGGAGATGATAACCAAGTGGTGATGTTGCCTTTATAAAACAATCTTCTGGCCCGTTGGGGCAGGGGTAGGGAAGACAGACCATGTCTGTATAGGTAAAGAGAGAAAGTGACAGTATACAGTTGTCAAGGATGCAATCTGTTAGGCAGTTTTGCAAGTCAAGGGGTTAAAACATAATCATCAGATGGAGAAATCACTGCTCTTAACATATGATAGTGACTGTATATATTAATTCGATGGGAAATGTGGTCAGAAAAGGAACTACAGTCTCTTTCTCTAATATTTTGTACTTAATTTCCTTGTTTTCGTACATTTCTCAATAGTATCTACTAATGAAGTAGTTTGTCTTTTCAAATTAACCCATGCGGTAGCAAGAAATTATGTAAGTAGAAGAAAACATACCTTTTCAATATTTAAAGGATCAAAAACTAACACTTAAAAGAACAATTGCTTTTGCAATCCCTCTTTCTGTAGTCAGCATTTCTTTAGCTAATTCGCTACTGAAGTAGAGCAGGTCTTTATCTTAGTATTCATATTTTAAACCAAGGCTATGACTGAAGCAAACAATATTCTCTTCCTGTTTCCTTAGTATAGCAAAACATTGTCCAAAGGAGGTTTATTCTCTGGAAATGCTCTCTCACTCTCTTCTGTTACGAAAAGGTTTCTTTTTTTTCTTTCTTTCTTTCTTTCTTTTTTTTTTTTTTTTTTAATCATTCTACTCTTCCTTTAGCTACTTTAATTTCCTTCCGGAGATAGGCTTTCCAAGGCCAACTCCTGATATTTCTCTCATCTGCCTCTTGCTGGTGTTTCCAGACATTATTTACTCTTTCTTCAACAAACAGATTCTTAAGTTTCCCACTTTCTCCAGCTTCTGTTCCTATAGTTCCCAATTGCAACTATGGCTTGGATTACTAATAACTGTCATTCTGTTCTGAGGGACATTGTGTTGATATGTTACCTATTATGAGAAAGTTCCTCGTTGCAGTTGCTACAGAACTCTGAATTACAAAAAGACATTTCTCTCTGTTATCAATAATACTTGCCTTCTGTTCTCTTGATTTTCAAAGCATAAGAATCTGTCCTCAGTTAACAATAGAGAACATTAGTACTTCAAACCAACTCAGGCAGCATAAACCACAATTTCTTACTATTAAGCTACTTTCAAAACCCAGTAAGAGATGTGAGATTTAGAAAAGCTTTCAACGGAATGGCTCCCCATAGAAGTCCCTAGGTAACCTAACATTTATTTTTTGCATTAAATTCAATCCCCGGAAGGCTGCATAGTTGTACCACATTAACTTAAACCTCTTATGGGATCAGAATGCACTAAGTTATAGTTTCAAATACATTAAGTTATAGTTTAAAAACTCCTGATTTCAATAGAAGATTGTTATAAGGAAAAATATCATGAATTCACTTTTATATTGATTATAGAATTATTGTTTGAGGTATTTTTCTCAAGTAATAGGAGTTCATAGCCTCTCTGTAAAAGTGCTTACTGAGAAATTTCTTTTGGAATTTAGTTGCGGGGAATAGGCCCTTGGGAAATGTTGACACAATTTCTCTTTTCTGATAATAGCTGTAATGTATTTCTACCCCATCCCCCAAAGTCACCACCTGCCCCACCTCAGGCAAGTAGGATACTCAGGGGAAAATTTGATACTCAATCATATGTGCTATCAATGTCTTCAAAATTTCCAATATTTGTATGATACCTTCATGATGTTTGCCATTTCCTCAACCTCCCAGAAAAATTTATATTCTCACCTTAATCAGATCATCTTTTTTTGTTGCTTTAACAAATGTATTTATTTTTTTCTAATTAAAAAAAATTTTTTTTAACATTTTTTCATTTGAGAGAGAGAGAGAAAGAGACTGCAAGTGGGGGAGGGGCAGAGAGAGGGAGACACAGAATCCAAAGCAGGCTCCATCCAGGCTCTGAGCTGTCAGCACAGAGCCCGACGTGAGGCTTGAACCCACAAGGGCTGAGATCATAACTTGAGCCGAAGTCAGACACTTAACCGACTGAGCCACCCAGGCACCCTACAAGTGTATTTAAAAAGAACACTTGAGGGGCGCCTGGGTGGCTCAGTCGGTTAAGCGTCCGACTTTCGCTTAGGTCATGATCTCGCGGATCGTGGGTTCGAGCCCCGCGTCGGGCTCTGTGCTGACTGCCAGCTCAGAGCCTGGAGCCTGTTTCAGATTCTGTGACTCCCTCTCTCTCTGACCCTCCCCTGCTCACGCTGTCTCTCTCTCCTAGAAATAAATAAAACATTAAAAAATTAAAAAAAAATAATTCAAAAAGAACACTTGATTTTGATGTGCTAGGTACATTTTGAATGTACACATTCAAATGTGTACAAATGCTTACAAATCATCTCACATACTATCAGTAGTATAATTATCATACATTGAAAAACACTGAACTGTGTTAAGTTTTAGGATTGACTTATTTTGGTTCTGATTTTCTATTTAATAACTTTTTTGTAGGGGGTCACCTGGGTGGCTCAGTCGGTTAAGCATCCAACTTCAGCTCAGGTCATGATCTCACTGTTGGTGAGTTTGAGCCACTCGTCTGGCTCTGTGCTGGCAGCTCAGAGCTTGGAGCCTGCTTCAGATTCTGTGTTTCGCTCTCTCTGCCCCTCCCCAGCTCATTTCTCCCTTTCTTTCTTTCTTTCTTTCTTTCTTTCTTTCTTTCTTTCTTTCTTTCTTTCTTTCTTTCTTTCTTTCTCTCTCTCTCAAAACTAAATAAACATTAAAAAATAACTTTATTGTATATGTCTTTTGTTGCCTCAAAATAACTTGCTAAAAGGGACACAACCACAGGTGGTAGAATTCTAAGCACAATAAGCTTATGCAAAAAAAAAAAAAAAAAAGTAGACCAAAAAGAAGAAGTAGAAGGAGAAGAAGGAGGAGGAGGATTCGGTTTATAGGTTCTCATAAATTTTTTTTAATGTTTTATTTATTTCTGAGAGAGAGAGAGAGAGACAGCGTGAGCAGGGGAGGGTCAGAGACAGAGGGAGACACAGAATCCAAAACAGACTCCAGGCTCTGAGCTGGCTGTGAGCACAGAGCCCGATGTGGGGCTCGAACCCACGAATCGTGAGATCATGACCTGAGCCAAAGTCGGATGCTCAACAAACTGAGCCAGCCAGTCACCCCTGGTTCTCATAATTGAAAAGTCCAAGATAGACTCCTTTTTTCCCCTAAATGTTTAGTTTTGAGAGAGAGTGAGAGAGCACATGGGGAAGGGACAGAGAGAGACAGAGAGAGACAGAAAGAGAAAGAGACAGAGAGAGACAGGGAATCCAAAGCAGGCTCTGCACTGACAACAGAGACCCTGATACAGGGCTTTAACTCATGAACTGTGAGATCATGACCTGAGCTGAAGTCAGACACTTAACCTACTGAGCCACACAGGTGCCCCCAAGACAGACTTCTTAAGGCTTAGCCGGATCTAGGGCTCCTTGGTGTCAGGAAGTCCCAGCCTTTCGTTATCCATATTTCAACTTTTGTTAGGGTTTGTCTGTAGTTAGGGTTTGTATTCTATGTAGTTACAGTTCATGGCAGGTTCTGTCCATGTGCTGGCTCCCTGCAGCTTCAAGACTTAGCACCTACCAGCTTAGCAATTTCAAGAAAAACTAAACTGCTTTGTTCCCACAATCTGAGCAGAAGTCTTCAGTCTGGCTCTCACTGCCCCCAGGGTCCCGTGCTCATTGCTTAACCAATCACTGTGACATGGCAGGTACAGTGTTCTAACTGGTAAAGTTTGGACCATGCACCCAGGGGTGATGGGTCAGTTCTACCCACACCATATATTCCCATAGAAAGATAGATAGTTTCTAAAGTAAAAGAGAGGTGTGGAAAAATTGCTAATATGGACTCAATGCTTGTGTTGCCCCATCCTAGGAAGATCTCTGGAGCTAAAATGGCCCTGTAGGGGCACCTGGGTGCTTAATTGGTTAAGTGTCTGACATTTGATTTTGGCTCAGGCCATGATCTCATGGTTCATGAGCTTGAGTCTTGTGTCAGGCTCTGCACTGACAGTGAGGACCCTGCTTGGAATTCTCTTTCTTTTCCTCTCTCTCTGTCCTTCCACTGCTCACTGCACGTGCTCTCTCTCTCTCTCTCAAAATAAATAAATAACTTTAATATAAAACAAAATGCACCTTTGGAGTATTCCCACGATGATATCAATTAGTCACTGGATGTAAGCTACCACAAAAGGGACATGACCTTGGGTAAGATTGCTCTCTGTAGTTGGAGCAATCGCTAGAGAGGCTGGCAGCTGAAAGCCATCTGCCAATAGCCCTTCTAGGAGCTGGGGTAACAAGTCCTCCTGGGAGGAGGATCTGGGTGACTTGTCACAATGCCCACCACAGTTAACCATCTCCCGCAAAAGGCTGTAAGATACAAACATCTATCTTCTTCATAGTATACAGTCCTTTTGCAAAGAATCTCATGGAGTATTATAGGTACCTCAAAACCACAAGGGAAAGAGATTCAAAGGGGAAAAAACGTGACCATTTACTAAAATAAGATAAAATGTGATAGGCAGATATTTAGATTTCATAGACCAATGAAATTGCCCGTAAAAAGTGAGATGACGAACATAAGCTTACCACCTTTTATATTTACCAAATAAGAATTTTTTTTGCATAGTCATTAAAAAGATAGGTTATTTTAAACTAAAAGTTAGGATGGACCCAATACCAGAATGAAGGACAGCTTATGTTTAGATTCATATACCTTCATAAAAAGGTACTGCACTGTTACGTGTCTGATTTCATCATGGACAGGGGAGAAGTATGTCACCAACTGTATGACTGTGGGCTGGTATTTAGGAATCATTACCATGTGTGAGATTAAAACAAACAAGCAAACAAGCAAACCCTAACAATCTACCATGGAGGTTCCTGGTAGGACATCCGGGAAAACTTGGTAGGAAAGGTAACATTAAATCTGGACACTTCTGGAAAGCCAGGTAGCAGGATGAGTCAGGGAGGAGGTTTCAGGTTAAGTGAAGAATGTGGGCAAAGACAGAGAGTAGGGTGCAATCACATGATCAAATATAGTCATCTTGCTCAGGAAGGACATTAGTCAAATAGAAGAGTGTTGAGCAATGAAACCGAAGTATGGCGGGACTTGCTTATTCAGTAAGCAATCGAGAAATATTAGAGGTTTTTGAGCTAGGAATGTAAATGATTAGGTTTATGCTTTAGGAAAAATAACTTATTAGTAAATGGGTTTTACTTATGGAATATACTTAAAATGGACCATAGGGTAGAGAGTCTGTGTCTTGTTATAAGGCCATTGCTGTCTGAAAAGTAAGAGGAAGATGCAGATTAGGAATGTGGCCTTGAGAATATTAAGAAGGAAATGGATGTGGTAAATATAGTAGGAAAAGAATCAACAGGATTTGGCAATGTATTGGATATGGGAGCTTAAGGAGAAGGAAGAGAATAACAGTGGTATTTTCATTATGAGAGAAAGAGAGTGAGCAAGAGATAGGCTTTGAAAAAAGATAAAAGGTTCAGTTACAGGCATCATGAATCTAAATATTCTGTGTTAGGAAGGGTAGGCTGGAGAGCAAGTCTATTTCTAAAAATGCTTTTTTCTTTCTTGCTATTAGATTGTGAATTGTTCAGCTTCAACCAAGAAGGAAATAAAAGCAGTCTTTGCTTTGCATGTTAACTACATCTTGTGCCTAGCAGAACTGCTTCCTTCCTGCTCACTGAGCTTGAATCTCAGCAACACGGTACCATACAAAGTGAGAGCTACCTGCACATCAATGAGCCTCCTTATTTTTTAAAATGTTTTATTTTTTGAGAGAGAGTGCAAGTGGAGGAGGGGCAAAGAGAGAGGGGGACAGAGGACCCAAAGCGGGTCCTGCACTGATAGGCTGACAGAAGTGAACCCTATGTGGGGCTCAAAGATCATGACCTGAGCTGAAGTGGGACACTCAACCGACTGAGCCACCCAGGTGACCCGGGCTTCCTTATTTTTGACCCAGTTGATGTTACATGACCACTGATGAAATGTATTGAATTTTTTTCTTGTACATCTGTGTCTTTACTTCATAGATTCATAATTACTTTGCTCTAAAAATGAGAGAAACCAAAGTTGCTGAATATCAGGGGAATCTGTCAGCGGCTGCTCTCACACATAATTCTACGGCCGTTACGTATATTTGCAATTGTATTTGATTTCAGCCTTTGTAAGCTGTTCTTCTTCTCTTTTCCTCATCATTCGCAGACGTCTGTAGTCCTGTATTTTTCCTCCATATAAATTCTAGAGGTAAATTTATGCTATCATGTTTCATCTTTCCGTTAGCATAGTAGTTGCAGTTTAGAAACTTTTGGTTGTTACAGTATTTTGGCATTTTTGTCATGGGCACTTTGTATGTGATACAGAAGACCAGAAACAGAGTGGATTAGTGGGTAGAATCCATGGTAACAACAACATCCAGAGTCCAGGCAACAGTGGGCACCAACATGTAAAAGCGGGGCATCTTAGTGGGTGGAAGAACATGGTCAGACGTGATGCTCTGACATCTAGATGCAGCTGCCATTTGCAAAAGCCAGATATTGGGCCTTCCGACAATTACAGTGATGTGTCTGGCACAAGATTTCAAACCCAGAGGCTTAAGTGTTAGGAACGGGCAACTAGGCAAAACACTGGGACTGAAGCTAAGGATTCAGGACAACACAGAGGTCCAAGTATTTGAATGACATGATGTAAAAATTGTGACTTACAGAATAGTAAATGAAACCGGTGGTGTGGTATCGTTGGAACAAAATTATAGAAAATTGGCCTAAAACAAAGCTTTGCTTAATGAAAACTGTTTGGGTAGTTACTGCCTGCAGTCAAAAGGAAGTGTCAAGGGGCAGGCAGATCAAAGGGCCCATAGGACTATCTGCCAACTGATGGCCCCATAGAAGCTGATAGTTGATGTTACAGTTAAAGAACTCAATGGCAGGGGCGCCCGGGTGGCGTAGTTGGTTAAGCGTCCGACTTTCGCTCGGGTCATGATCTCGCGGTTCGTGGGTTCGAGCCCCGCGTCGGGCTCTGTGCTGACTGCCAGCTCAGAGCCTGGAGCCTGTTTCAGTCTGTGACGCCCTCTCTCTCTGACCCTCCCCTGCTCACGCTGTGTCTCTCTCTCTCTCTCCTAGAAATAAATAAAAAAAACATTAAAAAAAAAATTCTTAAAAAAAAAAAAAAGAACTCGATGGCAGGCTCTACGACACCCATGAAAATGAATTAATACCAACTACTGATGACACGCCATGGTGTCTCCTAAGATTCGTTGGTTGTCTTAATTTGGCTTTCTTTTTTTTTTTCTATGTCATTAGAGCCTATATCCTCTCAGTAAAATATTTTTATGATGGTCTCAGTCTATTCTTGATTATGGACGCTACTGGAAGTCTTTAGTCTTTTTCATGATCCTTGCTCAGACTTGTTCTTTGCTTTTTTAGACTTTACAATCAATTAAGAAGTTTATACTGTTAATAGAACAAATGGTCCATGTGCTCTTCTTGGATGAGTTTCTGTTTGTTAACTTGCCCAGGAAAGAAATCACACAGACTGTGGTTTATCAGATTTGAGTCTAGTTTTACATTTGTTTTATTTTTTTAAACTTTTTTAACATTTAGTTTTGAGAGACAGAGTGTGAGTAGGAGAGGGGCAGAGAGAGAGGGAGACGGAATCTGAAGCAGGCTTCAGGCTTCAAGCTGTCAGCACAGAGCCTGACACAGGGCTTGAACTCATGGACTGTGAGATCATGTCCTGAGCTGAAGTCGGACACTTAACTGACTAAGCCACCCAGGCACCCCTAGTTTTACATTTTAAAAAATTAGACATTTACTATTTAAGTTTCTTTCTTTTTTTTTTTAAATATTTTTATTTATTTCTAGGAGAGAGAGAGAGACAGCGTGAGCAGGGGAGGGTCAGAGAGAGAGGGAGTCACAGACTGAAACAGGCTCCAGGCTCTGAGCTGGCAGTCAGCACAGAGCCCGACGCGGGGCTCGAACCCACGAACCGCGAGATCATGACCTAAGTGAAAGTCGGACGCTTAACCGTCTAAGCCACCCAGGCGCCCCTTAAGTTTCTTAGTAATGATATTTAAGAATAATAAGTTTGCTTTGTAATTCTTTTTCATTCTTTCCCTCTTTTAATGGAAAATTAAGATAAATATAACATGATCACTTTGTGAAATTCCATTAATGGTTTGTAAATTGCATATTCAGTTGTACTAGTTCAATTTTATATTAGTTCAAAATTTAAAAAAAAGGACAACTACAGTGGACTTATATGCCCTAGTATTAAATTTCATCACATAGAATGTTTTTACTTAGCATGTACTTCTCACATGTAATTAGCTTTCCACAACTCTGTTTTACCTGCACGTATGTGTTCTTTTACATCAACCAACTCATTGTTTGAGTCGGGTCTTTACCATTTGCTTTACTTAAATCTCCCAAGCTTGTGGTTCAGAGCTCACCAAAATGTCAATCTAGATGAGAACTTTTAATTGTTCAAATAGGACTTTCTTCTTCTTTAGCAATGTTTATTCTTTGTTTTAACCTGTCTCAAGTTCTCTGCTTTTTATTAATGAATTCATTTAGCCGGTCAATCAATAAATCTGAATCTATCCATCCATTCATCAAACACTTGTTTCGGACCATGCTGTGTGCGGTAGTTGACTAGGCAGAGGAGAATCAAGGGTAAATGAGACGTGGCCTCAAGCCAATTCTTGCCTCTATGCTTTGCTTACTCCATGGCTGCCCTTCAACTAGAGAGTGAACCCTGTCAATTCTGCCAATTTTTGCAGCCAGATCTGTTCCTTACTGCTCCTACCAGTCTCTATTACCATCATAGATCAGATGTCTATTCTTTTGTCATCAGGATAACTGCAATTGCTAATTACTGGAACTCTCTTCCTCTGATTCATATTCAATTCTGCAATCAGAGGATCTTCCAGAAATGCAAGTCAGATCTTGTCACAAGCTACTCAAAATCCCTTCAATATCTTCCAGTCCCCTTACAATGACATCCAGATCATTAACCTTCTTTTCCCCATCCGGCTCAGGTATACCTCACCTGCCTCTCATCTCTTGGCACTTCTCTGAAACTCTGCAATAACTTGAGCATGTGCTATTTTACTTTTGGGTCTTCTGATGAGCTTTCCCTTCTAACTGTTCATCTTTGACATTCTTTATCTCCCCACTTCCTTCACCACCCTTTTCCTGCCTAATTCCAACTCATACTTAATGTCTCAGCTTTGGTATCACTACTTACAGGTAGATTTTTCTGGGTTAGGTATCTCTTCTATGTGGACCTTTGCCATAGACTGTACTGAAATTGCTTCTCATCTTTTTCTGTTGTCATTTATATCCCTGTCTTCTTGTTTTTTTTTTTAAGTGTTTATTTTTGAAAGAGAGAGAGAATGAGGAAATGGCAGAGAATGAGGGAGACAGGAGATCCAATGAAGGTTCTGCTCTGTCAGGGCAGAGCCCGATGCAGGTATCAAACTCACGACCTGTGAGCTCATGACCTGAGCGAAAGCCTGATGTTTAACAGACTGAGCCACCCAGGCGCTCCTCTGTCTTCTTGTTTTTATGTCTCTTCCTGTTTTTATAAGACACAAGGAAATGTCTATGCCACTCCATATACCTGGAAATTAACTTAAGTGCCTGTTACACTGTAGGGGCTAAGTAAGTGCTTGTTGAATGAGTGGATGATTGAACAAGAGGACACCCCATCAAATGTTTCAAGTCTTTTAAGAAAATGCTTACAGGTGCACTTGGCTGGCTCAGTCAGTGGAGCGTGTGACTCCATCTCAGATTTGTGAGTTTGAGCTCCAGGTTGGGTATAGATTACTTAAAAAAATTTTTTTATTTAAAAAAATACTTAAAATTTTTTTAAAAAATGCCATTAGAAACTATTTTTTATGCTCCATACTAGGACAATAAATAGAAAATAACCAACGACTTGGTTGTTAGTTCTCACATCTGGAATAAGACAAAAAGTGAATGAGGGAACGGAGTCACTATGCTTTGTGTCATATGTAAAATGCCGAGTGTAGCCGATTTGTGACAGGGACTAAGATTTAGACTTCTTAATTCCAATCTCTGGATTTCATTTTCTTTTTTTTTTTTTTTTTCCCTATTCAATGATTTACAAAAGGAATCTCTCTCCCACCTTTTAAAAATCATTCTCCAAACGGGCACCCTCCTACACTGTTGGTGGGAATGTAAACTGGTACAGCCCCTCTGGAAAACAGTGTGGAGGTTCCTCAGGAAACTAACACTAGAACTCCCGTAGGACCCAGCAATAGCACTGCTAGGAATTTACCCAAGGGATACAGAAATGCTGAGGCATAGGAGCACATGTACCCCAATGTTCATAGCAGCACTCTCCACAATAGCTAAAACATGGAAAGAGCCTAAGTGTCCATCAACGGATGAATGGATCAAGAAGATGTGGTTTATCTAGACCATGGAATACTACCTGGCAATGAGAAACAATGAAATCTGGCCATGTGTAGCAACATGGATGGACCTTGAGGGTGTTATGCTGAGCGAAATAAGTCAGGCAGAGAAGGACAAATATCATATGTGTGCACGTATAGGAGGACTAGGAGGAACTTAACAGAGGACCAATCGGGAGAAGAAGGGGGGAAATGGTGGGGGAAAGGGAGAGAGGCAAACCATGAGAGACTCTTGAATGCTGACAAAAACTGAGGACTGATGGATGTGGGGGGGGAGGGGGGGATGGGCATGGAGGAGGGCACCTGTGGGGATGAGCACTGGGTGTTATGTGGAAACTAATTTGACAATAAACTATTTGAGAAAAATAAATAAATAAATAAAAAAATTAAAAAAAAAATAAAAAAAATAAAAATCATTCTCCATACCACTCTTTAAAATAGCATACTTCCCTAGGGAACTGATATGATGGAAAGCCACTAAAACAGGGGTGTAAAACCTGAAAATGGAGGGGACCACATTTATCTCAAGTGCAGGTGCATACTGGTCAGGCCACTTTATTCGTCTAGAATATTGGAGGCTTTGAATCACCTAATACTGTTCTATGATACATTTTAAATACAAATTAATTTCTAAATTTTCAACTTCTATAAGAGTTACAGTAAAATACCGACTTCATAAAGTAAGGTATATTTCTTTTTTTAATTTTTTAATGTTTTTTATTTATTTCTGAGAGAGAGAGAGAGAGAGAGAGAGACAGTGTGAGCAGGGGAGGGTCAGAGAGGGAGGGAGACACAGGATCTGAAACAGGCTCCAGGCTCTGAGCTAGCTGTCAGCACAGAGCCCGACACGGGGCTTGAACCTTTGAACTGTGAGATCATGACCTGAGCCGATGTCAGACGCTTAGCCAACTGAGCCACCCAGGCGCCCCTTAAGTAAGGTATATTTCTATATGCCTCTGCATTTGAATTACCTTAACTCATGTGTAAATCCTTCTATGACAGAAATCTCAGCTTTAAACTGGACTGGATTCACTGTCAGAACTTCGGCATAACTGGGTGTCTTTTGAAAGCCAGAGGATAAGTGTAAGAAGATCCTGATTTTTATGGGTAGATTGTCAGAGGATTTTTGTTTTGCATTATTAGAAGTCGAGGAAGTTTTGTGCCTCGGTGCCTGGGGAGCTAGAAACAAGTGTTATGGGGGGCACCTGGATGGCTCAGTCATCAAGTGTCTGACTTTGGCTCAGGTCATGATCTCTCCATTGGTGAGTTAGAGCCCCAAGTCAGCCTGAGCCTGCTTTTGATTCTGTGTTTTCCCGTCTCTCTGCCCCTCCCATGCTCGTGCTCTGCCTCTCTCTGTCTCTCAATAATAAATAAACTTAAAAAATTTTTTTTTAAAAGAAACAAGTGTTATGGTGGGCAACATGTCTCTTACCTGATCTCTTATTAAATCAGAGCTTCTTGGGGGAGAATTGCTTTGAGTGGAAGCTAAAGAAGCATTTTCATGAGAGAACACAAGGTTTGGGAGAGGAACATGTTCTACGTTTCCGAGCTAGACACATTGCCACACAGGCACAATGAGTTATTACCAGGATGTGGTATCATTTCTGATCCCTAAACTGAAGATTTGGGGTGCACTGGGAGATGCAGCTTTTGACAGTGATCATATGTCCCTTCAAAGGGCTTCATAAGGGAGATTGGAAAGGGGATTGGTGTGAACACAGGCAAGACACCCCTGGAGACTGAAAAAATACCGTGGTGAAGAATTTTGCAACAGATCATGGTTGCATGAAGTACAAACGAAAGCATAAGACTCGTTAAATTTGATTAATTGCTATTAATAAAAACTCCTTTGTATCCCCAGGATGAAAAGACCAGGGAAAACTTGGATTAAGTTTACAAAAGGGTCAGGTGGATGCAGTTTCTAAGCCACACACTGCTCTAGTGCTATTTTTATGGAAGAAATTTCCCCATTATTCTCCCATCGCCTATGCATGCGCTGTGCAAAACCGTAGCCACAGGCCATAATGGTCTGTTGAGTACTTGAAATGTGGCTGATCTAAATTGAAACATGCTCTAAATTTAAAATACACACTGATTTCTGAGACTTAGTATGTTTCTTTTTACTTTTTAAAATGTAGCTACTAAAAAATTAAAAATTACATATATGGCTTACATTGTATTTCCATTGGATAAGGCTGCCTAATAATTCACATTTGGACACTAAATCTTATGCCATTTATTTTGCTTTTTAAGTCATTCTTGCAAAAATTTTTAGCTTGATAACATTATAAGGTCCTGGGGGATAGGTTCTAAGTTTTTAATTTTTCTTTTTCCAGGTAATTAAAGTACTAGTAGCATGTGTGGTAGTTTTACTTTATACTTGTTGATTTAAATTGATTTAAGAAGAGTATTTGTTTCCATAAATTTGTAAACTACTTTCAGATTGTGTCCTAGATAAGTGCATTTTGATTATAAACAGAGCTTTGTATTGTTATAAAAAGTATTTAGTTCAGAAAATGTGCTAATGAATTACAGAACTATTTTAATTCCATCATGAGCTCATTTTTCTGTATTTTGCTTTATATTTCTAAAGTGGGAATTTTAACAAAGAAATTAGGACAATGTTCTTCATTAATGTATTTATTTCTATAAGCCTTTGATAATTTAGTTTAAATGGAAAGAATGTTAGTTGCATTTCAAAAATTCCAAATTGTGATTTTTATTTTTAACTACTTATTTGGAAATAATTTTTCTGCAGAAGACTTGTAAGAATAACACACCCTTCAATCAGTTTCATCATTTATATTTGCCATATTATATTATTATATACTTCTTTACCCCCCAAATACTTCAGTTAGTATTTCCTAAGAAAAAGAATATTCTCCTATAAAATCATAGAACAATGATCAAAGTCATGATATTTAACACAATTCAATGCAATTATCTACTAGACAGTGCATATTTCAATTTCACCAATCATTTTTATGTTATTCCTCCCCACCCCCACTCTAGTCTAGGGTCTGATTCAGAAACATGCATTCCATTTAACTGCCATGTGCGTTTTAGTTGCCTTTAATCTGAAGCAGTTCCCTAGACTTTTTTCTTTTTTCTTTCAAGACAATGATATTTTAAGGGTCTTAGCCAATTATTTTATACTGTGTCCTTTGATGTGAGTTTCCAAGTGATTAGAAGCAGGTTATGAATTCTTTGACAGGAGGATCACCTAAGTGATGCTGTGATTTTCTCAGGCACCACATTAGAACATGTCAGTTTCCCATTTTGGTGACATTAGGCTGGTTAATGTGGTGTCCTCTAGGTTTCTCCACTGTAAAATTTCAAATGCGATTGTAAAAAAAGTTACAGCTTTTAAAATTAATTTGTAATTCATAAATAATTAGGATGGAGATACTTTAACTATATAAATTTCTTCTTCAAATGTTTACCCAATTTTTAGCCTATACTGATGATTCTTACCTGAACTAACTATACTTCACATTCAACCAAAACAGTATATTGCAACAATTAAATGCAGGAAGAGAATTTGAGAATCCAAATGAATTCTATCAAGCAGACAGTAAGAGATATGCAAAAGTGTACAATAATGCCACTCTTTCACTAGTTTATTTGTGGTTTGAAAAATAAAGCTCTTTCCATCCAAATATGTTATTCACATTAACAAGTTATGGGTTTATGATTCCACATTTTAACTAAACTTTATTGTTACTTAAAAATGGGTTGAAACAAAGGACACAGGAGTGCTGATACAAAGGGGCACATGTACACCAACGTTTACAGCAGCACTTTCAACAATAGCCAAATTATGGAAAGAGCCGATGAGTGGATATAGAAGATGTGGCTTATATATACAATGGAACACTACTTGACAATGAGAAAGAATGAAATCATGCCATTTGCAGCAATGTAGATGAAACTGGAAGGTATAATGCTAAGTGAAATAAGTCTGAGAAAGACAGATATCATATGTTTTCACTCATATGTGGGATTTGAGAAACTTAACAGGAGACCATGGGGGAAGGTAATGGGAATAAAATAGTTACAAAGAGAGAAGGAGACAAACCGTAAGAGACTCTTGAATACAGAGAACAAACTGAGGGTAGATGTTGGGTGGGGGGGAGAGTTGAAAATGAGTGATGGGCATTTGTTGGGATGAGCACTGGGTGTTGCATATAAGTGCAATCCTAGGAATCTACCCCCAAAACCAAAAGCACACTGTACACATGTATGTTAGCTAATTTGACAATAGACTATATTTTTACAATAAAATGAAATAAAAAATTAAAATGGATTGAAAGGGGGGCCTGGCTCAGTCAGTTAAGCATCCCACTTCAGCTCAGGTCATGATCTCATGGTTAGTGAGTTGGAGCCCTGTGTTGGGTTCTGTGTTGACAGCTTGGAGCTTGGAGCCTGCTTCAGATTCTATGTCTCCCTCTCTCTCTGCTCCTCTTGCTCATACTCTGCCTCTCTCTCAAAAATACATAAACATTTTTAAAAAAAGATTAAGAAGAATTGATGATATATTTCCAAATTTCTCACTATTAATTTCTGATGTGGTACACATAAATATAACTCATAAACCAAAGTTCTAGGAGATCTTCTACAAGTTTGCGAGTGTAAAGGGGCCTTGAGAATAAAAGTGAGAACCTTTGTCTAAGACCAAATGAAATGCTATTATTGGTGCTATGCTCTGGAAATTTTCTTAGAAAAGTGGCAATGACGGGGAACTGAAACTTAAATTCCCAAATCAAGTCTATCTTTCGGACAAAAGTATCTTCAGTATAGGCCTGAGGCTTTCCACAGAAAATCCTTGTCTTTTAGAGGTATGCAATGTAATAGCGAGAGGTAAAATAATATGGTGTCTGAAATTTGCTTTAAAATAATACCATGATGGTAATGGTAGCTATGGTAGTGTCACTTGCAGTGGCGGTAGTGGTGGTGAAGAGGGTATAGATGAAATGAAGTTGTGCTGTCAACTGTTGGAGCTGTGAGATTGCTCCACAGAGGTTCATTACAAAATCTTATTCGACTAGGTTTGAAGATTTTCAAAACAAAAGATTTTTTAAAGGTTTCATCTCTGGATAAGCTTTTTAATGCTATGGATTTGGAGAGAATCAAGCTTAATTGCCTGAAATGTCATAATTATTTAAAACATGTTAATTATAGTTTTATAGATTTATGTAACACCTTTCTTCTGAAGGGTTCAAACTGATTAACCTTGGCTGGTTTTTTAAACATGAATATTCATTATCTATTTCTTTGACATTTTGAACATCTGAGGGAAGTTTGCAAAGTAAGAACAAACGTTGAGTACACATCAAAAACTATCACTTCATGAGTAGTTTGGTATGTTTGGAATTAGCTGCGATAAACTAAACGTTGCTTGCATAAAGATTTTTGTCTCTCCTTCACAATGTAGATCCTAAAGCCGAATAGACAGTCTGGTTCTTGGTTCTGCCACTTTATAATACTTACCATAACATTAACAACACTAGACATACTAATATACAAACAAAGCCAGAATTCATTGAGTGTAATATGTGACTGGTTTTGTGCTGAATTCTTACATTAGTTTATTCATTGAACCCTTACAACAATCCTGTAAGTTACTTTAATTTTTTTTAACAACCCCAACACCCAACATGGGGCCCCAACTCACCACCCCTCAACCAAGAGTTGTGTGCTCTTCCACCCGAGCCAGCCAAATGCCCCACTCTAAGTTACTTTTGCTTAGTAAATAACCTGCCAATACCTATCTGCTAAGGAGAAGAGCAAACATTGGAAGCCAGGGCACCAATCAGCATCTCTTCCTCTAGCCACTGCATTAAATTGTCCTATCTTACCAGCTAGCTGTCTTGGGCAAGTTATTTGATCTCAGCCTTATTTTCCTCTTTTATAAAATAGGGACGCAAAGAGTAACTATCTCATAGGCACAAGGATTACATCAGATAAACGGATAACATACATAAAACACTTAACACAAGAAAATAAGAAACGCCAGCTACTATTATTTTCATTACCTACTTTTCTTCAATAAGTAGTATCTTTTTTTTTGAGATTAATCACCTAAGAATATATGAAATCACCTGGACAGCCAAACGCAAAATATCTAAGAAGTTCTAGAACTCACTCTCTAATATGGTGGCCGTTAGCCACATGTGGTTACTGAACACTTGAAATGTGTCTAGTCGGAATTAGAGATGGGCTTTAAGTGCAAAATACATACCAGCCATTAATGATTTAATATGAAAAGAAAAATAAAATAGCTCCTTAATATTCTTATGTTGATTATATATTGAAATGATAATAGTAGGACTCTATTAAATTAAAATATTATTAAAATTAATTAATTTTGAAACATGGCTATTGGAACATTAAAACTACATACTGACTCTCATTATATTTCCATGGACAGTCCTAGTCTAGAATGTGGGTTACTTCATAAAGAGTGACTTGTTTCTGGAGCCTTTTTCCCCTTGAGCCAA
This sequence comes from Hyaena hyaena, assembly GCF_003009895.1. NCBI lineage: Eukaryota > Metazoa > Chordata > Mammalia > Carnivora > Hyaenidae > Hyaena > Hyaena hyaena. Next base: position 1,912,997 of record NW_024080792.1, read on the forward strand.
AGCGCGAGATACCGCTGTCTTTCTGTAGTTGAAATCATTTACAATATAGTCAATATTCATGATGTGAAAAGAGAGATCATTGGTTTATGTTATCTTAGTATTTTGAGTGAAATGCCCATCACAACTGCTAAGTGAGGAATTTCGTTGTGTCCATTCTTCCCCAACGCTGTCTTCACTTCCATCATTCAAATTATACAGCTTCAGTGAAAGATATAAAAATGGTGAGGATCCTTGTGCTGGAAAAATAAAAATATAAAATTATGTTTAAGAGTCTGGATCTTCCTGTAGCTGTTACTATTATCAACTAGTATCAGATGTGGATATTAGTTCTTTGACCATATTAGCTCAGTTGTTTTTTTTTTCAAAAGTGTATTCCCGAAGAAAACAAATCCTGTAAGATTAGACTGACCATACATCCTGGACTGCCTGACGTAATCCCAGTTAACAACTATTATCCTGGCACAATTAACCACTCTCTCTTTTGTCTCAGAATTGTCCCAGTTTAAGCAATAAATTACATGGTCACCCTTGGGGTAAGATCCTCATTGATGAAACAATTCCTTGGTCAAATAAGTTTGGGAAATGAATTGTAGTCTATCCCCCTTTTAGAAATTTATAACACATACTAGCATTTGAGAAGTCATGTAAGAAAAAAAGTTGTCTGGGCATGCATGGGTGGCTCAGTTGGTTAGGCATCTGACTTCAGCTCCGGTTATGATCTCACGGTTCGTGGGTTCGAGCCCCACATTGGTTTCTGTGCTGGCAACTCAGAGCCTGGAGCCTGTTTCGGATTCTGTGCCTCCCTCTCTCTGTCCCTCCCCCGCTGATGCTCTGTCTCTCTCTGTCTCAAAAATAAATAAACTATAGGGGCGCCTGGGTGGCTCAGTTGGTTAAGCCTCCGACTTCGGCTCAGGTCATGATTTCACAGCTTGTGGGTTTGAGCCCCGCATCGGGCTCTGTGCTGACAGCTCAGAGCCTGGAACCTGTTTCAGATTCTGTGTCTCCCTCCCTCTCTGACCCTCCCCTGCTAATGCTGCCTCTCCCTCTCTCAGAAATAAATTAAAAAAAAAAAAAATTAAAAAAAACCAAAAAGAAACATTTCTAAAAATAAACTTTAAAAAAATTTTTTAAAGTTGTTTAACTTTCACTCAGTGTTTGCTAAGTTTGCTTCGTTGTGGGAGTCTCCTTTCTCCTGTAACACATATTAACATCCCACAGAACACACTTAAAACTAAATCAACTACATGCAGAATTTTCCAAAGCTAGATTTTTGACTAAGGGTTGCAATTATTTTATCATAATTAAATAAATACAAAATTTTATATAATAAACTTCTTTGCCCTTTTCAAGAATGTATGTGACATGAACAGACATCTGCTTAAAGAAATATTTTTATTTTATTCATGATCAGATAATCTGAGTTTCAGCTCTGAAATTCTGATTCAATTCAATAAATATTTATCATATGTCCTTGTTTTTTAGCTTTAAAAAATGTTTATTCATTAGTTTTGAGAGAGATAGAGATTGTGCACATGCACGAGCAGGGGAGGGCCAGAGAGAGAATGAAAGAGAGAATCCCAAGCAGGCTCTGAGTCAGACAAGGGGCTCGATCCCATGAACCTTGAGATCATGACCTGAGCTGAAACCAAGAGTCAGATGCTTAACTAATGGAACCACCCAGGTGTCCCTATCATATGTCTTCTATACATCAATTGCTGGCCTAATGCTGCTAATCCAAAGAAGGATCAGACATGATAGTTATCCTCATATTGCGCATAAGTATATGGATTGATTTGCCTCCTCTATAAAGGGACTTTCCTCTATTGGCTGTTTGATTGGTTGTTTCATTAAATAGTATTTCTAGGGGCACCTGGGTAGCTAAGTCAGTTGAGCGGCCGACTCTTGATTTCGGCTCAGGTCATCATCTTGCGCTGGTGAGAGGTTGTGAGATCGAGCCCTGCATCGGCTCCATGCTGGGCATAGAGGCTGCTTAAGATTTTCTCTCTCCCTCTGCCCCTCCCCTGCTCTCGCTCTCTCTCTTTCTATAAATAAATGAATAAACAAATCAATATATATTGTAGTTATTTCTTGCCACATTTCCAAAATGGTATAAATGCTAGTGGAGTTAATCTAGTGGTAGAGCACAGATGATTGCATTAGGTGATAAAACACCCTGCATTGGGTGCTCCCTCGAAAGGGAGGTATCTGTAAAATGATTTCCAAAGGTGGAAGGAGCTGTAAGACCAAAGGAAAAGGCTGAGAAGTCCCGCTTGACAAGAAATAGTTTATTAGGAGGACTTACAAACAGAGGCATGTCTTACGTGACTACAAGATGAGATCGCCACAACCCCACCTCCTATAAGACCTGCTTTTATAGCCCTGGAGGTTAGTGAGCACATGCTGGGGGGACCACCCTGGACGGGAATGCCTGAGAATAGGTGTGTGTCACAGCCATATCTCCAGGGTAGATCAAGGACATTATGCTTTAATGTGTACTTAAGGGGTGGATAAACAAAAGAAAAGAATGGGGTGGGGGCAGTGTTATGCCCGGAAGCCTTCAGGTCACAGAGCAGTTATTATCACGGTGGATTTGTCCCAGATGGTGTTAGTCTGGTTCACAAAACAGGTATAAATAAAGTGTCATTAAAAATCAGGGTAACTGCTCAACTTTACCCAATGTCACTGAAAAGGATTTCACTGAGGACCTGCTATGTGAGTGAAGAAAATTAAAGTGCTGACAGACCCAAGAGGTAGAAGTATTTCTAGGCAAAGAGAAATGTTTGTACAAATGCCAGAAAAGTCCGTGTTTTAAGCTAATAGGAATAGGTAAGGGTGTAGGCAAACAAATAGAATTATAAAAACATAATTAGGAACAAAATATGATGGCTCTTTAAATACTATTTAAGGGTTTTGAGGAAATTGCCTGTGATTCTCATTAGGATGACTTTATGACACGGGTGAGTACATTTCAGTGTTAGAGGGCCGATTCTTCAAGATCCCGAAGAGGAACTTTCATGGGTGTGTTAAAGTTCTAGCAAAGAGATAAAATATGCTGAATCACTACTGTGCACAATAGCATTTGGCCACCCTCTTTCAGTAAAGTAGTTGTCATAAAATACATTTATAAGCTAATCATATTACTTTAGCAAGAACTTCCATTCCAGGTACTTGGCTGCTATTTGTACATTTGTGTGTCCATGTAACAGTAGCAGAGTATGATTGTAAAAGAGGGTTTAATTCTGTGGTTTAAATGTTATTTACTTTAGTGTCCTATCTGTATCATAAGTAATTGTTCTGGTATTTTAAAATATGTTCAGCTTTGATTCTTTCAAAATGTTTAATTTCAGCCTATTTATTAAAACAAGATAGCAAAGAAAAACTAAAAGAAAGCACACACACAATGAAAAAAATAAAATTAAAGTGTTGCCAGATGCCTGAGTTCAACATACTAGTCAGAAATTTAGCGGCCTTCATAGAAGGTTTTAGAAACTCTTGGCATGTTGGTAATTGAGAATCTTACATTTTTCACCAGTGGAGAAACTGCTTAATTCAACGAGAAAGTGTGACATAAGCCCAACACTGACCTCACTTAATGACTAGCCAAATAAAAACAGAAGTTTAGAGGTTTCACAGCTGCTGACAGAGTCCATGGAAAGAATTATTTTGGAATATTCTTACTGTTGCTAAAGAAGGGAATTAAAGAGGTCAGAAATAAGAAACCAGGAAGAAAACAAGCCTGTCAGCATTCAAAACTGATTACTAGGGAATTACTTTGTGGTTAAAAATCCACAGGGTTTCAGCAACTTTATTTAGGAATGTTTATCCCAGAGGGCTTTCATTGCATGTATCTTGCTACAAATAAGTTTGCTTACCTTAACTCCATACAGAGCTTTATAAACCACAACTGTTTGGATTTGAATTTGCCAGCTTTCACAACTGCTACCAACTCCATTGAAAACCAGGAGACTTTCAGGATGTAGGAGGGGCCCTGGCAGTCACAGGGTCCAATTATGTGGTTGTCCCTTTTGTTATGGTTCACATCTTAGAAGAAGTCAGATAATGAGCCCCAGCACCCACCATTAGCAAGTAGGAGCCTGTTAATTGTGTAGAGGTCCCTTATGTTGAGTGTAACAAGGGGAAATACGGTGTTTTTCTAGCCTAAATCAGTTGCATACTTTACTTTCATTCTTTCATTTGCTTTAATACTTGTGGAATAAACAGTTAGTGAAAAATTTAATATAATGATTTCTTAGAACAAAGAAAAGATCCTCTCACTTGGGTTGGAGAGCCACATGCCTGTAATGTGGGGTGGTGGGCAGTACCTCAGTTGAGATTCAAGGGACCTATGCTCCATTTTCTACTCATTTCCTATTGGATTATCCTTATCTAGGGCTACACCATATTTTGGTGTATCGGCTTCACCATATTTTGTTTTTTATTATTTTTTTAATGTTTATTTATTTTGGGGAGAGAGACAGAAAGCAGAGGAGGGGTGGGGGGCAGAGGATCCAAAGCTGGCTGTCTGCTGACAGAGGTTTGAACTCACAAATTGTGAGATCATGACCTGAGCCCAAGTTGGATGTTTAACGGACAGAGCTACCCTGGTACCCCAGATTCATCATCTTTAAAAAGAAGGTGATGATAACGTATCATAATGATGTGGGGATCAAGAGAGACTGTGTATCCCAAAGTAGTTTATTAAAACAATAATTTGCTTTATTGTCTCAATTCTCCACCTTCCCATAAACACATCTTAACTTCTCATACTTTCTTGAACTCAGAGTTAGATTAAGGCATGGCTGTGGATTGGAAGTATAGTGCCAGATAATGCAGGTTTTGACCTGTCATCCTTGGCAAAACGTAAATTTCTGGTTTCATTTCTGCCAAAAGAGGCATGCCCTCGAGCGGAAATAAAAATACAAAACTCCCCTTGCTAGAATTAGCTATCTATGCTGAGCTTTCTTGCAAATAAGCAGCTACTAACACAGCTACAATTCCAGATACTAAAATGCAGGTCACAATGCTGCTTAATGGGGCATAATTCATCTTAAAAAAAATTTAATCTATGGATATGTATGCAATTTAGTGGTCACATATTTTCAGAACATTGACTATGCTTTGACCAGTTGAAGTCAATCACTGAAGAAATTTATTTCTATGTAAAATCTTTATTAATGTAACTCTCCATACTCTCTAAATAAATGCTCAACAAGAAGTTTTTGTATATTAGTTAAAAGGGGTGCCAAATCGTTCATCTGCCAGTATTGCTCAGGTTTTCTCACACTCGCTACACTTTTCCACATATTTCCATCTACACGCATACTCTCTTTTCTCCACTTTGTTCACTACTCATCTTCTGGGTCAATTAAAAAATCAATCCCTATATGATACCTTCCTTTCCCCCTTAGTTCCCTAGAGGGAATTATGATATTTCCTTAATTCTAAGACATCAACTTTTTTGGGGTAGATCAAAGCCAAAACCAATAGAATATTAAAGATATGCATCAGTTTAAGGCATGTTCCAATAAAAAAAAAATGCTAAAATGGTCAAAAAAAATTTTTAATCTAGAAATACTGTAGTTGCTTATTCCTATGAGTATCTTTAGCACATAGGACACTCTGTATTTTAGTACTTCTCACACCATATATATTATAAGGGATGTAAATTTGCCACAGGACACTTGGGTAAAACAAAAATCTTATTACTTTATTTTTAAAAAATCAAAATAAATCTTGCTCTGAACTCTCTTCTCAGCACCTTTTATATTAGTGACTAGAGAGCCCTCCTTTGAAATTGTTCATGATTCCCAGGGGCATTATATAGTTCATTCTACATTATCATAGAAGAAAGTATTCTTTTTCTTTTGCTTTTGTTTTAAGTAGGCTCCACACCCAGTGTGTAGCCTAATCCGGGGCTTGAACATGCCATGACTCTCAGATCAAGACCTGAACTGACACCAAGAGTCGGACACTTAACCAAATGAGCCACACAGATGCACCATGGTGGAGAGGGTTCTTGATTTTAGTTCATTCTAGTTGTGCTGTTGTCACAGCCACTGCTCAAGCCCATGTGGCCTTCCTGGAGGTAGACTACTCTGTTGCTTAGGTCGTACCCTTCCTCCATGCTCAACTCAGACCCAAGGCTTGCAACGCGACAGTTGTAGAGACTGAACCATCAGGCACTATATGCATTCCTTATCAGTGATCCTGCCACCTACTGGGGTTCTGAGTAGGAATAGGACCTTTGGGTCTACCCACCTCAGGAATTCAATTCTAAGCAATAATTCAATTCCTTTATCCACTCCCCCTCTGAGATAATCCATTATAATCTTCAATTGGCCCGAATCCCAAACAATTGAACTTTCTGAACAGTTCTCTTTGTGTTTATGGGGGGGGGGGGGCAACTGCCATATAAAGAGAGAATAGGCTTTACCTTTTGCAAGTTAAGAAAGGAGACCATTTATTTTACCATGGTGAATTGACAGCAGAGTAAACTAAAGAGACACTAAACAACAATCAAGATTTACCAGTAGGTTTGGTGTGTATCTCCATCATCTCCCAATAAACAGTGGTCTTTTTGAGGGTAGGAGCTATGTTTTCATTATGGATGAGTCTTTAGCATCCAACATAGTGCTGCCATATGTTATTAGTCAATATTCGATCAATGAACTGAGTATAGCGTGAGGATCAATGAAATGAGTAAAGTGTGAATTATTGCTCTTGTCTTCTAGATAATTCTGGTTTTAGGAACTTTTAAATGCTTTGAAATGTAAAACTAGTTGAATAGAACTCAAGAACAAGGTTCTGTCCTCCAGTCATACCATTTTGATGAATTTCCCCCCAGAGGTACAAGGAATTTTGGGTGTCAAACACACTAAACTGGAATTTTCAAATTTACAGATCTAAATTTGATTTCTTTTTTTAACTTTTAAAATCTTTTTATTTTATTTTTGAGAGAGAGAGACAGACAGACAGACAGACAGACTGTGTGTGTGAGAGAGAGGGAGACACAGAATCTGAAGCAGGCTCCAGGCTCCAAGCTGTCAGCACAGAGCCTAACGCTGGGCTCAAACCCATGAACCACACGATCATGACCTGAGCTGAAGTTGGATGCTCAACCGACTGAGCCACCCAGGCACCCCATCTAAAACTGATTTCATCTCAGGGCACCTGGCTGGCTCATTCAGTGAAGCATGCGACTCTTGGTCTTGGGGTTGTGAGTTCAAGCCTTGCCTTGAGTGTGTGGAGATTACTTAAAAATAAAAATTATTTAAAATAAATAAACAAATCAAAACAAATAGATTTCAGCTCTGCTTTCCCCCCGCTAAGAAGTCATTGTATCTCCGTGCTATTGTGTGTATTCACATTGTGTGAAGTTAGTAAAGTGTTCCAAATTTGGATGGAAAGTACACACTGTTCATTGAGGGCACAGAAATATCTTTGAAAGTGAAATCTTTGATGGGTACACGGACACTTGTACTTTGCTTTTGTTACATATTTAGCAGTGAGTTTATATCAGTGATATATCAGGAACGCGCCAGGGGAGAACAAGGAAGTAACTTGGTTACTGTACAGTCACTGGAGTATACTTCAAAGCCTGTGTGATTTTACTACCTCTGCTCATAACATTCCCTCATTTAAAATGTCATTTTAAGCCACCTTCTCAGTTCGTACCTAAATCCCCACGCAGCTACTGTTCATTCCTTTACTACCTAGTAAATACTCACCACCAGACCACTACCATACATAAAAGATTACAGTCACTCCGATAGAAGTTTCTTATAGGACTTGTTATTGCACAAACTGGAGAGAATAACTTCAAGTCCAGAGACCAAAATGACTCTCAAAGTTTTATTTATTCAGCTCATATTTATCAAGACACCTTGAGCAAGGACCTAGAGTAGGCTCTGATGAAAACCATGATTTATTAAACCCTCAAGAAGATTGTTATTTCTAGAAGTGGGAACAACAGAAACACACAAATGGCTATATTTCAGGACATGGCACGATGAATACTAAAAGGGGAATGGAGTTCAAAGGAGGTAGTAACCATTGCAGCCAGAGGAATTGGGCATGTCTGCATAGAGGGGTCATTAAACTGTGCTGAAAAGAATGGGTTACTTCCCATTTGGACTAAGCGTGACTGGGAAGGGCAGGTCAAACGCAGGGAATGCCTTGGGCAAAGACACATACTCAGTTCCCAAAAGGCAAATCAGCTACTCAAACAGTAACAAATGTTCTTGTTTCATCATATTGCCTACTTGGGTGTATTAAGTGTGCATATTTCATAAGAGTAATGGAAGATATTATTATGAAATATACTCTATATTTGCTCTATATTTAAAAATTGACCAACCAAAAATACATTGAGAGTAAAATAGTACTTACTGAAGTTCCTTTGATTGCTTTCCACACTTTTCTTGTCAAAGTAAGTTCTTCATTCAGGGCAGCTATTGAGTTAGTCAGCATTCTCCAGAGAAACAGAATAAGGTGTGTGTGTGTGCGTGCGTGTGTGTTTATGTGTGTGTGAATATGTATCTCTGTTTGTGTCAGATATACACATATGTATGTATACACACATGTATGTATACCCCATATTAATTGAAGAGAGAGATTTATTTCAACGAATTGGCTCATAATAATGCAGAGACTGGTAATTATGCTATTTGAAGGGTTGAAAGGTAGGCGGGAAATTCTTGCATGAGTTGATGTTGCAGTTTTGACTCAGAAGTCAGTGAGGAGGCAAATTTGTCTTTTTTGATGGGGTAGGGACTTTAGATTTTTTTCTTAAGGTATTCAACTGATTGGATGGACTACCCATGTTATGAAGGGTAATGTGCTTTACTCAAAGTCTACTGATTTAAATGATAAACACATCTAAAAACTGCCTTCACAGCAACATTTAGGCTGATATTTGATGAAACAACAGATCAGAATACCCTAGTCAAGCTGATGCATAAATCATCACGGTTGTCATGAATCATGAAGATATGGCACTAATGAAAAGAGGGAAAACAGTATCTTTCATGTGTATACAAGGTTCTTTATGGTTTTACAAACATTTTTGCACATATAATTTTAAAAACCCTGTAAGGAAAGAAGGAAGCATTATTATCAATGGTTTCTAAATGACAAATCTGAGGTACAGAGAAATTAGAAATGTTGAAGATTAAAGAGCTAGAAGTGGTTCACTTGGTGTCAGAAGTAGAACTGTCTTCTAACTCATTATCGAATGGTCTTTCCGTTGCACCATCTACTAGTGGTCCAGTCCAAATTCCTATAGCATTTATTATCTGTAATACCCTCTCCAAACTTAAAGATATCATTATTGATATATTCTATATCCCCAACTAAATCCTAAGACATGCCTCATTGTCAATAGCCTGTTATATCCTATGTATAATTAAATATCAGTAAGTGTTTTTTAAAAATAAGAATGGATGCTGCTATACATCCTATTTATGCTGGGAGACAATCTGTGTATATAATGGGTAAGCAACTCCTTGAATTAGTTTTCAAGTCATGCAGATGAAACTGTCACGGTGCTTTTTCTAAGGTCGGCGAGCCTGAAAGGCCTAAATTTTTCATGTTAAGAAAGACTTTGAGTTGTATCAACATGGACAAGTTGCTCAACTTCTAGGTCTAATTTCTTTATCTGTAAAAAGGGGATAATCATAGAGCTTCAGGAATGTGCTGTGGGAATAGAGAGTTACTGCCTGTATAACAGGTATGAATAGTTCTGTGACACTCAAGGTGCAAGAGGCTTCATGGTTCTTTATTTTCAAAATAAAGGCATCTCCAGATTACAACTTATCAATATCAATAAGCCCAATACCAGTTATTAACTCGGGTTATCCTCATTGGAGCTTACAAAATGGGTTATATCTTCCTAGAAAAATGGGGACCTGGTTCTTGGTTATAGGATGGTTATCTCCACCCCCCCCCCCCCCGCTCTTGGTTCCATTTAGTTGCTACATACAGGGCCATTGTATATATGGCTTTCACAAACACGGGTGGCAGCTCAGTCTTCTAACTGCTCAACAATAGTTGAGGGCTGCTTCTTTGCCACACATTGGAGATGGCTTCTTTGATTGGGCTGGCTGATATCTACTTATAATATTCCTCTCTGCTGATTCCTTAGCTGCAAACATCTTGCTCAAGGTGCTCAAGATGCAGCATTTAAGGCCAATTCTCACATGCGTTCAAATATCTGTTCTCATACAAGGACCTCTTATCTCCAGAATGCAGAGTCCAGGCCACTTGAGAAATCCACAAACCTCCCCATCTTTCAATTAAGGAACAAAATCCAGTGTTGGGCTATCCCCCCGAAGTCTCCATTTTCACCTCCTTTGGGACAGTCAAGTTTAATCCTTTTTTTGGCTGAGAACTTTGCAATGAATCCTATTAAAACTCTCTCTCTGAGGATAAGGGGAATCTAGATTTCAAGGGCAGAGAGCCATCTTGTCATCATTTTTTGGCAAAAACAATAGAAAAAAAATAAAATACTGATCAGTTTCTCGGTAAATCACACAGCTGCACAAGCAAATCACTTAGCATATATTAGCTTATGTTAATTGCTCAAAGTATGTTCTTTTTATCATTATTGTTTGGAATATTCTAAATGCATAGTGGCTGTGCTCCATTGAATCTGTCACATCTTGAGAGGCTTTAAGGTATAGGGGAAAATCCTGGCTTTTGGAGTCAAACAGCTCTGGTCTTGATTCATGGCTCTGTTGTCTATTATCTCAATGAAATTAAGTAAATTACTTTACCCAGCTTCAGCTTTTCTTTTGTAAAATTAATTGTGTAGGCTAATTGCACCTAACCCATATAGCCTTGGGCTTCACCTGCCAGGACATACACTTGATATTTATAATAATATCCCACTTCTCAAGGCTTTGAGCCACAGCTGCATGACCAGTAGAAAATTTGGTCTTTTGCTGGCAGCCCTTCCCATTTATGTATTCTTTTTGGGAAGCCCCATGGGTGAGGGGTGCTTACAGTCGCTTCATTCTCATGTCCTTCATTCTCGTGTCAGACCCCTAGGCTGCTGGTCTCATGCTTCTCTTTCCTTCTGAACAGTAGGGAAAATTCTGTAGACTCCCACGATCAGAGATATTTCAACAGTTAGGTCCCCTATGTCCCTGCATTTTCCTTTCATAGCATATTCAAGTGTAGGGGAAGAGGGGATATGTCAGAGAAGATCGAGTAGTCTTCTGCTGCCACTGCTCCCTCTGACATTCAGGACAGGAACCAGGCCTGTTCTTCTATATCTTCTCATAGGTTCTGAGGACCTTTTCTCCAGACAAGCCTCATTTGGGGGAGCCCCGACCCCTAGATTGGTTTCTAAATGACTGAGCATAACATGTGGACCAGGTTTGCGTTCTCTTCTACAGATATTCTGGGTCCGTGCAAAACAAGATGTGTGTCTGGGCATCTGTTTCAGTCCTTAGGAGCATTCTGTGGTGGTCCCAAAGTCCCTGGAACATTTTGTCACACCAAGTTGTGCTATCAGGAGCATACAGAGAACTCTGCGTCATGCTCTGATCTTGACGTACTCCAAATATTCCCTAAAGCCACTAGTGACTGCCACATAGTAAGTTCCTAGTAAACATAAGCCAACCTTTGTCTTTGCCTAAAAATGATTTGATGTATTTTTATATTGAAAATCAGATAGTTGATTATAAAATGTATTTTATCTTTATGTCAAGCTAATTGTTTTTTTAAGTTTATTTATTTATTTATTTATTTATTTATTTATTTATTTAATTGATTCTGAGAGAGAGAGAGAGAGCGCGCACGCAAGCAGGTGAGCGGCTTGGGGAGGCAGAGGGAGAGAGGGAGAAAGAATCCCGATGCAGGACTTAAACTCACAAACCATGAGATCATGACCTGAGCCACAAGCTAATTGTTTTTATAGTGAAAAAAACCTGTGACCCAAAGTCCTCGGGGTCATGTTGTTAAATAGAGCATCTCAGGACTTGGGAGCTGACTATCAATACAGCCTACACATTGTAAGCATGACTGGCTTAATTAGAAAAACAATTAGTAGACTGTATAATGGTTACCGAGGAAGAGTCATGGCCTTGTACCCTGGTATAAGCCATTTCAGTTTGGACCCCAAAAAGCAAATGGAATAAAACTAGTTCTTCAAGTTCCTGTGACAGAGACACATAGGGTAGGATGCTCAGGTTAAGAATAAAATACCAAACAAATAAACGAAAACCTTCTCCACAGTTTATAAGTAAAGCAGGAAGTCAACTGTTTGCAAATTATATTGCAGTAGAAATGAAGCCTCTATAAAGCTTTTATTAAGGTGAACTTTGAACTTTTGTCAATGCAAAGAGTAAGTGCTATTTAAAAATCCTCAGAAGGTACTGAAGGAAAGAGGTAACAATTCAAACACAGAATGGTGTGGAGTAGACATCATGAGAAAACAAAAAATGATATTCATAGCTGGGACAGTTGAGGAAGAGGTGTCCAGATCAGATGAAACCTGAGACTATTCTCTATGTCATTCTGGTTTAAGGATTCTCACAAAGTCTTTATGGAGAAAATCTGGAAATTAATTTAAAATCTTCACTTACATGATATTTATGGATACATTATGAGCCTCTCACATTGTTATTTACTTAATCTTTAAAACACCCACATGATGTGCTATTGGTCCCATGTTTTAAAAAATGTTTTATTTATTTCTGAGAGAGAGAGAGAGACAGTGTGAGCAGGAGAGGGTCAGAGAGAAAGGGAGACACAGAATCTGAAGCAGGTTGCAGGCTCTGAGCTAGTTGTCAGCACAGAGCCTGATGCGGGGCTCGAACCCACAAACTGTGAGATCATGACCTGAGCTGAAGTCGGAGGCTTAACTGATTGAGCCACCCAGGCGCCCCGATTGGTCCCATTTTTATAGATAAACAAACTGAGGCATAATTTGCCCCCAAACATCGGGCAAGAAACAGAACCAGAATTAAAAATCAGGTAGTCTTGATTAAAGATAGCAATTTCACTTGTAGGGCCTAGTAATTCTGTTCCAAGGGAAATGAAAACATATGTCCACATAAAAATGTGTGCACTAATATTTATAGCAGCATCATTCAAAACAGTCAAAAGGTGAAAATAATTCAAAAGTCTATTGATGGGTGAATGGATAAACAAAATATGGTATATCCACACAGGGAATATTCTTCAGCATTACAAAGGAACAAAGTGCTAACCCGTACTATAACATGAGTGAACTTTAAAAAAATAATGCGAAGCAAAAGAAGCCAGTTACAGAGATCACCTATTCTATTATTCCATTTGTATAAAATACCCGAAATAGGCAGCTCTGTAGAGACAGAAAGTAAATTAGTAGTTGCTTAGGGTGAGAGACATGGGATCTGGGAGTGATAGCTGAGGGATAACAGAGTCTCAGGAAAAAAAATACCCCAGGTAATCTGGTTCAAGAGTCTGGGTTTTCAACCCCTGGGCAATGCCATCTTTCTTGACCACAGAAGCCTGCTGACCAGAACTTTTTGCTGTGTATGCTCAGATACTTTAAAATAGCATAGGACTTTGATACGCGTGGGGAGGGAGGGGAAAGTCAACTAAAAAGAGATCGTAATGAAGATTGGCTTGATGAGGCTCAGTGATAAATGGGTAGGTAGATTTCAACATCTATCTGCCATGACTATTCCCGTACCCTTCCCTGCCTATGGAAAAACTCTTACCATTCTCCTTTTGCTGCTAAACATCACAGCAAATGTGGGCTAAAAGTGTCAGGATAGGATTCCAGAACAGATTTGTTACATTGCTGGTCTATTTCACTAAGCTAACCTTCCGAAAATGGTCAAATAGAACTCCAAACTTAATCTCTCAAGGAAAAAGTTTGCAAGTTGTGAGAAAATGTCACCTAAGCACATGGGGCACAGGTACTTCAAAACTGAAAAGCTGAAAACTCTTCACTTGCCTTTGTCAAAAAACCTCACCGTTGATTTCTGGTCCTGGCCAACAAACAGGTGTGAAGAAGGGCCCCCTGCTGGCCCTGCACTAATACATTCTAAGTGAATTGGAGGCCTATACTCACTGCCTTAGCCTGGCATGTTTAAACTGTCTAAAATTACCAAAACACTAGGCTCTTTGATGATGATAGTCTCAGGTTATAAATAATGCTTTCATCATTACCAAAGGCTGCTTTAATTGACCCGGGTTGCATGTGAACAACCATCAATCAGAAATGGTAATATGAAAATCACACACCTTGTATTTGTCCCTGTTTCCTCAGAAGACGATTTCATTCCTCAGGTCTCAATTCTAAAGCTCCCAAAAAGCTTTCACTTCAAAACTTGATTATGTCTATGTGAATAATAATACTTTCCCAAAGTGCCCACAATTACACACGCAGTAATTCTCCATTTTCTTTCCTTCTCACCCACCAGATGGTGCTACTTCCTTACGTTTCCTAAAGATAACAACATCCTTTGGAAGGAACTTACAACAGTAGTTTTTAGGTACCCTAGGTTCGTATTCCAAAATTTGTGAATTTCTCTTATTCAACATCCTGTAATGTAATAAAGAATTTTGTAAATGGAAACCTGTTGGTTGTAATTGAAAGAAAAAAGTTAGATGTTTAACTTAAATCACTCTTGTGTATTTAAACCAGAGGTAAGGTCAAGGTTACAGGCAAGTTGTGGTGACGGAAACCATGCAATTGCCAGAGATTTCTCCACCCCACCCCCATCCACCTTCTACTTGCACGGTATCTTATTCCTAATAGGAATAATAGGGGTAAGAGTAGATGTGTTCTTACCCCACAAACACTGCTTCATTAAAAACAAAACAGATTACCTGCAATGATCTTAAAACCGTAACTTAGTCTTTAATAAAGATTTATAAAGATCTTACAATATTCTTCCCCAATCACAAAATGTAAAGCAGTCTCTAAAATAAGGACACTATTTACCCTGAACCTACAAACAACCTTGGAAATGAAAAAAGCTGAAATTAGGAGGGGGTAAGTGGTTGGATGCGCGGGTCATGTTCACAGGACTGTGAAAGAGAAAGATCGAACATTCCATCTGCTCTACTCCTTTTCCTGGCCTCCTTGCAATTAGAATGAGCACAAAGAACTAGTTCTGACCGGTGAAATAGTAGTGGATGTAAGTGCATTATTTTCAGGCTGAGATAGTCCAAGCCCATGCAAGTTTCTCAAGTTTCTCTCTTCCCCTAACAATGCACTTGAGGAAGCTGCGTGTTCAGGATGACGTAGCTAACAAGATGGTGGCAACTCCATTGGCCTGGGTCTCTGTGGGGGGCATGAAGTCTGACAGCTCATATGGGAGATACAGTGTGAACAAAAAATGTATTTTCGTTGTATCAAGCAACTGAGATTTTAGATTGATCATAACCCTTGAGCATATGCCCGGAACAATGCCAGCTTTTTTTTTTTTTTTTTTCTGCTCTGCGCCCTCTTACATCATGTCTAAGCAAATATTACTCGATTCTGTTACAGAGTATTTACTTTTTCGGCTTTCGTAAGAATGTAGATTTTAAGTTGATCTGTCTTCATCTGTATTACGTACTGTGCTGAAATCCTTGACCATTATTTTCCTCGGATTAGCTACAAACATTTCAAGAGAAGGCATTTTAGCATGAGCTCCGTAGATAGAATGGTTAGAGTCCCAATAATGGAATCTGATAATTTGTGTTCTGATAATCTGATAATTTACATTAAAAATTAAAAAGATCTTCATAAGTATCTATTTCTTCATCTCTAAAACAGGAGTAACAAGATCAGGGAACTTGTAAGTTTGATGTGAGGATTTATTGAATTTGGATAATAATTATATTTTGAGTACTTTTTAAACATTCATAATATAATTTTCTTTTTTGCTTTTCTGAGCCCATAACTTTCCTCTTGGTTTTAAGGAGGCTTCCCTCTGTGTAGGATGAATCTAAACTTTATTACATGAGGAATGGAAATAGAATAAATTAAAATTCTGTTTCTGATAGATAAATTTGAATTGTGCAGCAAGATAATAGCCACAGTAGCTTGATGGACTTGACTAAGTAGTTCTCCAGCAATGGTGAGTCGTCACTCCTACCTAAGGCCACCAGACCTTCTCTGGGGTAAAACATAGTCCTTTTTGAAGGGGAATTATGGGAAGAAGAAAAGAGTAAGAAAGTGAGAGTGAAGGGAGCAGATGTCTCTGTACTTTTCCCTCTTTGGACTTTGGTTCTGGCCTAGAGCTGAGCATGCAGAGAATAGAGGTATTCTTTCCTTCTATTCATCATTTGAGGCTTTGGGAGGAAGCAAGCATGCTGGCTGCCATACACCAAGTTGAAGCACAGTCACCTAGAAAAGAACTATGGTCAGGTAGCTTTGCTGGGCTGCCTTTGATCCTATGTGGTATACACCGACCCAAGTTATTGAGCATATGACTGGAGAGCTTGCCAGAAGGAGTCACCTTAGCAGAACAAGAAGCCAAGTGGCCAGGATTTTAGAAAAGACTTGGACCGAATGAATGAGAGGCACAGCCACACCTAGAGTGGTGAGCAGAGACCAGTGGGAGATAATGAGTCTTAGCCCAGGATAATGAGACTTAGCCCGCCATAGTAGGGGTCACTACCATGAGACCAGAGAAGCCAAATCACAGGTGCACCTAACTGAAACTTCAGCCTTAAATACCTCCCAGTATCCTGGTAGATAGAGAATACTGCACTACAAACTAGAAGAAGCAACATCCTTGATTCTTTCCAGCTACCGTGAAGTTGTTTAAGCTCCCCTCATGTAACGCCACATGAACAGACATCTTCTTAGAGATGTAGAAGAATGAAGGAAGCCATATGAGACACTTTATTCTATAGAAAGGAACATTATACTTTTAAAGACATTAGGTTGGATTAAATTTAAATGGAATTAAAAAATTAAAAAATCAATTTGTTTGTTAATTCAGAAGTAGGGAGTTCAAACTGAAGACCAAAATAGTTGTAGACAAAGTAATTACATTATATATATTCATATATAATATATACATATACATACATTAATATATATTATATATAAAAAACATTTTTATGGATGGATGGGTACATTATATATATTTACATTACTGTATACATCATTTTTATAAATATGTATGCATATATGTGTGTATATATATACATATACATAAAATGTAATTACTTTGTTTTGCCTACAACTGCTTTGGTCTTCAGTTTGAATCTCCTCCATCTGGATAGGAAAAAAATACACAACATGGTATGACTTAAGCCTAGGACCCTGCTACACGTTAAATAATGAGCACAGTGCTCATAATAAGTGCTTAATACATGTTGAATTAATGTTAACTTAAAGCTTCCAGAACACATGGTATCTCTTCTTGGATATTTAAGAAGCGTATAAAATTTATTACGTTAAATAAAGAATTCTTGGTTCCCACAATTCTGATTTACTCATTCTCTGCCTTTTCCATGTAAGTAAATGGCCTCACCATTCAATCAATTTCCTCAGTCTTTGGGTTTTCCCTTATTTTTTATTTCCACATCCAACCCAGCAGGAAATCTTCTTGGCTTTTTTATTAAATATATGTTGACTCTATTCCTTTCTCTCCATCTCTGCTATATAAATTTAATCAAAACCAACCAGGTTTCTGCATTTAACTTCTTAACATTTGCCCCATTCATTCTATTTTTCTCCCAGAATGTAATCTTTTAAAATGTAGTCTTTTAAAAACATAAAAGAAATCTTGTCAATCCCCTGCTTAAAACCCTTTCATGACTTTTTATTACTTTTAAAATAAAATCCGAACCTGTTGCCTTTGTCAACAAAGCTCTGCATAGTTTGGTCTCTACTTGGCTCTCTAACTTCATCTCTCACCTCTTTCCTTCTTCAGAGGCTCAACCCATATAGGACTTCCTGATACTTCTCAGTCATGCCAGAACTTTTGCACGTGTTCTGTACGCCTGGAATTCTCTTCCCCTGGATCTCCTCCTCTGGAGTTAGCAAGACTAGCTCCTTCACAGTCTGTATATATCTCATCGCAAATATCACTTTAGAAAGAATTTTCTGACTATCACAGTTATTCTTTATCAAATGTTTATCTCTGGCATAATATTTTTCACAATCTATAACTCTTTTGATTTTTAAATTCTGCTTACCTGTTTTTTGCCAGTGTTCCCCCAGTAGACTATAAACTCTGTGGGAGCAAGAATCTTGTCTATTTACTGTTGTATTCCCATCACCTAGAACCATTATCTGTACATAGAAGGCTCAATAAATATTTGCTGAAAGAAAAAGGAGGGAAGGAAGAAAGGAAGGAAGGAAGGAAGGAAGGAAGAAGGAAAGAAGGAAGGAAAAAAAGAGGTGAGGAATGAATGAAATGCTCCCAAGTCCAAAGTATTAATAAAGTTCATTATGATTAATGTAATATATCTTGTTTTCTGCCATATAAGTCAAGAATAAGCCATTTACTATTTATAATGAAACTAGAAGTTATTTGCTTTTTATAATCATTGTATATTCTGAAGTAATTTCATAAGATATTTTATTAATCTTGGCAATTGAATTGATTTACCAAATTTGAAACACAATCCATCATATCATAGTGCTATTTGTCAAATATTTTCAGCTTCCTGCTTTCAGGTAAATTATAGGAGTGTACTTTTGGTCCCTTTTTTGGTTGGGTGGAGCTATGTGACTAGTTCCAGCTAATGAGTAATGAGTGGTGATGGAGGTGGTGTGTGTCATTGTCAGACTGAAGCATGTAATTACTGATACAAGATGGTTCAAAGACTCCCTTTCTTCTGCCATGGGTTCACCAGATAAAGTTGTAGTCTTTATGTTACTTCCATTATTATTTGTTCTTTAGATGTTTTTCACTCAATAATTTATTAAATTTTGATGAAGGTAGGCATTTTTGCTTTATTTTGTAAAGCCATTACTTTGATATGCTTTGGAAATACATATATTTTAAATTTTTATTATTAAAGTATTGTTGACATATAATATATTAGTTTCAAGAATACATCATAGTGATTTGGTAATTCTGTACATTATGTTCCTCACAATAAGTGTATTGGAAATTCAATTCAATTCTTCATCATTCACTTATTCAGGAAACAGCTAATAGGTGTCAGGCACTCTCCCATGCTCTTGGGATATATCAATGGACGAAACTGACTATGATGTTCACTCTTTTGAAGCTTGAATTACGGAGTTATAGAGAGACAATAAATACGATATTTAAGTAAATTAGATAGTATGTTGTAGGTAATAAATGCCATGGAAAAAAGAAAATGTACAGGAGCATTGGAAGTCCAAGATTTGGACAAGGTGGTCAAGGCAGACCTCACTGAGAGAGTGAAGTAAACAGGCAATGTCTTGAAGAAGGTACAGGACAGAGCTGAGCAGATGTCTCAGGCCAGGGCACTCCGAGCTGGAGTGGATTAGCTAGAGCAATGATTCTCAATATTTTGCTCTTAGGACTCTTTTACACCCTTAAAATATGTTAAGGACCCTAAAGAACTTTCCTTTCATTTTTGACCATTTAGATCCCATGAAAGGATCCTGAGGACTTATAGAGATCCCTGGGTCATCCTTTGAGAACCACTGAGCTGGAGCAAAGGCTCTGAGAGAGTCTGGTCTGTTGCCTGGTCTGTTGCACGGACTTTGAGGATGCCATTGTGACTAGAGAGTGGGCTAGGGGAGAGAGACAGGAGAGGAGGTCAGAGAGGTAACTGTGACCAAATCATGTAGGCCCTTCCAGGATACTGTAAAACCTGAATCGGTACCCGGAGGGACATGGCGGGGGGGGGGGGGGGGGGGGGAGCGGGAAGAAATCATTTGAGAACTTTGAACAGAAGAGTGACATGAGCTGACAAGTTTTTAAAAGGACATTGGGGTTGCTGTGCCACAACTAGATGAAAAGAAGCAAGAGTACAAGACGAGGGACTTGTAAGAAGAGGCTACTACTGTAATTCAGGTGAGAGCATCTACATTTGTCAGTTAGCATCAATAAACTGATCAAGGCTCCTTCAGTGCTGTTAAATAATCTATTTCCCTCTAACTGATTCGCATTCAATGTACTATCCTCTTCCTTTCCCTCATAGTCTTATGTAAAGATATTGTTATCCTTTTTTTGTCTTTTTTTAAGTTTATTTATTTATTTTGAGAGAGAGGGAGAGAGAAAATCCCAAGCAGACTCTGCACTGTCAGCTAGGAGCCCGACACAGCTCAAACTCATGAACCATGAGATCAAGACCTGAGCCAAAACCGAGTGGGATACAACCTACTGAGCCACCCAGGTGCCCCGACATTTTTATTCTTTAATCACACATTTCCTTTAATTTTCTTGTTAGAAAGCAAAACAAAAAAAATATTTATTTTTAGCTCCTTGTTAGCCAATATTTTCAATTCCCTACTCTTTCTTTTTTTAATGTTTTTTTAAAATTTATTTCTAGGAGACAGAGAGAGAGAGACAGCGTGAGCAGGGGAGGGTCAGAGAGAGAGGGAGTCACAGACTCTGAAACAGGCTCCAGGCTCTGAGCTGGCAGTCAGCACAGAGCCTGACGCAGGGCTGGAACCCACGAACCGCGAGATCATGACCTAAGCGAAAGTCGGACGCTTAACCGACTAAGCCACCCAGGCGCCCCTTCAATCCCCCACTCTTATCAGCAGGCTCACTTTTCTAGATCTTTTAAAATATATAATACTTTGAAAGTCAATTACAAATCCTTTTGTTAACACTTTTATTAATCATTTTTCATTTATTCATTTGGCCCCATGCTTTTTGTTCTTTTTATCAGATGTATTTTTCTATAAACGCATGTCTTGCATTTTAAGGTCTGTCTTTGACTTTAATTCTAATATGAATTCTTTTTCTCAATTCATTTTTTGCTATGTGAATTCATTATAAAGTAAAAATAGAAGTTTCCTTTCTTTTTGGATTTGAAAAATCAAATAGGTCTGTCATCGGTTATGATTTAATTAGAATGTAGTCACTCCATTTCTCTGCATTTAAAAAATTCTTTCTAGTGTTATACTCATCTACTTTAAATTTCAATGTTGCTTTGTGGGGTTTTTTTAATGTTTATTGGGGTGCCTGGGTGGCTCAGTTGGTTAAGTGGCTCAGGTCATGATCTCATGGTTCATGAGTTTGAACCCCATATCAGGATCCATGCTGACAGCTCAGAGCCTGGAGCTTGCTTCAGATTCTGTGTCTCTCTTTCTCTGCCCCTCCCCTGCTCACTCTCTCTCTCTCTCTCTCAAATGTTTATTTTATTTTTGAGAGTGGGAGGGAGAGAGAGAGAGAGAGAGAGAGAGAGAGGGAGAGGGAGAGGCAGAGAGAGAAGGGACAGAGGATCCGAAGCAGGCTCTGCACTGACAGTAGTGAGCCTGATGCAGAACTTGAACTCATGAACCAGGAGATCATAAGATTATGACTTGAGCTGAAGTCAGATGCTCAGCTGACTGAATCACCCAGTTGTCCCTCAATATTATTTTGAAATACAACTTATTATGCCGGATTGTTCTCTATGCCTGTTTCATCCACTGGATTATAAAGTCCTTGAAAAATAGGCTTCACTAATCTTCCTTTACCCACCACCTATTTCCTTATTCCTTGTTGGCTCATAAGACTATAATTAATTACAACATTTATTCATATTATTTCTCATTCATTTCTGGTTTCCATACTGAGGCACTTGAAAAAAATATCTTTAAGTAATCTCTATGCCCAATATGGGGCTAGAACTTGCAACCCTGAGATCCAGAGTCATTAATGCTAGTGATTGAGCCAGCTGGGCACCCTTGCACTTGAAAAAAAAAAACCATAAAACCTGTTAAAATTTTTAAAACTTAATTTTTAAAACTTTCTCAAAGATAAGTGGCACTTAGGAGGCATGGGAATAGCATTGGGAATTATTAACCCAGAAAAGGGGTTTTGGTCTATTTTCTATCTGTGGACCTTAATATTTTCTCAAAATAGATGAAATATTTCAGTGCACTCATTAGCTTGAGCTAATGATTATATGGGGCCTTTCTCTCATGAGAAGAATGAATCAAAAAGTACAAATCAGTTTATGGAGGATGGCTAACAATTTGACACTTAAAATTTAAAAATATATAAATATTACTTGTTTCTAATCAGTTTAAACTAACTCATATATAAAGCTAGTCATAGTATCACATCTAATTGATGTCATCAATTTTATTGCATGTTTGATTTTATAATTTTGTTTTTTTGTGATTTCATATTCCTCTATTTTGTAGGCTAAGCAGAAAGTATTATGAAACTTCTTTCTTTCTTTCTTCCTTCCTTCCTCCCTCCTTCCCTACCTCTTTTTTTCTTCCTTCCTTCCTTCCTTCCTTCCTTCCTTCCTTCCTTCCTTCCTTCCTTCTTTCCTTCCTTCCTTCCTTCCTTTCTTCCGACTGCATCCTCTCCCTCTTGCTCTTCCAAAGGAAGAAAACCAGGATCAATGGTGAATGGCACTTGCAAAATTGACACCAAGAATCAGCACTACCCTCTGGAGAGAGTGCTGTGTTTCCTGCTGGTGGTTTTCTGTGCTCTATGCTTTCAGAGAAACTTCTTTAGTAACAAACTGTAGAAATGATCCTTGAAAGTACAGTCTTTGAAATTTTTATTTTTGGCATTATGGGTCTTCTGAATTTACACTGGGCAATTGCTACATATGTAGAGTGTCCATGTATTTATTGTCTAAATTGGGACAGTTCTAAGAATTAAAAGGTGTCACTGTTAATAATCACCTGAGGACAGTGGGTACAAACTGTGATTGTCCCCAGCAAACTGGTCACCCTATAAGCAAGGCATTAGGGGAGCATGTCCCCCACACCCCTAGGATTTTTTGTCCTAGAGGGGAAGGAATTTCCAGAATAGTATGGAAGAAACACTTTTATCTTTTCTCTGCCTCTTCTCTTATCCCTCCCCAGGGGACGGGGAATGATTTTGCTGATTGATGAGTTTGGGAGAAGAAAACAGAGCATGTAATCTCCAAGTATAACTACTGCCAAAGCAACCAGTGTAATGCTTTAAACTTCTAAAAATAAAGATTTCTCCAGATGCTTCTTGCAGAAGTTTCTGACATTATATAAAATAATGTATTTTTTTTTTGCCTGATAATTCTAATTTTAAATGTCCATATGGACTTTTAGAAAAACCAAATTTAAGCATATTCCTCTCTCCACCACAACTCCCTCTACTGTAAACCTTTTCATATGTTCAGGTAATATGTTCTTTTTAAAGGAAAGCTTTCCTATTTTTATATATCAGCAAACACCTCTATTTCAGAGATTCCTCTGTTTAATTAAATTTAAATTGAACTCTTGTCTTTTTGCATCCACTAGCTTTTTGATTTTGGCAATATATCAAGTTTCATCTACTTTATTTTGTGTATTCTTGAGCTACATTTATTATTAACCTACATTTTTTAAAGATTTTATTATTTTTTTAAAGTAATCTGTATGTCCAACATGGGGCTCAAATTTTACAACTCCGAGATCAAGAGTCACACACTCCATGGACTGTGCTAGCCAGGCACCTCATTTTATTAATCTAAATTTTAAAAAGTAACCCAGATTGTGGGGCCTATGTTGGGAAGGCTTTTTTTAAAGGCTTCTCTGCAAAAGAGTACAACTTGTTTGTTACTTTAGAGTACCCTGTAGATCTTTCTCTGATACTGAACCTTTACCGTTAAAGATAGAATTGAAAGACACTAAAGGCAACACTAAATATTAACAAATACCTGTTTTTCAACTGTTTGAAAAAATGAGATAGTTCAATAAATAATCATGAAAGATGCAGTGCTATTGCAAGTATAATATATCTTTTGGATTAGGAAATGTCTACAGTTGTTTATTGCTATATTACGCCTCTCTCTTAAATCTGTCAAAACTGACCTTGTTATTATTTCAGGACTAGAAGACATCAAATACTAGGAGTCTGAATTGAGTGTCAGTCTCTTCCTTGAGCTCTTCAGGAGTAAATTCAGTGAGTACCCCGAAGTTGAAAGGCCGGTACAATTCAAGCTCTCCTTCTTGAGAAGGACTCCTCCCTCCACTCCAGAGAAGGTGCTTGAGCAAGAGGTATCAAGAGGGCACAGAGAGACTACCCTTGAGTCTGAGGAACAATACTGCCTCCACTCAATTGATTTACTCATAAACCCTTTCATAGTTGGAAACTAGTCAGCATCTACCTTCCCCAGCAAGTTGCCTTTTCTTGGTGTTCATCTTCCATAGCTCATCACCTTCCTTAAATGCTTTTTATCCCTCATCAGTAGGTCCACGGTATTGTCCTTTTTGTTTTTTCTTTCTGTTGTTGGATATTTTCTCTCCTTCGATTTTGTGGCAATCCTCAGAATTCTATCTTCCGGTCTCCTCTCTTTTCTGTAGATATTTCTCTCCTCAGCACCAACACAGAAGATTCCTAATTCTACACCTCTAGAAGAATTCCTAACTGCCTGCTAGATAGCACCGACTTGAGACACCTACACCTCAAAATGCAATGTCCATTACCATTTGTACGTGCCTTTTGTCCTTCCTGTGTATCTTTCTTTTCGCCATCCTTTCAATCCAGAGTCCCTTTACAATTTCAGGCTGTTAAAATTCTTCTGGTAAGTTAAGCCTTAAATATCACCTCCAGCTCAAAGCTTATCCAGATTTTCTTAACCACATTTGATATCTTCATGCTTTGAACTTGTATGGCATTCCGGGTATGTCTCACTTCAGAACTGATTTTCTCCCACATATTTTATAGGTTATTTATATAATCATCTTATCCTTATACTTTAGGTCATAATTCACTCCTACTGTACTATTCACACGTTAAGAAAATGTAGCTCTTCCCTCTCTATACCCGAACCGATTATCCTCACAAGCCACCACCTACCTGGTGTGGATAAAGCACAGAAGTAAATGGCATTTATGACATTGTTTTTCTAAAGAAATGTATGAGTAGGGTTATGTGCATATTTTTCCTGACTTCATCCACCACGGAGGATACATGTTTCACATGTGAAATAATATAGAAAACTCCAGTGCTCTGAGATCTCTCAAGTGGATGATCAACATTTCACCCTGATGGCCCTCTCCAACTGGTACCTGTGGATTCCTAGAGGAAGGGACAGGATTCTCGTCTAACCGGCACTTTGCATTCCTTCTGTTCAAGCATCCTCTGTTTTTACTTTATGACTTATTGTGTCAGTTTTTGGCCCTGCCCTTTTCTGTGTGGCCACCAGTCTACACTGGGCCACTGAACACTGACCCTTTTGTCTCTCCCCGGGCAGCTGAGAAGCTTGCCTGAATTCCACAGAATTCTGGGTCCTACAGCGGGAGGAAACAGTGCTTCCTCTTATCTCACAGCTCTTGTGTCCAGAGCATACCGGGTCCCGAAGGAAAGAGCCAACGAGATCTCAGGAGATGGTCAAGCCCGGGATCACACAGTGACTTTGGATGCACCTCTGGAACAGAGCAAGGGTAGAGAAATCAGAAGTCCATTTATTTGGGTCTCCTATAATACATCTCCGTGAAGATTAATAACTTCCCTTCATAGCAGCCTTGCACAAGTTTTGAATCTTCTCTTTAATTATGTTTTCTAGCTCTTTCTTGCTGGTGAATAAAAATACATCTGACTTATATATTAATCTCATATCCAGCTACACGATAAGCTCTATTTTTTTTTCATAATTTATATACCCTTTTGAGTTTTCTACATAAGTGATAATGCCTGAGTGTGGCAGTTTCACTTTCTCCTTCCCAATTATTAGGTCTGTAAAAACAGAGGAGTGAGTAAGTGGAATTATACTGTTGTAAGGTTATTATATTTGTGAAGTGTGGAGTGTAAAATGTCAAGTGGAAAGTGATAATTAAAAATGGGAAACAGCAACTGTTGGGTATAAAATGTAAAGTGTGAATAGCGACAGTATTGATACTAAATAGACACTGATGAGGTAAGTGATCCTAATGTTAGTCTTAAAACAAACATTAGCAACATAATAAAAAGAGATACAGTTAAGATGCCAGTAGATGAAATGGTAGGACCAAAAAATATTAAAGTAACCCAAAAGAAGACATAACAGATAAACAAACAAACAAAAAAAAGAGAAGATATAAGAGGAAAGTAAGTAGCCATATCGGAGACTTAAATCAACTATATTGATAATTACATTATGTGCAAATGGACAAAATGATGAGGTTTTTTGGGGGTGACAGTGGGGTTTGTGGGGTCCAGAACAGACAACCAAGAAAGAATTCCTGACGATGCCTTTGGTACAAAAATGTGATTTTATTAAAGCACGAGGAGCTCATGGGCAGAAAGAGCTGCCTGGGGACCATGAGGAGAGACAGGTTATATACTGTGGAGTTGGGGAAAGTAAAGTCCAGGGGAGGTTTCCAATGAGATTTTCATGTGCTGAAGGCTCACAGGATACTGGAGGCCTCGCTATTTCCCCTCTAGCAAAGCATTCACATTAAGACAGTAAGGAGAAGTTCCTGGAGAAACATTTTACCCGGTCCACCTCCCGGGTTTGTCAATGGGCTGCAGGTTATAAGGAAACTTATTTCTATCTGCCATTTCCTTCTGCCTTTGTTTCCCACATCACTCTGGAGGGGTGAGGGAAACTTAGGTCCTGACACTATGATCTCTATCAGTTAACCATTTGTTTCCCCCTTTCCTTTGTTCTTGGGCAGCCAGGAGTGCCTGGGGAATATGACACATCTCCCAGCTGGTGGGGGGGAGGGCGACCTGTCAGCTTGCCTTCTGCTCCCTCATCACTAAACATGCCAGTTAAAAGGCGGATATATTGTCAGACTCGGTTAAAAAAAGCAAGTCTCAACTGCATGCTGAGTACAGGAGAAACATTTTTTTTTTTTTACTTACTTATTTAATATGAGAGAGAGAACGAGAGAGCAAGAGCAAGAGAGAGAGAGCGCGAGCGCAAGCCCAAGTGTGTGCCCAAGCAGGAGAGGGGAGAGGGCAAAGGAGAAAATCTTAAGCAGGCTTCATGCTCCTCACAGAGCTGGACGTGGGACTCCATCTTATGACCATGACATCATGACCTGGGCTGAAATCCAGTGTTAGTTAGGTGCCTAACTGACTGAGCCACCCACATGATCCCGGGAGAAACCTTTTCAATAAAGAAAACACAGATAGGCTGGAAGGGAAAAGATACACTACTATGAAAACAGTAAGCATAAGAAAGCTGAAAGAGCCATATTAATCTCAAAATAGGCTTCCTGATAAAGAGTGTTACAAAAGATAAAGAGGGTTATTATATAAAATAAAAGCAACAAAAACCCAGGAAGACTCAGCAACCCAAAATATGCATCCACCTATGACATTACAATTTATAAGAAATATATGTTTGGTCTTCATCTTCATCTTATTTTTGGCACAGAGCTCCTAAAACCCTTGCAGTTTCTTGGGGAGCCCGGGGGGCTCAGTAGGTTCAGGGTCTCACAACTGACAGAGCGGAGCCTGCTTAGTATCCTGTCTCTTCCTCTTTCTCTAAGCCCCTCCCCGACTCGTGCTGGTGTACGCACTCACTCCCTCTCAAAAATAATAAATAAGATTAAAAAAATAAATGAAACCCTTGCAGTTTCCCCCAAGAGAGGGATCAAGGTATCTCTTGTTATGTTGATGAGGTGACTTGAGGCTGGGTGACAGGAAAACCAGCCACTGAGTTCAGAGGGCTGGAACTTCCCACCCAGCATTTGTTTAGAGAGCAGTTCTCAAGGCTTCAGTTGGGTGTAA
The DNA here is from genome assembly GCF_003009895.1 of Hyaena hyaena. Lineage (NCBI taxonomy): Eukaryota > Metazoa > Chordata > Mammalia > Carnivora > Hyaenidae > Hyaena > Hyaena hyaena. The sequence continues at coordinate 1,940,740 of NW_024080792.1, forward strand.
AAGCCCCAGCCAAGTGCTCCTTGTGTTTAAGAAATGGGAAAGGACAACACTGGTCCAGCTATTCCATTGACACTCCTTTAGTTGGTGGTCCTATGGCTGTTCTATATGTACCTCTGCCCCTCGACATTTTGGCGGGAAAAGAATATTAATGTTCAAACGTGGCTCTAAAGCCGTGGTGGCCTACAGGCAAACCAAAATCTAATGCCTCAAGACAACAAAATTGTGACCTCAGGACAACCACATCACAAACAGCCAGCTAGACCTTTAAACTATAGCCAGTCAGTAATTGCCTTGCTTTGGGGCGCCTGGGTGGCTCAGTCTGTTAAGCATTGGACTTTGGCTCAGGTCATGATCTCACCGTCTGTGAGTTCCTGCCCTATGTCGGCTCTGTGCTAACAGCTTGGAGCCTGGAGCCTGCTTCAGATTCTGTGTCTTTCTCTCTCTCTGGACCCCCCTCCCTGACTCTGCTCATGCTCTGGCTCTCTCTCTCTCAAAAATAAATAAACATTAAAAAATTGCCTTACTTTGCTTTCACCGTTTCCTATAAAAGGGTCTCTCAGAGCCCCCATCAGTGAAGTTCTTCTAAGCACTTCTGGCTTGGTGCTGCCCCATCCAAATTGGTTTTTGCTCAAATAAACTCAAACTGTTTAATATGTCTCAGTTAATCTCTTGACAGTTCATACAATTTCTTTTCCCCAAATTTAAAGCCTATATGATAAAAAACAATTTCCCTACTTATTTCTGGAAGAATTATAAGACCTCATAGGTTTTTTTTAGAGAATTTTTGTTGCTTCTTTTTTGGGGGGGTACAGATATTTAAATAATTTGAGTCTGACTTAGCTTGACATTTTTTTTGAAATTGGAAATGCGGGTGAATTTGAGCAAAATACTCTAGTGAGACTAATCTGCTTTTATCATTCTCTTTCTTTTTGGAAAACTATTACTAAATTTCTCTGAGAAAATAAAAACCATAAATAACCTGCAGGTAAAACAAAAACAAAAACACAAAACCTATTCTGAATGCCTTCAACAGGGCTCCGGTTTTCAGGCAAACAAGACCCTGGTTTGAGAGAAAATTTCATCTTTGCTTGGAATGCCCCACAACATATTGTAAAAGGCTCTGTAGTATAGTTGTAAAACTTTGTTGTTCTTAGTTTTTTTGTTTATCTATCTAACTATCATCTATCTGAAATAATCTCTACACTCAATGTGGGGCTCAAACTCACAACCTGGAGGTCAAGAGTCACATGCTCTTCCAACTGAGCCAGCACATGTCCTTAAACTTGTTGGTTTGAAGTTGTAAACCCCAAAGAGATTTTTTTTTTTTACTGGATCCTTAGTTAATAATGCATTATCAAAAAAACTTAGTGATTGATGATTTCATCATATGTAAAAAAATCTAAGATTTTGTGTCATTGAGTGGGAAGAATGAAATCCCCAATCACACATCAATTTGGACTCTAATATATGTATGTGCGTGCGCACACACACACACACACACACACACACCCCTATATTTAGAACCATCTGAATAAATTCACATTTCAGTGGAAGAAAATGTATAAAAAAGCATAGTAAAACCACATCTTTCTCACCTTTGACACAGTTCTTGGCAGAATTGAAAAAGAGGCCCACAGAACTCTGAATGTTATTGGCAAAATGATGCCCTGTCCCCCTAATACTTCTCACTGCAAGAATCAAAGATACCCAATGACAAGTAGGTAATCATTAAAACAGATTATTTACTTCCCTTTAAGAGTCCATCAGAACTCACCCTATCACGCCTTTAATGCATAAAACCCCAGCTCCTGGCTTATTTTGATCACTTGTATTTTCCTCTCTGTACCTTCTAATAGAGCCAAATTCACATCACTCTCTGACCCGGCCAACTTGTCCCTTATGTCCTCTGTCACTTAAAATCTGCAATCAAGAAAATCCCCTAGATTATACAAATGATCCAGGCAGCCATGTGGCTGTTCTCCACCTAGTCCAGACCTTAATCCAAGGCTTTTATAGAGGGAGGGGCATGGTGGTGAGATCAAAAGGTAGTCATCTAAAGTGGCACAGATAGGCTCTCTACTGATTCCCTAACGTGGAGCCTTCTGTGCACCACTTTAGGGGAGATCAGAGCAAGTCTTCCACATGCCAGTCAGGGCTTACATGAACATCCATGGACCTTGGAACACGTAGCCCCAAGGGAGCTCATTGTGTAGGCATGAACAAGATGGAGGGTCAAAGATGGAGGCTGTGTTGTCAGTGCTCCTGCCGATTTGCTGAACAAAAGCCAGAGTGTATGTATGCATGTATGTGTATGTATAAATGTATATATGTATGTCAGGAAGTTTAGATCTAGTTTTACATTCTGAATAATAAAAATGGCTAGAAAATGGAATAAAATCTCAGTAAGCATCATGAAAAAAGAATTAATTGTATTTAAAAATTCACACTGTTCCTTTTGTTACTGTAGTAGAAGTTCATGATATAATGCATACTGGGGACCAAGATATTGCCAAAGTCTTAACAATCTTAGGGCGCTATTTTGTAAGAAGTGACATATGATTTTGGTTTGTAGCATTTCTTGCATTTAATATATTAAATAAAGACAGCAAGAACCACACAAGAAGTAATGTATGACTCTCAAAAAGATACCGAGTTTAATTACATCAGAGAAAAATCTGTGGTTCCTTTATATAAAGAATATGTACATGATAAAATAACTTTGATATATATCTTCAACTCTGCTGCTTGCAGAATGACATCTCATTGGCCGGAATACATCCTTTATTAGGCAATCCTTGCATTCTGGAAAGATTCTTTGGCAGTTTTTGGTCAACTGACTATTTAGAAGGGGTTTAAAGAGCCAACTTTCATTTGGGATTTAACTGGCGAAAATACAGTCCAATTTCTTCAAGAGAAAAACCATAAAGTTGAAGAACTAATAGGTTTTTAGGTTTATTTATCTACCTGAAGGAAGACAGCACTGGATCCATAATCAACAGCAGGTAAATGCCATGTATGTTTTCTATTTTAGCCTGTGCTAATTCCAAGGGTGATTGCTATCTTTTATAAACAAAACAAAACCTACAGATAAACAAATGGACTGACATGACTTTGAGGCCAGTGCATTTCAAAAAGCAAGCAAGGTATTGCTTCCTGCTGGTATCATTTGTTATTTCTTTTTATTCCAGTTAATATTTGTTAAAATACCAATGTTTGTTAATTTTCAACAGGGCATGTTCTTGGTCACTTTTCCAGTAATCAATAAGGAGATATGGCAATCCACTCCTAGTTCCCCTTACAACCAAATTTATGTCTGTACAGGATGGCGTAGATCAATGTTGTCAGAATAATAGGAAATTAAAGCCAGAACGTCTAGCAGGTAGAGCTGGCATACCTGAGAATTTGTGTGAAAACTTTTACTTTAGTTTTTATTCATTGAATATTGTTTCACATTCTAGTGTTTAAAAAAAAAAAAAAAAAAAAAAAGCTTCAGGGAGCCTGGGTGGCTCAGTCGGTTAAGTATCCGACTTTGGCTCAGGTCATGATCTCACAGTTAGTGGGTTCGAGCCCTGCGTTGGGCTCTGTGCTGACAGTCAGAGCGTGGAGCCTATTTCAGATTCTGTGTCTCCCCCTCTCTCTCTGACCCTCCCCTGCTCTCATACCCATTCTCTCTCTTTCTCAGAAATACATTTCTAAAAAAAATTTAAAAATAAATAAATAAATAAATTTTTTTAAAAGCCTCATTTTTTTCCCTTAGTTCAAATGAAACTGTAAGTTAATCCCAGATATCAATAAACCCTATAAATCTTTTAAAAAGTTGTTCTACCACTGGAAAACAGCATGAGCACCACCATGAGTTTACTTCATTTGCTGCTCCCTGTGTAGTGCAAACCAAAGGGACATTTGACTCCATTGTGTCTCATTTTTTTCCTCTTCCTGTTTTTAAGGAGACTGCTGTGATGGTGCAAACCACAAGCCATGTGTAACCCGTGGATGGCATGGCTGGGAGTGCTGTGGCCCTGGATCAAGTTCACTCATTCAGCCCTCAAACCGGTACTGCCTCCAGTGATCAAGAACCAACCTTTCAACATGTTGTGGGCTGCCCCAACGATGCAGTGTCAACATTTCTTCAACGTGGATTTGAATCTCCCATTATTTAATATTATTGCAAATCCTGCAGAGACTCAGAGGGGGTCAACAATTTCCATATTTTATCCAAATGAACTAGGGTATTATCCTTATTTCTCTCAAGATGGAAAACCCTTTAATGGAGGGATACCACAGAATATGAGTCTTTCTAGACATCTCAAGAAGACAGCTGATGACATTGCAAAAGTGGTGTCTTGGTGGAGGTCAGAAGGTCTTGTTGTCATTGACTGGGAACGCTGGAAACCCCAATGGGATAGAAATTGGGGCAATAGAATAATATATAAAAACCACTCCTTAGCCTTCACGAGAAGCCGACATCCTGATTGGTCAGAAATGAAAGTGAAAACAGTTGCCCAACAGGAATTCGAAAGTGCTGGAAAGAGTTTTATGAACACCACTCTCACATTGGCTTTAGAAATGAGACCAAAGTGTTTATGGGGCTTTTATCTCTACCCAGACTGCTACAATTATGATTATAGGATAAACCCACAGATCTACACAGGTAAATGCCCAAATGATGAAACTTCCCGCAATGACCAACTCCAGTGGCTGTGGGAAAAAAGCACAGCACTTTATACTTCAATATATTTGGATGAAATATTGAAGTCAAGTTTAAATGTTTTGAAATTTGTTCATTATCGAGTTAGGGAAGCCATGAGGATTGCTGAAATGGCTAGGCATGACTATATTTTGCCAGTTTTTATTTTTTCCAGACCGTTTTATTTGCATAGTATTGAAGCTTTGTCACAGGTAAGAAAAAAGCATAGTCACTCACCTGAAAAATGGAAAATTAGTACAAAGACTATATAAAATCTGTGAAAAAAATGTTTTAGGGTAATTATTTTCCCTTAATAATAGGACACAATTCTGAAACAATATCATTTACAATTAGATGTTTACTTAGTTTTTTATTTATTTACTTATTTATTTTCAAATGTTTACTTACTTTTGAGGGAGGCAGGGGAGCAGAGAGAGGAAGACAGAGGATCCAAAGCAGGCTCTACGCTGATAGCAGAGAGCCGATGTGGGGCTCAAGCTCACTAACTGCGAAATCATGATCAGAGTGATCTGAGCCAAAGTCTGATGCTTAATCAGCTGAGCTACCCAGGTGCCCAAGATGTTTACTTAGTTTTTAGATGATGACTCTTATCAGCTTAGCATTTTCAGGGTTTTCCTGTAAAATAGTTGTCAAGCTTGAGTTAAATGATGTAACAGATTATTTTTAACCCTGGAGAAATTTCAGAATCAGTTTTTTAATGTAAAAGAGTAGCAGCAATTTTGCAAATCTAAAACATACAGAATAAAGCTTGGGAAAAGCATTAATTATAGTTTTTGTTATATTTCATTTTTATGTCTTAATTAAGGTAATTGAAAATAACATAGATTCTATTGATTGTATATTTAAGAGTATGTGATCACAATGTGATCTAGTGGCTAATATCAAAGCATTACAAGTGGTTGATGTAAACAGGCATTTCCTTAGAAATAACACAAAGTAGGAAGCACAAAGAGGTGGCAATGAGCTTGTTTGGAAGATAATGAGTTTGCAGACACTTGGAAGGGTTCAAGCTTTAGCTAGATTGTCATTAGATAGGACACTTTTGTAGGGATTCAGTCACTGGGTGGATGGCTAGATAAGAAAACCCTTAAATCTCCATCTATACCTGTGAGCCCACATGTCTTTGATTCCAGTACCCAACCATTGGATAGACAATACACAACTCACCTTATTCGACCACTTATGTTTGAGACGAGGACATTTAAAAGCAGTATCAAGTCTTCCTCAAATATTTCAGAATAAAATCTACTGACCCAAACGCTGTTGATTAGACTTGATATTTCTATCATTTAGGATTACTCAGTAATGGGTTGTTTATTCAATATGTTTAGGGGGAAAAGAATCTTAGCATCTTGACAAAAAGTTGGAAGATCTCAGAGGTATTTAATCCACCTCTCACCCAAACATGGATTCTTTCTTATCTGGCCTCTGTGTCAGCACTTTTTGATGGGGCTCTCCCTATTCCAGGAGAAAAATTGCCATTCCGGGACAATGTTAATTCCCAGAAAGTTCTTGAACATGTTGAGTCTACTCTGCCCCTGGATAATTCATACCACTAAGTCTAATTCTACCTTCTGGTGTAATCTAGAATAAATCAGATTCTTCTTTGAGAAGTCGGGTCTTCAGGTATTTGCAGATATCAGTCATACTTAGCAAAGTCTTCTTGATAAGATATTCCTCAAGTAACAGATCTTTCGCATCATGTCATTCTCTCAAATCCTTTTGGGAAAAAGAGTAGGTTATATTTATTCATTCCAAAATTATTTATTGAGTGGCTACAATGTGCCAGACATGATATGTTATTAATAATAATAACAGTAGAAACTAATAATAGTCGATACGGTGAGATAGTTTCTCTTGATAGAAAGTGAGGGAATGAGATGAGCCACATTTTAATAAAAGTCTTTTTCATAACTGTCCCATTTTTTGTACCATTAGACATCTGCCATAAATTATGGGCTAAGTATCACCTCTGAGCTCTACTTCAAAATCAATAGACCACATACATGACTCACCAAAAACTATAGAAGGGGGCAGTTGGGGGGAGAGAGAGAATCTTAAGCACGGCTCAGTCCCACCACGGTGGGATCATGATCTGAGCCAAAATCAAGAGTTGGGCACTCAGCTGAATGAGCCACACAAGGTACCCCTATATTGAAGCATTTTAATACTATCCTGTTGCCTTCACATATCAACAAATGAGATGGATCTTTCTTACCTATTGTCTAAATAACATAACCTTTCAAAGAAATAATTTAAAATACCAGCTCTGCTTATTATTTTCTTTCAGAAGTTTCACAATTTAAGTGAACGACTTGATTTATATTTAAGGAATGCGATACCAGCTAGTATAATAGAAGGATGCTTTGCCTTCTTCTTGTATTACCTAGACAAATGGTGGAACACAAGCACAGTGTTGCTGGAGATTTCCTGTAATGCAGGGGAACTTTGCTGTGGCGTGGTCGCTTTCTCAACCTTGTTTTTGAACACTGTGGCTTTACACTGGGTCTCTGGTTCTCCACACCTTGGAGGGAAGGAAAGAATGCAAGGTCTTTCATGCATCATCTCTCTGTTTCATCCTCCCTTATTCCCTGCTCCTTTGCTCTTAGTCTATAAACATAAACATAACCTCTTCCACTTTTTGTCTCAGTGAATTATAATCTACTTAGTCACCCAGCTTGAGAGTCAAACTCCCTTCTCTTTTCATTATCCAATAGGTATTCATCTTAACTTCCATATCACTCTTCAGTCTGCCCCTCTGCTTTACAAGGACTGATATTGCCTTTGTGGAGACCCTCATTGTTTCTCATTGAGCAGTGTCCATCATCACCTAATTGGGGCCCTTGCTATCATCTTGCCTTTCTCTTCCAATACATGTGCTATGTGACAGCCAAAAAACATCAAAGTTGCAAATTTGTGACTTTGCAGTACTAAACCTTTTTTTGAAGTTAAGTCCTAATAATTTAAAATAGCATAAAAGACTCTTTGTGTTTGGATCCTATTTATATACAAAGGTTCAGATGCCCTCACTTCTTCCCTGATCCCAGTGCTTTACCAGAGGAGTCACTTGCAGTTCTCTGGGTGGACTGCGTTTCTTTTCTCCATGTGAACCTCTGCCCTTATTCTTCCTGATGTACACGAAATTCTGCTCTCTCATCTGTCTTATGAATTTGTACTCATTTTGAAAGACATATCCGAAATCTCACCTCCTGAAGAAAGCTTTTCTAGACTCTTCCATGTAGTGTTAAGCAGACCCTCTAATCTATATGTCTAGTAGGCCAATATGGAACTTTGCTATACTAGTATACTAAAATTGGAACTTTGCTATACTATAATTACTTGATTTTTTTAATCACAGCAAACTTTGTTCTTTTTTTTAAATTATTATTGTTTAGTGGCTAGAGGTAGTATAATATCAAAGTTAAGAGTTCCAGCAAATTATAATTACTTGTTTTTATGTCTGTTTCAACCATCACACTGAAGTGCTCCCTTGAGGACAAGAACTAGAATCTATTTCATTTTTATATTCTCAGGGTCTAGTATATTGTCTGGAACACATAAATATTTATCAAATAAAAGTAAGTGTTCAAGGAGAATTGCTTTTTCTAATAATGCTCTACAGTCCCTTGTTTTAGAAATAAAGATAACATGGGGCGCCTGGGTGGCTTAGTCGGTTAAGCGTCCGACTTTCGCTTAGGTCATGATCTCGCGGTTCGTGGGTTCGAGCCCCGTGTCGGGCTCTGTGCTGACTGCCAGCTCAGAGCCTGGAGCCTGTTTCAATCTGTGACTCCCTCTGTCTCTGACCCTCCCTTGCTCACGCTGTCTCTCTCTCTCTCTCTCTCTCCTAGAAATAAATTAAAAAAATTAAAAAAAAAAAGAAACAAGGATAAAATTATCGATTTTTTTTTTTTTACCACAATTGATGGGTTGAGTCTTATCACTGAAATGTCAATGACTAAATTTAGTTTGGCAGAAACTACTTGTGATACTTCTCTTTTCTAGGAAGATTTAGTACATACAATTGGTGAGACTGCTGCACTGGGGGCAGCGGGAATAATACTGTGGGGAGGATATGAATACTCGGATTCAAAGGTAAGCAGTGATTTCTCAGTCAGCATCTTGAACATTTTCTAGATATTGTTTTTTATTTTACTTTTTCACATTAGAGCCAAATGGTTAACTGCTCAGATGACTTTAATGAAGTTCAAAGGGTATAGGAATGAACATTGTTTGAACACCTACTGGGTACCGGCCACCGTGGTTAGTAGTAGTGTGGAAAGAATACATGTTTTTGAATCAGGCAGCCCTAAAGGAGAATTCCATTTTTACGTTCTAGAAGTATAATCTTAGGCAAATTAATTCACCTCTCTAAGTCTCAGTTTCTCCATCTTAAAAAAAAGATACTGAAACAAAACCAACTCTGCAGGGATCAGTAGATGCAATGATACAGTTTTTATGTGAGAAAAATATAAATACTAAGTTTAAAAAATGAATATTTTTTCTTCCACACTAAGAAGGATAGATTTTCTAAAAATGATTCTTTATTGCCTAATTATCCATGATAGAAATGCTCCTGGGAGGAAAACATACATGTACTTTTTTAACAATCTATTCTTGCTAGTAATGCACACACAAAATAACTATTGTTTTTCACAACTGACTTTTCACATGTTGTTCCCTGTCGCATTGCCTGAGTGAACATTCTGAACCACAGCCTTTTCTCACTTCCAGGTATTAACAAGTAGTCTCGTTCTCAGGTAATAGAACACCCAGTCTCTAAAATATAAAAACAGCCAACACCATTTCGCATGGAATGAGTCAGGACAATGGAGCTGTTAAGAGCAAGAGGCCTGAAGTTGGGCCATTTGGGGTCCAGCGCTCCATTTTTGTCACTTATTACCCATGTGACCTTGAGCAAGTCATTGGCTCTAGGGTTTCTTCATCTTTAAAATGGGGGAAATAATAGTATACGTCTCACATGTACATGCCAAGTACATGCTGCATACTATTATGTGTGTTAACATTTCCTGCCCTTCTTCCCCATAACCCAAGCTTAAGTCTTAGGTATGGGGAAAAGGAGGAGGGGGAAATTTCTTTGTTCATTTTGTTTAAAGATGGGTGTTTGAGACTGGGTTGGAAAGGAGACAAAGTGGGCAGTATAAGTTTTATTTATTTGGGGCATTTATAATTATTTTTGCCTTTTGAAGTTCTTCCCAAGCAACTGCCAAGCAGTTGAAGTTCTTCCCAAGCAACTGGCTCTTTAGCTGGGGCTTGGTTCGAGAACCCCCATGTTGCACCCCCAAGGCTTAGTTCCTCAGGCAGTGGAAAGCGGAGGCTGGCATATGCTCAGATAGGAAAGGCTGCCAGAGATGCCATCTGGGAAGAGGATCAGGAGATCAGATTATAATGTGTTACGTTTGAAGAGCTTGTGAGACATGCAGGTGGGGATGTCACATAGGTAGGTGGGTGTGCAATTGGCTCAGGGATAAAGTCCGGGAGATACACATGTGGGAGTTCTATTTAACGCAAGGAGATGGGGTGAGAGTATCCAGAGAGAGTATGGCTATATGCAGTCTTAGCAAAGTCTGACCCGCAATGTTACATCTATTAAGTACCAGTGTTGAAGATATTTCACAATTATAGTTAAATTTAAAATAACCATGCCATATTAATGGTGATGATCTTCCTCCTCAGCCTTACCAAGTACAACACTTCATGTATTAATACCATCCATGTCATAAAATCACATTTTGAGAGTGATCCAAAGAGATCTCTGTTTTCTTACAGGAGGCCTGCTTATCTGTGCAAAAAGCTATCCAAGGGCCTTTGGGCCATTATGCTGTTAATGTGACATCTGCAGCCAAATTCTGCAGTCAAAGCCTATGTAACAATAACGGAAGATGTGTCCGAAAAACACCTGAGTCCTCCGCCTATCTGCATATGCCTGAAAGCAGCGCTAAGAAATATATTCTAAACAAGAGTTTCAGGTTCATCATTTCTCCAACTGACAAACTGAAGACAATAAAGGTCATGAAGAAGGGGTTTGTGTGTCACTGCTATTACGGCTGGCGTGGGGAATCCTGCCAGCAACACCCTTCAGATCTCTTGAGAGAGAAGAATAAGGCTCCTCTGACTAATGTTAATTTTTCAGTATTTCTCAGCATGAGCTTTATCATTATTCTGTTAAATTTTGTTACCCCTTATTGCAATGTCAATTTTTCCTTGAAAAACTGAAGAGTAGAAAATGCTGCTTTTCACCCCCTTTAATCTACTTCTAAATATTTATTGGCTTTAAAGTAAAAAAAAATTTTTAAGTGATCATTGGTTCCATTCCTTGATAGAGTAATTATTTACTGGATGCTAACTTCATGCTAGGCACTCATGATAAAGACGTGAACACACAAAAGTTCCTGCCTTCGGGGAGCTTAGATTCTTGTGAGAAATTGAGCAATAAGTAAACAATAAATACATATATATCAAATGGTGGTAGGTGCCATGGAAAATAGTAAAGCAGGGTGAAGGGATTAGGGTAAGGGAACATGGAAAATTGTATTTTGGGTAGACAAATAAGCCCCTAATGCTATGGCCTAAAGTCAGGAGAAGCAGGTGGCAAATATATCTGAGAAGAGCACCCTTGGGATGCAGAATAGAGATGAGCAAAGGCAAAAACCTTTCGAGGCGCTTGGCTGACTCAATCAGTTAAGCATCTGACTTCGTCGAAGGTCAAGATCTCACGCCCTGTTGGGCTCTGTGCTGTCAGCACAGACTCTGCTTGGGATCCTTTGTCTCTCTCTCTCTGCCCCTCCCCTGCTCTCTCTTTCTCTCTCTCTCTCTCTCTCAAAAATAAATAAAAGTTAAACAACAACAACAACAACAAAACCTTTAAATGGGAGCAGATTGGGAGTATTTCAGGACACCAGGAAGGCCAGTGTGATTGATGCAGGAAGAAAAGCAGAGGGAGTGGAGAGACAGGTCATTAAATAACTTTATTTGAGCTAAGAGTCTAAACAAAAGTACTTCCTTTTTTTTCCCCTTAAATAATTAAAGAGAAATTTCTGGAGGAAAGCCAGTCAAATAAGATATAGTACCTACATTAAAAAATAAATACACCCTTAAAAAATAAATAAGAGTACCTCTAGGATTAGATCGGTATTGCTACAATGTTCTTGAGAACTCCAATAATTTATAACCCATTGGAAACTTTGTAATAAGGGCATATGGGATGTGGAGCACACAGTAACATGGGAGCTAAAGAAGGCAACCATTATATTCTAGCTATTTGTGCTCCAGGGATTAGGAATTTCTAAATAATTCCAGTGACCCCAGGATAGTAAGTCCTAGTGCAAGAGGGAATCTATACTGAATACTGCAGGGTTCAATTTCATGAGAAGTGTCACTGGGGCTCTTAGTAATTGATTTGGCTATCATTCTTATCAGAAGGTAAGCCCTATTAGATTCCCATAAATTTCATATAGGAAATTCTTTGATTTAATATTTGGTGGTTTAGTAAAGTATACAGTGTCTAAGCAATTCATTTCAGTCCTCAATGCATGATAAGTCATTTGAAAAGTTCATGGGGTAAGATCACCTGGGTTGGTGATTGCCGGGAGCCGCACTGGCCTCTCTGGATGGCAGTCACAGCAAGGAAATGGCAGTATTTGCACAGCTCCTGCTATGAGAAATGAAAACTGGTATCTCCTGCTACTACTGGCTCATGTTGTGCTGGTATTGACCAGGCCTCACAATATTCCATATCAGACCAATATTCTGAACACAGATACCTCATGAGGAAAAGCATATTCCTGCCTTTGCAAGAGAGATTTTAGATGAAAGCTCTATGGATGATTGTCAAAAGGCTCTTCCTATGGGCCTTGCAGATCCAAGACTTAGGGGGTTAAGAACACAAGAATTACAACTAAGCCTGGCCCCGAGACAAAGAGCCTAATTTAGAGTTAAGGTACAGATAAGGGCAGAAATTAAGTTAATACTTACACCTTCTCCTAATAGGTGATGTATGGCAGTCCCTTCCCCAAGGCCTACTTTCTGCAAACACCCTCCCTTACAGGTGGCCAGGTTGAGGATAGAGAAGAGTAGCTAAAACTTTACCCACAAACAAGAGGCTGACACATTTAGGGCCCCCATGGTGTTCACACATTCAGCATCAAATAGGTTTCCACAAACAACTTATCAACCAACTCAAAAACATTCATTTGAGAGCCAGACAGAATGACTCTTAGCCCATCTATACACTTAATCTATGACCTAACCTTAGCATTATTAACTTAGAACAAATATGTATCCTGTCTTTTACTCTTTTACTTTTACTTTATTCTCTAGTTATAAGATTTACTTAACCTCACTATAATTGGAATAGTTCTGCAAGAATATTTCTGTAAAACCTGCTCTGTACACTTTCCAAAGCATCTTATCACAAAAAGTTATCCATTGTAAAAACTCCTTTTTCTGATGTCATGTTATCATTTAACCTATAAATAAAGACATCAAAACTGACAGGATGGAGATGCCTGCCTGGTAATCAGAAAGAATCACGGGGCTCTCTCACTCTCTCTCTCGCCAACACCGTCCATCCTTCAGGGACTCCTGGACCTGCTGGAGCCGGCTCGGCCTCCAGCAGGTGATCACCTTAGGTCAGATCACCTTAGTTGGCTAAGTGTCTGACTCTTGGTTTAGGTTCAGGTCATGATCTCATGGTTCCTGAGATTGAGCCCCATGTCAGGCTCCATGCTGACAGTGCAGATTCTCTCTCTCCCTCTCTCTCTCTCTCTGCCCCTTTCCTGTTTGTGCTCATTCTCTCTCAAAATAAATAAACATTCAAAAAAAAAAAAAGGAAGAAAAATTTATGTGGTCACTTGGACTGACCTCGTTATAATCCAGATCAATTTCTTTCAAAAACAAAACAGATTAGAGTATTCCAAATTATTATTTCCCTTAGCTTAGAGAACATATTTTTCTGTCTGATGTTTTCAAAATATTGCAATTTCACATGCATTTTATCTTGGCATACATAAAGAGTGTGGATAGATAGATCACACTCATATTTGGACTTGTTTGTGCATTCATTCATTCATTCATTCATTCATTTCCAGGAGAAGTCAAAGTTAAAGAAGCAGTGAAATAGAGTAAGCTAAATTTAGGGCTATTTACTAAATTCCCCTATTTTGTTGGTATTCTGCTGCACCAAGGCTGAAATTCCAGTAATTAAATTCTTGTGCCCAAACATTCTTGTGCCCAAATGTTTTTACAACTATTCAAGTTGGTACTAAGCCCTGATAAGGAAAAGGAATGGCTCCCATCCTTTTGTGATAAGTGTTTTATCTTTATGATATCAGGGTTTTGATAGGCAATAAATTCCATTAAAGAAGGAAAAGGCAAATATTATTACCATTTTGAAAATGAAGAAAATAAGATATGGAGAGAATGACAGGTATAGCCAGTTTTACCCACTGATCAATGGGTGCATCAAATATAGGACACACATCACTGGTCTTTATTATTTAAATTTACAGTGTCTCCAAAACAATTAGGACAGAAGAAAAAGAATTAAGGTAGATGAAAGAAAAAGGGAAAACCTATAGAAAATACATGGGAGAAAACAGGAAACATCCAAACCCTATAACCCACAGATAATCAATTATTTCGTAATAAAAAACATTAAATTTTATGTCACTTAAAAAAAACTAAAACCCAAGAAACAACCACATTTCTAATAGCTGATTCTTCAAAATTTTATTTTGTAAGAAAAAAATCTCAAGTTAAAACAGATTATGAATGGGATGCCTGGGTGGCTCAGTTGGTTAAACGTCCGGCTCGGGCTCAAGTCATGATCTCACAGTTCATGGGTTTGAGCCCCGCGTAGGGCTCTGTGCTGACAGCTAGCTCAGAGCCTGGAGTCTGCTTCAGATTCTGTGTCTCCCTCTCACTCTGACCCTCCCCTGCTCACGCTGTCTCTCTCTTTCTCTCAGACATAAATTTTTAAAAAACATTAAAAAACTTAAAACAGATTATGAAAAAACATTTAATTTTGTTGTAATGTATTTTGGCTTGCATAATTTTGGGTTTCCAGACTATAATACTGTATCATAAAAATGGGAAGTCATCAATTGTGTCTGAACCAAAGACAAATAGGCACACCTCTATTTTTCTTCTTCTTTTTTAAAAATTTAAATTCAAATTAGTTAACATAACAGTGTAGTCTTGGCTTCAGGAGTAGAACCCAGTGATTTATCTCTTACATATGACACCCAGTGTTCTTCCTGAAAAGAGCCCTAGTAAATGCCCATCACCCATTTAACCCATCCCCCCACCCACCTCCCACTGAGGGTTGCTGGCAGGGTGTTGGGTAGGGGGGGATGGGCCAAATGGGTGAGGGGCATTAAGGAGGGCACTTGCTGGGATGCACACTGGGTGTTATATGTAAGTAATGAATCACTAGATTCTGTTCCTGAAATCATTATTATACTATATGCTACAGAATTTGGATTTAAATTTAAAAAAAATAAAAAAATAAAAATTATAATTAAAAAATGAGTTTCTTTTGGCTTGCTTCCATCTCTGTTTTTATTTTATTTTTCCTTCCCTTCCCCTGTGGTCATCTGTTGAGTTCCTCAAATTCCACATACGAGTGAAGTCAACATCTGTCTTTCTCTGACTGACTTATTTCACTTAGCATAATACCCTGCATTTCTATCCACGTTGTTGCAAATGGCAGCATTCATGAAGAACCAGAGTGACTGAAAGATTGTCATAGGGATCTCCCCTCCCTGTATGTTTTTGGACATATTTACTCAACAAGGTTCTTATGTTGAATGGGAGGATGGACTGTATGCAGACAGTCAAAGGGGCTGAAGCATGTTGACAAGTCAGATGCCATCTGGAGCATGTGAATAGAAAACAGGCACTTTGGTAGGGACCCTCATAATGATCAAAGTAACGGGAAACTTATCATGAAAGAGGAATGTAATTCCTCATAGATTGAGCCGCCTTTCCTTTTTTTTATTCCCTCCATGCCCACTGGGGAAAGTCGTTCAGCTCTGTTTTTGTATTTGGTCCACTTGTCAAACTCTGAAACTACCTAGGAAGATCTTTCTTTGATTTTAAATGTCCTGGGGCCAAGGGGTGCTTGGTTGGCTCAGTTGGAAGTGCATGTGACTCTTGGTCTCTGGATTATAAGTTCAAGCCCCACATTGGATATAGAGATCACTTAAACGAACAAACCAACCAAAAAATTAAGTCTACATACTCTGGGAAGTTGAACGGTCTCACCAGTTCTGCCAAACTGGAAGAAATATTTCATTGATTGTTCTGATAATTAGTCCTCAACATACTTCATTTTTTGGATTTGTTGTCTCTGTACTCAGGGTTTCTCTCTCCAATGAAAGGAAGAGCTCATACCTCTGCAATAACTTTCTACTATGTCTTTTTTTTCTTTTAGTTTAAATTTCTATTTCAATTCTATCTGTTTCCAGTCTTTGGGTCATGTCACCACTTCTTGTTTTCAGCTTTATATAATATTTTTTTCCTAAGGATGTATGCTGCAAATGATGCAGTAAATACATGTGCTTACTGCTTCATCTTGAACCATTTGTTCTGGTAAATTCATGTTATATTTACTCGGGATGAAAGCCAATGCCTTACTGAGAGTTAATTATTCCATTATCATCAAAGACAGCCATTAGAATCTATTTTTTAAATACAATCTATTGTAGTACACAAAGCACTTGACCTCCCATTTTCTCTTTAATCTGGAAATCTTCTAAATACAGTTTTCTTTACCTCTCTATTTTCCAACTTAAGGCTCAATCAAAGTTTCCTTTCTTCTTTCTTAAGTCAGTGAATTTAAGTTAGGTGTTTTCAGAAAGCAATGGTCATTTATACCAATATGCTTTTAGGAGAGTCTGAGTTTGGTTATAAAGAGATTTAATGCAAGCCTCCAGTTTAACTTGGAGGACTGAGTCACCCCTGTAATAACATGTTTCTCTGAACCAGCACAGGCATCCTTTGCCACTCAACCTCTGCTTGGCATCAGCTGACTAAAAGGCCAGCAGCAAACAAAAGCAAAGGTAAAATATATTTTTTGTTCTGTTGGAAAAAAATGTAAGGACTGTTTTTAGAAATATGCTTTCTTAGGGGAGTGAGAAGAAAACTAATTTTGTTTTATTTCTTGGAATACCCCAATTTCTTTTCTGGCCTAACTTTATTTACTGTTCAAATATTGTACCTTTCAAAACGTGAGCTTGCTTTTTATGAACCTAACACTCTACAGAATACATGTCACTGATAGTTAGAAGTTAAAATTTCAGCTAGTTTTTTTATTATACGTTTATTTTTGAAAATGATTGTCATGTTAGTGACTATTTAAGGCTTGCTTCATTGCTCCTCTACGTGGATAATTTCTTTGAAAGGCATCTTTTTGCAATATGTTATCATAACCTAATACTTAACTCACAATAGCATCAGAATGTATTCCCCGAGGTAGATTAGAAAACCAACTGTAAATAAGACACAGGAATGTATGGCTTTATGACAGAGCTACAATTTTAATATTTTTTATAACTGATAGCTGTGAAGAATTCCTCAAGCCTACTTTATATAACTAAGGGGGTTTTATTTAGAATATAAGAGAATCTCTTTATCAGATAAATATTTTATTTTTGCATAATTTTTGGTGAAGGATTTTTTAAAGATCTGTTTCATTGTTATCATATCTATCCTGATAGGCAGTATTACAGGACTTATTTGGAAAAAGAATTCAGTTTTTAGGAAATATATGACATTTAAAAGGGTTCAGAAAATGGACTTTTTCATATAAATAGGTTTTTTTCTTTCCAAATACTGATAAAGGGACTGAATACTGAGAGAAGGCAATCAAGAGACATTTCCAATAAGGAAATCTCTTACTAAATGGGCAGGGATATACACATAGATAGCCAGCTTTCGATTTTCCAGAAAAGAAAGAACAAGTACCAAAACAATATAAGAGAGATAATCTTAAACCATTTAATGTGGAGAGAGAAAGTTTTAAAGTCAAGAAATTTCCTAATGATGAAGAAAAGAATTGTCTACTTCACTGCCTAAATATATCAAAAGTAAGATGAAAGATTTCAAAAATTATGAGCTGAATAAGATAGCGTAGGCAATAAAACTTGGTAAATCTAACGTTTTTGCCAGTTCCTGAATCTCAATACTGATGTTGATTTATTTCAGCCTCATTTGTAAATCAGAATTCAGTTTCATGATGGAGGGAAGAGGTATTGTTGAAGTATTCACAGTTTTTAACATTTAAGTGGAGTCACAAGAAAAGAGTTGAAAAGATGTTAAATGGAGAAAGTTAAAAAAAATCTAGAAAACAACAAGTTATAAAAAATTCATGTGCAGAGATTCAGAGTTCATATTCTTTATGATTTTTTTGAGAGTTATAATACCTACCATATTTTCTTAGCAGTACAATTTGTGAACCCAATTCTTTCCTGGAAAAAGCTTTATTAAGTTCAGTAAAGTTATACTTG
Source organism: Hyaena hyaena (assembly GCF_003009895.1). Lineage (NCBI taxonomy): Eukaryota > Metazoa > Chordata > Mammalia > Carnivora > Hyaenidae > Hyaena > Hyaena hyaena. The sequence goes on from NW_024080792.1 coordinate 1,958,974, forward strand.
CATCATCATCTATAATTACTCATTTCTTGAACTGTTAGTCTCCTTAGTGTAGGACATTCCTTGAATTTTTCAACATATAATAGAAGGGTAGATGCTGTGAACCTTTGAAAAGAATAGTTTGCAGTTGTCTTTTTTTCACAGAATGAAGTATTTTAAGGGAGCACAGGTCCAGTGCCCATAACAGGTCCAAATGAATGAGTTCCACATTCCCTCTTATCAAGAGCACTTGAAAAAACATATCCGACTCTTTGAGGAGTTCTATTTCTTAGACCTATTATACTGGGAGGCTCAAGAATTGGTTGGAATTGCTCTGCCTCTGACATAGGCATTCCAGAACAATCTCACTGCATTCTTAGTCCAACCCAGAACCCACAGTTGGAATATTTCTGAATTTCCTCATTGTAATAGGAGAACCTCTCAAGGTTACATTTGGAAATTAAAATCTATTTCCAAATATTTTCAAGTTATGTGGTTTGCAAAATTGAATGACACGAAATGAATGGCCTTGAATAAATAAACTTATTTTTAAGAAATTAAAAAGTCTTTGTATGAAAAAGTATTTATACGATATTTATTGTTAACTATCATTAATGCAGAAACTCAACTTTATTTACCAATATCCGAATGTAACAGAGGTCTCATGTCATGTGAAAGGGCAACCAAAGTAGAGAACACATTCTCTAATGATACGTTTAAGATTCATGCGAATTATTGATTAGATATTATATTTGGTGTTTCAACAGTTTGTTGGTATTTTTTCAGGAAACAAAGCATTGTCCATTTGGTGGCACAATAATACATTCTATCTGTCACTCAAACCTGATGGAGATCAGCCTAACTGGCACAGTCCACTGCATCATCAAGAGTTTCATCACGATCCAGCAGGTGTATCTGTAGGAAGCCTAGTGCCTTAGAAGAAGATATGAGATAGCTACATAGCTGACCATACAAGATCCAAACCTAAAGAATGAAGAAAAATACATACGAACATGATTTCACCAGCTCTTATTTTCTTCATGTGTCACAATCTTTTCAGGTCACTTAATTTTGAGTTTATGTTCAAGTTTACCAAAGGTTGATGGAGATATTTCAGGTAGAAACAGTGGTTGCCATGCCAAAGGGCACTACCAACTCAGGTGTGATTCAGTTGAGTAGCAGGAGATCAGATCACAGTGGTGAGAAGTCTAGAGAGCAATTCAGAGGGACAGTCATCTTGGGCAGAAAATCTGTCCTATGCAAAAATGTCAGCAAGAGGGTTACAGAGTTACAGAGAGACGTGAGGGGTGGGGTGGTGGGCAAGATTACATCCCATAATCACGCATTTTAAAGATTAGAATTTAAGTTCATGATTTTAATAACTCCCAACAGCCAACACTTTATTTAGCTTAGAAGCAGAAAACAGACATCTATCCTGTGTCTGAATTTGTAAAACACAATCATCATCATCCCCCCAAAAGACTGTATTGTGACACACTGGAAAGGCTAATTGAAACAATAAAAGTAAAAACTGAATATGAGAGACAATGATACTTTTTCTAGTGTGTTGATAATGGTAACTAGCCCTGGAGTCTAAGATTTTAACCCCTGCTTCATACTGGCTTCTGTTATATGTCATTGAAATTTCCTGATTTTGTGCTGTGAAATAAAATAATGTGCATAGCATTTTGTGGTACCTAATAATACTAATCAATTTCTTCAAGCCTATCTTCTGTGATTCTACTGAACATCTACTAAACCATTAACCACTATTAGGTTTTCTTTACCATAGATAATTAACCAATCTATAATTAGCCTTTAATACCCACATGTCAGAATAGAGTGGTAACTTAAAGCTCTAGCTGATGGTGTTGATTCAGCTACAAATAAAGGGAGGAGAGGACTTTCTTATTTCCTAAAAAAAGGCTTTTCTTGCCAGATTTCATAAAAGCATACCTTTTCTCAAATAACATTATAAAAAAAAATGATCTTTGTAATGCAATCCAACTCAGATGCTGCCTTTTCAAGAAGCCATGCCTGATTCCTTATAGTCAGAATCGGTTTGTATCTTCTTTATTTGTTGTTGTTTCAAGAGAACTCTATTAGTTTTTTGATTCAAATAATGGTTTTGAATAACTTCTTCATTAACATAGGACAAAAATCCCAGAAGTTGTCACTCAAGGAAATTTCACACACTTCTTCCCCTCAGCCACCAGCTCTCCTTTCTGGAGATAAGCAACATAATCAATCCTTGAGTGTCCCTCCAGATAGATTTCTTAGTACTCAAATTACATGTCTTTACATGAACAAATAAATATAAATACAAATGTAAGTATATCCCTTTCTCAAAAATAGTGGCAATATTCTATACACATCTTGTTTCTTAAAAATGTTAAATATATGTATGAATAGGTAATAAAACAAATATATATCTTAAAGAATAATTATGGTATCTGGTGAATGTCCATGTCAATATGTAGAAACAACCTCATTCTTTGTATAGTTGCATAGTTTTCCACTGAATGGAAGTCCACAGTTTAACTGCTTCTTAATAATGGACATTTGATTCCAACTTAATGATTATAGGCAAAGCTATAATCAATAACATAGAAGCAGAATTTCTAGGTAAATTTTATGCATTTGTAATTCAGATTGAAATTTCCAATTTTCTGTTTCCATTGGGAATGCTCCATGGTCTTTTACTCTTTCCTCATCACAAACAATTTCCTGTATCTGCACATTAGACCTTGCTCAGATTTTCACCTTGCTAAAATATGTACGCTATACAGAGAGATGTGTGCCATTTGTAAAAAGCCAGGCCAACCTTAGTTTCCAAGATATTCCTGTCAGAACTCAGGCAGATATGAAATGAAATCATTAAATTAAATTAAATTAAAACATTGTGATCTGGCTACAACCTTTGGCATCTCATAGGCCTGCAGCTTCCACTCCAATCTTGCACCCTGACATTCAGACCTAGTTTGTGGAGAATGCAGGTCAAACTCCCTTGGGTAAGGATGGTTCTAGTCCCCAGGCCTGGGGTTCTGCCTCAGTTCCCTTTCCCTAGCTCCTGTCTGTTTACCAAGCCTGGTATCCCAGCTCTTCCAGTCAATGGCGGGGTCATATCCTGGAGAAAGGGGGTGTTGTAAGTTATCACCTTGACCATGGACATTGAAAAGACTTACATAAAATTTCACAGACCACTAGATTGATTTACAGTTCAAAAACTTTAATTACAAAGCAGAAGAGTCAAATTAACCTAATGTTATTTTAAGGAGCTTAGTTAAAAACAGGTTGACAGAGGGAACGTTTTATGCAAAATGTGGTCCTAAGACTTTGTGTGCTTTTCCAAGAAAGCTGTTGATCTTGGCTGCAAGAAATTTCCAGTCCCAAAGGAAAGTAATACTTTTTTGACAAAGACTAAGTATATACACTCTTGCATACGGACAATCATTTTCTCTCTCAGATAGAATTTCATAAAATGCAAATGTTCTTGCTTCATAAAAAAATGTGGCCTTTCCCACTAAAGAGTGAATTTTCCGTGAGCAAGAGTGACACTGAAATAGTCCTTTTTATGTGCTCACAACACTTAAGCTTATTTTTTAGGAAGGCTGGAAGGGAAGTGGTTTCATATGACCAAGATAGTCTAGTAGTTTTAAAATTTGTTCAGATGGGGGAGCCTGGGCGGCTTAGTCGGTTAAGTGTCCGACTTTCGCTTAGGTCATGATCTCGCAGTTCGTGGGTTCGAGCCCCGCGTCAGGCTCTGTGCTGACTGCCAGCTCAGAGCCTGGAGCCTGTTTCAGAGTCTGTATCTCCCTCTCTCTCTGACTCTCCCCTGCTCATGCTGTCTCTCTCTGTCTCTCCTAGAAAAAAATTTTTTTTTGTTCAGATGAAGGGATATCAGTGCTCTTTGACAGTAACACAAAATAGAGTTATAATAAAACTCAGTACCTAATGATGAGTTGTGGGACATAAAAGGATATTATCATATAGTGGATTCTATTTAAATCAGTAGGCACTGAGTTCTTAAGAAAAATGCAGGGAAAAAACTTAATTGAGAAACTTCTATCCATTAAAGTGTATTTTTTCTTCTGTCAGAACAGCCAATTTTCACAGTATTTATATTTCATGAGAAGAATTTAAGAACCAGCAGGTTAAGACACTGATTGACAATCAGACCCAGGCAGGAACATCCTTCAGAGGAAGAAACAGAAGACTATCAGTGGCGTTTGCTTTAATGAGCTTTTATTAAAAGCAGGTTAATAACTAGTTCTGCAGAGCTGAGGGTACAGCTTTGAACTCCGTAGCTCTGCTGTATCTTCCATTCTGGTAAATATTGATGCTTATAGTTTTATTATTAGCAAAATATCACTTTGGCCAACACTTTCCTTAAAGGTTTGGAAATAAAACATTGCATTTTTACATTTCCAAAGAAATGGTGCTCATTGGGATCCCCATTTAGGGATTATGACTTTCAGGATAGCTTTTTAAACCTTATGGATTTAGGGGCAGACACTTAGCCCCTCAAAGGTTCTGATAACAAAATCTCAACGTCATGAAAAAAAGAAGAGTTGTAGATTTGGAAAATTAATTCCTTTCACAGATACATTACTAGATGGGTGTGTATGTTTTCAAAAGCCTTCCCAGAGTATTCCCTCTATTTAGAATTTAGACTTGCAATCAAAATTAAACCAAAACTAGCAGAATTAATTTATAGATTTATAATATTATTATTGTTCTCTGTGGCGATCATTAAAAATACTATGAAATGTTGAATATCTGGATTGCACCACTCACATCTGTGTCCTGGAGTAGTGCAAAGAGCTTCCTTAAAGGCTTCCTACTTCTCTCTTGTGCTCTTTCCCTTTCAGGCTTTCCTAAACTCAATAGCCCAAAGAATCCAGTTTAGCCCAGTTCAGTCCAGGTCATTCTTCTTGCAAAACTTTCTAATTCTTTCCAATCTCACTTAGAGTGAAAGCCAGAGTCCCAACAAGGCCCTATAAGACCCTGTCCCTTACCTCTCTCTTTTATCTAGTCACAGGGATCTCTGAAGTTCCTCAGACAGGGCACACATCCTCCTGCCTCAGGGCCTTTGCATCTGTGTTCCTCCCATGCTTTCCCAGACTCTTTCAGGCTTACTCCTTTTCTCTTTCAGAGCAGTGAAGCCTTCCCATCTAAAGTGAATCGCTGCTCTATTTTTTGCTCTGCCATTACTGCCTTCCAAGGTATTGTCTATTTTATTTACTTATCTTGTTTATTGTCTGTCTTCTCTGCAAAGATTTAAGCCTTGTAGGGCAGGGGTTTTGTTTGCTTTGGTCACTATCGTATTCCTGTTACTTAGGGTGGGAGCCTGGTTTATAGAAGGTGCTCAATAAAATTTTCCTGAATGCTAAGTACTGCCTTTATACAGGTGTCGACGCCCCTAAGACTACCGGGAACATGCCTGCAGTTAACTGGGCTGGGTTTATTACCAGTTACAGCCAGGGATAATTCCCAGCATGGGGAACTGTGAGGTTGCTCAGTAAGAGGGTAATCAGGAGGAGCCTCTGATGGAACTCAGGTTTTAGACGAGCGATCTGGCAGAAGGTCTAAGAAAACGGAGATTTTCTCCATATTGGATATTGTCAGAGAGCAAGCACATATCTATAATTGGGTGAAGAGCAGCAGGCATTCCTAAGATAGGAGAGAGGGAGGTTTCGTATTTGTGGGTTGCACAGTGACCTTGGCTTTATTTGTGCTTGGACAAAATGAAAAAGTGGCCTTGCTTTGTCTCATTTTATTACAGTCTGAGATTAAACTTGTGTGAGGTTGGTAGTCTGTGAAATTGTTTGTCTCATAGAAGAATAACATGGCATAGTTCTAAGTGCCTCCAGCTTCTGAAATCTGGATATTGCTTTTTTTTTTTTTTAACGTGTCACAAGCAACTAAACTTTTGTGGGGAAGGAGTGAGAGGGGAACTAGGAATAGAGGATAGGAGCTTCTCTGCAGACTCTTGTATCTGCACATGGCATGCCAATCTCTCAAGGGGACCCCCCTTCTTCACTATTCTTCACTGTCAGGATGGGGGAACCACAATGAGGTGAGGTTTGAGGCTGGCTTGATATAAGGCAGTCCCTGCTTTTCTGTAATTTTGTCATATTCCCCTCTAGTGGGCTAAGAAGATGAGAACTGTGAAGCCAAGTCAGGGTAGTTTCAGCCAAGCCTTCCTCACTATGGCTCTTCTCTCTAGCAAGAGACGGGTCTGAGGAGAAAACTACCTCCCATTACCCTCAAGTTTTCAGGGATGTCCCACTTTGCTGGCAGTCATTTGTTCAGAGGCCTTCAAAATGTCTTCACAGAAGTTTCCGTGTTGAAGGAAGGGAACTAGTCCTTCATACATGTTCCCAGAACAAACCCTACTCCTGTGAAGAGAAAATCAGGTGATAAAATTTAGGGGTAAAGTCCATGTGATACTCCTCACTCATCCCCACCCCCAATACCTTGCCAACTCTTCCCAAAATTGCACCAATTAGAAATTTGCTTAAAGAAGAAAACCTTTCTGGATAGATTGTGAGAGGGGAAGGAAGGAGGAAGAGGAAGGCTGCTGTTGGTTGAGGGTGGGTAATTGCACAGACCGTTATGCTGTAATGACTGGTCGAGATCCAGGTAAAGCTCGGTGGGATTTGGGTAGCATGGGCGGGGTGAGCTAAAGGGGTCCAGAAGAGTTCTGAAGCAAAGGGCATGTTTGGAAGGGAAGGCGTGCATAGATTCCCTGGTGAGGGAAAAAGGGTGGGTAAGCAGGCAACCAATGATTGCCTAATGGGGACAGGGGATCAAAAAACTTTCCAGAGGTGCCAGGTGAAGGGATCTCTTCCCAGAAAGCCATATTTAATTAGGAGAATGACAGAGGGAATACTGGCACTGTGACCTGCCTGCATGGGAAGCAGAAAGCTGGGACATACAGCAAGCAGAAGACAGAAGCACTGAACTTATTTACTTTGCCTGTATTTGTTGTGTACCCTGTACATTTTACTAAGACTTTGGCCTTCCACCTGCCATGGAGTGGCTACCCTCCAGTGACCAGAATAAGGGGAATAATAATATTCCAGGATAAGGAGAAAAGAATCACTTGGTAACTTTGTAATGAATGGGTGAGGATTTTCAGGCAGTAATGAGGGGGCTGACCAAAGGGGAAACAATAATCAGTGGAAAGCTATGTTTTGAATAAAACCCAAAGCAGAAAGTTTTTGATGGGATACACACACACACACACACACACACACACACACACACATATGTAGCCTTCTCTAACATGAGCTGAATTTTAACTTTAATGTGTTTTGTTTTGTTTTTTTCTGAGAGAGAGAGAGAGCGTGAGCAGGGGAGGGTCAGAGAGAGAGAGATACAGAACCTGAAGCAGGCTCCAGGCTCTGAGCTAGCTGTCAACACAGAGCCCGATGCGGGGCTCGAACCCGCGAACCGTGAGATCATGACCTGAGCCGAAGTCGGACGCTTAACCGACTGAGCCACCCAGGAGCCCTGAATTTTAACTTTAAATAAAAGCTTTCCCCCCCTATTAATGAACACATATGCAAGTAAATCCATTTTTCTTATCCCTAAGGCAGAATATAATTTAAAAAATCAAGAAAAGGGACATTTTTAAGGACCACGATTCTTATTGTATGCATAAAATTATATCCTCTTGAAAATACTGTTCTCTTCATAATTTATACCTTCAGGGTAACATATTTCATGTTACTAAGATGAGTAATCTTATCCATCTTTGTGCTGTGAAGGAACACATTTATTCAATTCACAGATATTCACGCAAATATCTACCTTCATAATTCTTTAAAACATATATATATGTTTAATATTTGTTTTTTATTTTAGAGAGAGTGTGAGTGGGGGAGGTGCAGAGAGAGAAAGGGACAGAGGATATGAAGTAGGCTCTGCACTGACAGCAGAGAGCCCGATGAGAGGCTCGAACCCCCCGACGACGAGATCATGCCCTGAGCCAAAGACAGCCGCTCAGATGACTGAGCCACCCAGGCACCGCCCACCCAAACTGATATTCTGCTTATATCCGTTTTACTTAGCACTTCTTAAATGTCTTTGAATAAAGTTTCACACATTATTTTAGCAATTGGTCAGTTCAAGTTTTCTATTTTTCATAAATTATTTTAAATTTTGGGTTGCCTTACTGTCCTAGGCCTAACAAATGCTATACGGTTTAGCTGGTGACCTCTAGCGGCTAAAAATGAAAATTACGTACAATATGCAGCACACTGCTTTGCTGACGGAGATACTCAAAAGCCACAGATTCCGCGAAAAAACTTCCGTCAGTCTGAGTTTCTGGTTGTAAGCGACCGAAACGAAACCCCACTGACTTGGGCAGAAGCGTGCTGTCCCATGAGGACAACCGGGCCCCTTAACAGCAACACCATGGATATCAGGTTCTGGATGTCCCTAGAGGCATCTGGATGTCCTGCTACTTTTGGACGCCGGAATTTCTGGCACTACCACCTTCCAGGCTCTTTGATTCCCAAGATCTCAATTCAAAATCCAGAGTAGGATAGATCCTGACGGCGATCGCACATCCTCACCCTAGCTGCAAGGAAAGCTGGGAAAGCATTTGACCATTTTGGCTTAGCGAGGTAACACAAAGTTGTAAGGTTAGATGAGATGAATATTTTATCAAGTATGTAAGCTTAGTGCCTAGGATTTGATGAGTTTTCAAAAATGATAATGGGTATAACTTTACATTTTTATTTGATCACGAGCTTTTTTGAGAGCAAGGACCACATCTTACTCATTTTGTATTCTGGGCATAGGGTCTGAAGTTCCAGGAATGCTTATTGAATTGCATTGCTTGCCCCTGAATGGAAACTAAGTCACTAGGCCTGCTTCTATATCTCAATTTATTTATAGTCCTCTTTAAAATCTTTAAATAAAAAACACTTTAAAACATAAATACATAGCAGCAAGAATAATATCCATCCAGTATTTGAGTCTTTTTCCTCAAAATTATCACTAATAGAAAATTACTTCTCCCTACAGGCCTTCCACAGTACATTAAAGAAGAAGATAAGGTTTTATCTTATCATGAAAGTATTATCGGAAGGACAATTAAGGTTTTGTGTTATTCAAACTGTACATCTCACATCATGGCTGCTCATACTCTTTATTCTGAAGTCTAGCTCTTCTCTAAAACCTGCTCGACTTCCAGTTTATCAAAGGAAACCTTTTATAGCTGCTTGGAATGCGCCAACGGATCAGTGTTTGAAAAAATACAATATAAGACTAAATTTGGGAATGTTTCAGCTGATTGGAAGCCCACTGGCTAAGGCCAGGGGGCAGAATGTCACCATATTTTACGTCAACAGGTTGGGATACTATCCGTGGTATACATCACAGGGGGTTCCCATTAATGGGGGTCTCCCTCAGAACATAAGTCTGCAAGTACATCTAAAGAAAGCTGACCAAGATATTAGTTATTATATCCCTGCTGAAGATTTCAGTGGACTTGCTGTTATCGACTGGGAATATTGGCGACCCCAGTGGGCCCGTAACTGGAACACAAAAAACGTCTATAGACAGAAGTCAAGAAATCTGATTTCTGATATGCAAGTGAATGTATCAGCTACTGATATTGAAAAAATAGCCAAAGCAGCATTTGAAGAAAGTGCAAAAGCTTTCATGAAGGAAACCATCGAATTGGGAATGAAGAGTAGACCCAAGGGCCTCTGGGGTTATTATTTATATCCCGATTGCCACAATTATAATATTTATGCCCCGAATTACACTGGGTCATGCCCTCAAGAGGAAGTTTTGAGAAACAATGAGCTCTCTTGGCTCTGGAATAGCAGTGCTGCTTTGTATCCTTCTCTTGGTGTCCGAAAATCTCTTAGAGACAACAAAAACGTTTTGCGCTTCTCACAATTTCGGGTGCAGGAATCTATGAGGATCTCCACCATGACATCCCATGATTATGCTCTGCCTGTGTTCATCTACACGAGGCTAGGCTACAGAGATGAACCTTTATTTTTTTTTTCTAAGGTAAGACACCCCTTGCCGAAGATGGGGGGCTTTCCTCCCTATCTCTAAAGGAAACATTTCTTTGTTAATTATGTTTTTTGAAGAATTGCCAGTTAGTGGTCATTTAGAAAGGAACCTAATTCTTTCTTCAATTAGCCATCCTCTTAGACTCTTCACTTACACAAACTGAATTTTAATCATCTTATTTACAATTATTCTTTTAAGGAACACAGTGTGGAGGGAAGGTTTAAAGTGCTAAGAACCAACTATTACCGCCTCCTCCTCCCCAACTTTGATGATGCTCCCTCACCGTTGGCCTTTATTGAAATGGTTGGTGGTGAACAGGCTGGAAAATCAGAGAAGATGTTTTAAAATGGAACAATTTGGGGCCCCTGAGTGACTCAATTGGTTACGTGTCCAACTTTGGCTCAAGTCATGGTCTCGTGGTTCGTGAGTTCCAGCCCCGCTTCAGGCTCTGTGCTGACTAATTAGCTCACACATGTGGAAGTGTAATTGGAAGCATTCTTGCTTCTGGCCTCACTGTCTAATGTAAGAGAGAAAAAAAAAGTGTTCTTTTTCATGTATAATACCAGTTTTCATAAAAGGTACGAGGCACAACAATGTGAACATATGAACACTAGTGAACTGTACACTTCGAAACGATTTAAGTAATAAATTTTATATGTGTCTTTTTACCATAATTAAAAATTGTTTAAAATTTAAAAAAAAATTTCAAGAAGCATAAGGGTGAATCTGCAAAAATAGGTGGATCTACAGACTTAGCCATCTGGTTTATTCTTGCCTCATGACCAGAGCTAATGGAAAGTAAGAGTGGTGCAAGTTCTCAAATTCAATCATAAATTCATCACTGGTAGATGGTTTTGCAATCCTAGGTTAAGACCTACAAATAAAAGTTTTATTCTGTTTATTTTACTGTAGTAGCATACTATTTATTACCTGGTGAGGGAGCATAAGGCAAGCTGACAGGCCGCAACCGCCTCCCCGCCCCCACCCCCACCCCAAGGTGGGAGACGTGTGATATTCCTTGGGCACTCCTGGCTGCCCAAGAACAAAGGAAAGGGGAAAACAAATGGTTAACTGATAGAGATCATAGTCTCAGGACCTAAGTCTCCCTCACCCCTCCATAGTTCTGTGGGAAACAAGAGCAGAAGGAAATGGCAGATAGAACTAAATTTCCTTATACCCTGCAGCCCATTGACAAATACTTGAGGCAGGCAGAGTAAAATGTTTCTCCGGGAACTCCCTACTGTCTTAATGCTAATACTTTGCCAGAGGGAAAAACAACCTTAGCTTGACAATGGCTAGGCCTGCAGGATCTTGTAATCTTCTTCAGCATATGAAAATCTCACTGAACCCCCCCACCCCCACCCCATAGTATATAACCAGTCTCTTCCCCTGGTCCAGGGCAGCAACTCTTGCTGCCCACCATCCTATCCCCTTCGCTGAAGCACCAAAAGCATCACCTTTTTCACCAGACACCTTCAAGAATTCTTTCTTGGTTGTTGGCTCTGGACCCCACAAACCCCACTGTCACTCCAAAAACCCCTCATCATTTCCCACGAACCATAAGGGTAACTTACAAAATAGATGAACTTTCAGCCTAATTTCTCTCCCTTTTTTTTTTTTCTCACTTTGCTACTCTAGTCACTCAGATGGAAACTTCTAGAGGTAAAAATCTACAAGATGCCACTCCAACGGTTGGCCTTGAATAATTATGTGTAAACTTTCTATGATATAAAAACCAGAGACTTGTTCAGGCCTTCACATGGGTATTCTAAGATACTACTGGGTACTATGAGTTTATCACATTTCTTCCTTCCCCACCATTACAAGTTTCAATTCACCAGCGTGTATTAAAATATAAAGACGCACTGAGTGCGAGGCATCTAAAGGAGGCTCAGGAAAGACCCAGGTGAGGTACAGCTTAATCCTCAGAGGAGGGAAAGACACCGATGTATCAGGACTTGGTAAACGCTATGCCTTGGATGCCATTAAGGAGACGCGTAGGGAAAAAAAGTATTGTGAACTGATACTTGTACTTCCCAGAAAAGTCGGCAATAAATGATCGAGAATGATAGGAAATCAGTACTGCCTGGGAGGTTTAAACAGCTATCTAGATCTTCACAAAATAGTCTTGACCCTGGAGCTTAAATACTACTTTCTTCTATGAAACTTTGTTTCCTTTTCTATATTTGGCTCAAATACGTTTCTATCTTTGGTGATAATAAATTCACTTTGGGAAGAAACAATAAACTTGACGGGACAAAGCAGTCATTTCAAAAGATTAGTTTAGACTCTTGGTACATTCTGCACATTCCATAAACCTAGATAACTTTCCCTGAGTGGCCGCGACATCAGAAATATTTATTCTAAGTAAAGAAGGAACAATAGTTAGGCTCTCATGTAGCAACAATTCTCTTTGGCAGTCCCAGGAATCATTCTGGAAACTTTCTGAATGGAAACGTATTTCCAAATGTCTTAAACCATCAGTTTACCCACCAGTTTACTCTCTTCTCCATAAAAATTCTGCCCACAAAGTTTTAAAAACCTGATATTCCTTTGTACCAAGTCATAAATGACTAATAATGGCTTCCATTTCTAATTTTCCCAAAGATAGCTGCACTTTAGTTACTTTTAAAAGATTATTTATTTATTTATCTTTAAAATGTTTATTTTTTTATTTTTGAGAGAGAGAGAGAGAATGAGTCAGGTAAGGGCAGAGAGAGAGGGGGACAGAAGATCTGAAGTGGGCTCTGCGCTGACAAGATCTTTATCAATAAGTAGCAAATTTCTTAACCTGTCAGACCTCAGTACCTCATTGTTTCAATCTATAAAATGGGACAGTATTATCTGCCCTACCTGCCTACCAGGAGTTTTATGAAAATCAAATGAGAGCATGTATATGAATATTTGAGGCACTACAAAAACATATGTTGTATAGCTGTCACTTTTAACAGGTACTAAAGCCTTGAATTTAGAAAGGAACTATCTAGGAATGAAGTCTCAGTCAGCAACCACAGCTTGATGGGATGATATAGGGACAGTTAACACCTTATTTCAAATGAGAGATTGTTTACGCTACTTACATGTGCACAACTTGAATAGAACTTGATGCTATGTTTTAAAAAAATAATGAAAGGAGTTTTGTTGGCGAATAGATTTAAAGATCTTTTTCTCTAAAATTAATTAACATCCCCTCTGCTGATGCACAAGGGAGGCTCATTAGTGAGACTCCAGCTCCCCACAGTGGGCGCCTTACTTACATGCACTGTGGTGAGCATAAGGCAGTGAAACCTTATGAGTGCAAAGAAAACACTGGGACCTGGAAGATTGGTTGCTGTTACATCGTCCACTACTGTCTTATTTCTTCTTTCCCGTGACACCACTCCTGTGGCTCATGCTTTTACGTGGTCCTTGTCTATTCCCAGAGGCATCTTTTTAAAATTTTTAAATTAATGCTTATTATGTATTTTTGAGAGAAAGAATGCAAGTGGCGGAGGGGAGAGAAGGAGGGAGACACAGAATCTGAAGTAGGATCCAGGCTCTGAGCTGTCAGCACAGGGCCCAATGCCGGGCTTGAACTCATGGACTGTGAGATCATGACCCATGCCAAAATCAAGAGTTGGATGCTTCACCGACTGAGCCATCCAGGCGCCCCTGTTCCCAGAGGCATCTTACCTGTGACTTCCCTCACTGAAAAGTGCCCTTGCTCTTGTGGTCCCCAAACATAGCCGCTCTGTGATTCATTCCAATATCCTGCTCTCAGCTAGGGGACAGTGAACTAATTTGGTAGAGAAATTTGTATTAATATCTGCTATTGACTCCTCACCTCCAGTCAACATATGCATGAAGACCTGTCATTTTGAATCAGTTCCAATAAACTCTGATAATGACTCTAAAAGACACATTGGGAAGAAACTAACGTTTCCTCCTGGTAATCAACTTTAGAAAGTGTGTGGGTTTCATTGCAAACATCTGCAGCTTCCTTACTTACTGAGCATGGATTAATAACCTATCAATACAAATTGTAAATACTGTGTCTCCCTCTTTCCTCTGATAGCAATGCTTTAACCCAAAGGAATTCATGGGAATTTTGGGGTTTCCAGTTCAACATGGTAAGAAGCTTGGACGTTGCCACTCCACCCTAAAAAGTTCAAAGTAAAACAAACTGAACAATCAACTCTTCTTAGATTCACAAAAGAAGTGAGGACACAGGGCAAGTTGCTGCCCTCAAAGTTAGGGAAGCAGATAGGTGAGTGTAGAGAACTAAAACTTATTAGACCAGAAACCTCTGTGGGAGCCACTGCCAGAGTTGGGAAACCTCAACCATAATTGACAAATTGCTGGAGGCTCAGTGTGGACAAGTCCAGGGTCTCCGTCATGGGTAGGGATATACTTTTGTGACTTCTACCTCCAAAAGCTTATTAAGTACTCATAGTGACTATCACAGGAAAATCTCATGCACCTGGTAGGGAAGAGGAGGAAAAGAACCATTTTGAATACTTGAGAGCCTTTTGTTCTTTTTTTTAAAAAGTTTTTTAAAATTTATTTTGAGGGAGACAGAGAGAACAGGGGACAGAGAGAGAATCCCAAGTAAGCTCCATGCTGATGTGGGGCTTGATCTCAGGAACTATGAGATCGTGACCTGAGCTGAAATCAAGAGTCGGATGCTTAACCGACTGAGCCACCCAGGTGCCTCAGAGCCTTTTGTTCTTCTTAACAAGGTCTGTCTTCAGGAGAAACTATTTAACCAGAACCAAACCCACTGGAGACTTATCAGATCCTAAGTGAACTAGGGGAAGGGAAATACTCAACTCTAGCTGGCTCTAGTCTTCCACTAGCAGGAAGGTAAATGCCCTGCTCTAACCCCATCTAGCCAGCCTATCCTATCTAAGAAGAGGGAAACATAACTGATCAACCTGTGAATTCATAGTCCAGAGGCAAAGGCTCACTAAAAGACTGAGACCTAATCATAGGACTGTAGAACCCTTCCATTCCCCCTACATCTTACTAGCACATTTACTGAGTGCCTATTTATAGCAGTTCCTTTTATGAGCTATTTGCCTACCAAAAAAAATTAAATCATGTCTAGCCACCAAGAAAAAACCCCAAAAGCTACAGGACATTCTAAAAGGCAAAAAACAGAATTTGAAGAGACAGAGCAAGCAACAGAACTAGACTCAGATATGGCAGGGATGTTGGAATTATCAGACTGGAAATTTAAATCAACTGTAATGAATATGTAAAGGGATATAATGGATAAAGTAGAAAGCATGCAAAAACAGGTGGGCAATGTAAGCACAGAGATGGAAATTCTAAGAAAGAATCAAAACGAAATGCTAGAGATCAAAAACACTGTAATAGAAATGAAGAATGTCTCAGGATATCTCAATAGAACCCTCCAAAGCTTAAAAGCAAAGAGAACAAAGACTGAAAAAACCAGAAGAGTCAAGAACTGTAAGATAGCTGAAAAGGGTACAACGTACATGTAATAGGAATTCATAGAAGGCCATTGGGAGATTTTGGCCCTCTGATTACATCATGTGAAAATGGCTTCACTGCATTCAAAGTGAGTGGAGGGAGAAGTCCTGCTCCATTATATCTTTGCCAAAAGAGGCAATGGACATGGACCCAGTAGAGTACTCATTCTGGGCACCACATGGATGGCTCCTCCTCTGTCCCATATTCACCGTATCATAGATAATTTTTAAAAACATTTCATTTCCACTAACTCATTAGAGCCTCATGAAAACTCCTTCCTTTCCTGTTACGTCAGGTCTGATCTATTCAGCAGACATTGTGGTCACAGAAATGGAAACAGATTTGAGCCTGAAAGAGAAATTAGTTCAAAGCAAAATCTCTTCCTTTTTTGAAGATTTCCAGAAAAAAAAACTTAAAAATTGAGATTATAAAGCCTTTAATTTGAGTGGACTATAAAAGTGTCAGCTAAGAAGATTTATCTCCCAAGTGTTGATATTAATATAAAATGCCCCAGGTAAAATTCAACTGTGAAGTTCTGGTTTTATTTACTACCAAATCACCCAGTTACATTTTCCAGCATATAACTGATGGAAATTCATCCTTGGAGTAAATGGTGAATGCTTAGTATCTTTTGTTTTGTTTTGTTTTGTTTTCTAAAGTTTATTTTTTATTTTGAGAGAGAGAGACAGAGAATCCCAAACAGACTCTGCACTCTCAGTGCAGAACCTGACCACACAGGGCTTGAACTCACGAACTGTGAGATCATGACCCATGCCAAAATCAAGAGTTGGATGCTTCACCGACTGAGCCATCCAGGCACACCCCTGAATGCTTAGTACCTTAAACAGTGAGAGAATAGACTATAATTTAGTAACCTTATTCAGGAAGCCTGCCATAGATGCTTAAATTAAGAAACCAACTACATACCTTCAAATTCTAATTTCCTTCTGAAATGGCCTGGTTCATGTTAATCTTTAAACACTAAAACAATAATCCTTTATGATTACAAAACCAAAATTCCCCTGGTGAGATTCTATTTTTGCCTGCTTAACCATACTGAGAGAAAGTCTGGCAGCTTTACCATGACTAGATGAATCACAAATAAAGCCCATTAAATCAGAGACTTTGAAATGATACATGAACAATTTCAGAGACCAAATACAAGGGCTGGACCAAGTCAGAGCCTGCAGGTCC
Organism: Hyaena hyaena; assembly: GCF_003009895.1. Taxonomy (NCBI): domain Eukaryota; kingdom Metazoa; phylum Chordata; class Mammalia; order Carnivora; family Hyaenidae; genus Hyaena; species Hyaena hyaena. Next base: position 1,975,663 of record NW_024080792.1, read on the forward strand.
TTAACACTGTGTTACTTTGCTTGGCCTTGGGGTCCAAGTGACACGAAACCCCTCTGAGGGGGGACGTCTTCAGAGGGATGTTGAGAACTGGAAAGAGAACTTAGCCAAGAGGAAGTGAGGTGTTCTTCACATTTAGAGAAGCAAACACTTTTGGATTCTGTTTCTGGGTCATGTACATAAGGCTGGTTTGTGTGCATGTGCCCCTGGTCGACTTTGATTAAACAGCTTCTGGTGACTATTTACAGGCTGATTGTCATCAAAATAATATCTTGTTTGGGAAAATGCAAGTTCTTCTTCAAAAATATTTCATGTTTTTCCATATTATTATGGAGTTTAATTTTTGAAATTTTACTTTTCATGCAACATGTGTGATACTCTAAGAAAATGAAGAATAAGGATGCCTGGCTGGCTCAGTTGGTGAAGCATATGATCCTTGATGTCAGGGTTGTGAGTTCGAGCCCCACATCGGGTGTAGAGATTACTTAAAAAATAAAATCTTAAAAAAAGAGTGTGCTAGGAGATGTACCAGCCTCGCTGGATGACAGTCACAGCGAGGAAATGGCAGTGTTTGCACAGCTCCTGCCGTGAGAAATGAAAACTGGTATCTCCTTCTGCTACTACTGGCTCATGTTGGAAATGAGCCTGCGGGTATTGACCAGGCCTCACAATATTCCAAATCAGACCGATATTCCCCACACAGATTCCTCATAAGAAAAAGCATATTCCTGTCTTTTCAAAAGAGATTTTAGATGAAATCACTGTGGATGATTTTCAAAAGGCTCTTCCTATGGGCCTAGCAGATCCAAGACTTAGGTAATAAAGGGGGTTAAGAACACAAGAGTTACAATTGAGCCTGGCCCTCAGACAAAGATTCTATTTTAGAGTTAAGGAACAGATAAGGGCAGAACTTAAGTTAATACTTATACCTTTTATAACTGGTGATGTATGGCAATCCCTTCCCTAAGGCCTACTTTCCACAAACACCCTCCCTAACAATGGCAGCTGGGATGAGGATAGATAAGAGTAGCTAAAAAAAAACCCAAAAACAAAAGCCGACACAATTAGGGCCTCCATGGTGTTTACACATTCAGCATCAAGTCAAAAAAGTTTCCACAAACAACTTGTTTCTGCTTGGAGCACCGACCCCCAAGGCATCTTGTGATCAGCATTTGGAGTGACTTACTCTGGCTTTGAATATGCTGATTGCTCCCTGTGAAGGAACCTATTGAGAAACTTCTTCTTTTGTGATTATGGGAGCAAACATTGTGTTTCCTGAAAGATCTGTTTTTCTTAATACTTCTCCTTAAACAAACAAGGTATTGACCCCTGCTCACAAAGGACCTTTTTATGCTAAACACATTGTCTTGTATGCTAAAGATACCTTCCTTCCCCATAGGATAAACATCTAAGTCACCTACCTCAATCACTATTGATAGAGGTTATGCAGAAGTCTTCTACAAATCTATGTTCTGGAAAGTTCTTACATATCAAAGAAATTTGTCATCAGAAATCATTGTCTAAGGCAAATGCCACTTGTGTCATCCCCCAAACACTTAATGATAAAATAAAGTTGAGCCCTAGTCAGAGCAGAGAAGCCTGCCTGGTGACCAGAAAGATTCTCGTGGCCTCTCTCATCCCTCCCTCGCCGACACTGTCCATCCTTCAGGGACCCCTGGACCTGCTGGAGCCGACCTCTGGAAAGAGTGGAAAATCATACTATTATAATGAATTCAGCCTCTAATCCTAATCCCTGGCATGCTGTTTAATATCCAAATGAATCATAACCTCTACTTTCTTCAATCCAGCAAGACCTAATCAGTACCATTGGAGAAAGTGCTGCCTTGGGAGCTGCAGGCATGGTTATCTGGGGAGACATGAATTTAACTTCATCTAAGGTAAGGTAGGATCTTGAAGGCGTAGTTAATATTATTTAAAGTATTTGTTCTTTTCTTCTGGAGCTAACTCCAGCGGGAGCTCTCCTGGCTCCCACAAAAAAAAAAAAAAAAAAACCAGCTTTAGGATTAGAGTCCAAATCGGTGTCCAATACATAGAAGGTGCTCAATAATATTATTAACTTCTGTTAAGATAGTAATAAGAATACTGACATTTGTTGACTATTCATTATGTGCTAGGGTTGTGCTAAATGCTCTTTGTTTTGAGTTTGCTTACTTACTGGTCATAATAACTCTTATGAGGTAAGGACTACCATCCTCATTTATAGAGGAAGAAACAAGAGAGGAAATCCAACTAGGGTAGCAGCTAGTTAGGCTAATTAATGGTGAAGTTGGCATTAACCAGAGTTTGACTCTGGAGCCCTTGCATTTAACTACTATTAAATGTGCTATATCCTATTTTGAGAAGAGGAAACAGATGGTAACTTTTTAATCTCCACATTGAACGATTTTGTCCTCTATGGGGAAATTAGCTGAAAATTAAGAGCGTTTACAGTGTGATTTATATGTCCCTTCAAATTTCTCCCAGTTCAGATATTACTTGCTCCAATAATTCTTCCTGGTTTTCCCCAATTCACATTAGTCACAATCTCTTTTGTATTTCCAGATGTTTGTTTATATCTCTATAGTCTGATACATTTTCCTGGAATTGTATCCTCAACATTTTGTTAAATTAAATTTTTTTGCAAGTTCATTTTGATCTGATATTATTCTTAGAATTTCAAAGGCTCAACTTGTTGCAGCCAAGATAGTTTTCATGAAACTGGGAAAATATAAAGTTAAAAGTCTCCTCTCTCCAATAGGAGAATTAGGTAGAAATGGGGAGAATCAATTTCTGACTCTCCAGGTGTGATATTTCTCTTCCAGCCCATGTGACTCACGAGTGGAGCCTCATCAGGAAGTTTATGCAGGAAGTGCATAAACCAGGTGGCCTCTGTTTAGAACACATAAAGGGAGCCACAAAAAACATGATGTAGTCAGCCTTCTAAGCTTTCTTGTGTTTGACTTGTATACAGAAGTCTAGAACCCAGGGCAGTTGATATTTGAGCATGATTAACAGGAAAACCCAGGAAGCTAGAGGTTGACAATAAATCAGTAGAATATGAGGATTCAGGTTCCTATACAACCATGAAAGGTACCGCAACACCCAAAAGGTGGCCAGAGGACAGCAGCTCTGGCATGATTTCTAATTTGGGTTTGTTCTTTTTTTCACATGCATTAACTTGGGAGCTAGAAGGAGAAAAAGAAGATGTAAATTGGAAGCAGGCAAGTCATTATATGCTGACTCGGGGGCCCATTTGCAAGTTCAGTTGCTTAGCCCCTAGTGTAACATAGTTTCCATCTCCTGCCCCTTGGACCTTTCATCCTTTCTGGTCGTCTAGATACCCTCTGTTACAGCACCTGAGCCTCAGAGATCATCCACTGGCACCAACATGTTAGGTTTCCCTCAAGTCCAAAGAACTGCCTTGTGGGCATAGATGCTTTAATCGTACTGGTACCAGGAAGAACACTAAAACCCCTTTGTTTCCACATTTCTAGGGTAACTGTACAAAGGTGAAGCAGTATCTGAGTTCTGACTTAGGGAGCTACATAGTCAACGTGACAAGAGCTGCTGAGATCTGCAGCCTTCACCTCTGCAAGAGTAACGGGAGATGTTTAAGGAAGATATGGAACTCCTCGGATTACCTTCACTTGAACCCTGCAAGTTACTACATAGAAGCCTCTGAGGATGGAGAATTTACTGTGAAAGGAAAAGCATCTGATACAGACCTGAAAGTGATAGAGGAGAAATTTTCCTGTCATTGTTATCAGGGATATGAAGGAGCTGACTGCAGAGAAATGAAGACACTGGATGGCCGCTCTGGGCTCTTCTCTTTTTCTGGCTCACTAATAACACTATGCCTGCTGGTTTTAGCAGGTTATCAAAGCATTCGGTGGTGAGATAATTGAGTCTGAAGGGAATTGTATGGCCTGTAATCACTTAGAGAAGAGAGGAAAGCTAGGACAGTTTTTCTCTCTTATGAAATCCATTGAGAGGTATCATAAGTAGACATTATGTATGTCACGTAACATAAACAGGGACATACTGCTTTATTTGACTCCGATTTGGCTGAGAAACCCGATCCAGGAATAAAATCAGTACATTCTTCTTCATTACTTGAATGCTTAAGTTGTATTTAAACTAGAGTTAATATATTTTAGTCTTTATATGAACGTGTGTGTGTGTGTGTGTGTGTGTGTGTGTACACATACCAATTTAATTGTTGGTTTCAAAGACTGGTTTTTCTGGCTAGAAATTTTATCAAATACAGATTACTAAGTAATTATCTGATTCAACAGAAGAGGTCACTGCAGGGTATGAACTTCAGTCACTCAATATACTGAAGAGGATCAAACGCAGAGTGTCAGTTCCAGCCTTTGGTTCCCACTGGGCTTCTCTTTCCCACCTGAGCTCACTGAGCACAGAACCAGGTCCTGGAGGGATTTCCCATAAGGGTGCAGAAGCTAAGGCAAGGGAGTAGTTCCTAAGTCATTACAAAGCCGTCTCTTCTAATATGGTGCTTCTCACCCACTATGAGTCCTCTTACTGACCCTGGCAATTTAAATACTGTAAAAGGCTTAAGGATAATATCCACGCTTGCCTAGGCTGACATTGCTCTAGATCCAGAAATTGATGTCATGCTAATACAAATGTAGTTTGTGTCTTTGCAAGCAAAAATCAGCACTGAAAGAAATACTTAACAAACAGTTAAGGGACCTAGAAGTGCTATGGGGAAGGGGTTCTGCCAATAAATATTTGATATTTTGACCCCCATATATAAGTTCTGAGCAGTGTAGTTTTAAGGTCAATTTGAACTTCATTTGAACTGTGGTTTCACTGTCCATCTAGATGTGTGACTCTGAGCAAGTTATTTTTATTTCCCATTTTCTCACTGAAATTTGGTAATATAATTCTCACCCCAGTGAATTATTCTGAAGAGTAAATGGAATGGTACATCCCATGCATACTTTGGCTCTTAATAGATGTTGCTAATCTTTAAGTATCTCCCTGGATCACCAAAGTAATGGAAATACTTATGTTCAAACAGAGTCTTGGGTATTTTCCTCTTTCTGATGTTATGTTCATTTATAACCACTTATGCATTGTGTTCTCCTGAGAGGCATGTACAATTGATAGGATTTCCCAACCCTGGAGAAAATCTACTCTGAAGGTAAACCCAAGGTAGGTATGAAGCTATTATGGAGGCATGAAAATTAATTCAACCTCCTGTTCCATCTCTTCTCTCTTTCTAGGAAATGTCTGCAACCCAGGTGTGCTGTTTCAATTCCAGGTCTAGTTTGTCAGAGTTAGCAACATTGTTAGGGTCTAATTTCTAACTGTAAAATACAAACAAAACAACATAAAACCCTTTTATAATACTATGATTTGGAGATTTCATTACATAAATTAACTTCTTAAAAATTAAGATTTTTTTCATATCAAAGATGATGTAATCACATAATAGAAAATTTGGAAAATAGGAAAAAATAAGGGAGGTCACCAATAATCACTATAACATATACTGGTAACTTTTGGTATATTTCTTCTAAAGGCTTTTTTTTACATAATTGTAATAATGATATATGTATAATTTTACATCCTGTGCCTTTCACTTAACCATGTTGTAAGTAGTTTTCATGCTATTTCATAATCCTTATAAATATTATTTGAGTATCATCTTTAAAGCCACATAATAGTCTATCAACTGAGTGTGGAAAAATGCAATCAACAATTTTCCTTAAGTTTTAAACGTCAAGCTTTTACTACTTAGTCACCTTATCAGAGAATATTTTCCAGATTACCCTTCTAATTCATTCCTTCACCTAATAGTTTTTACATTAATCAATTTATTAAGCATTACTTCTTATCAGGTACTATTGAAATGTATCCTTGAACAAAACAAAGTGCTTTGTCTTCTTAGAACCTACATTCTAGATAGACTAGACATTAAACCTACCAATTAGCAATTTAAAAATTTTTTTAAGTTAAAAAAGGTTTCTTGAGAGAGTGGAGGAGGGGGAGAGAGAGGGAGAAAGAGAGAATCCCAAGCAGGCTCCATGCTGTCAGCACAGAGCGCGATGTGGGGTTTGAACTCATGAACTATGAAATTATGACCTGAGCTGAAATCAGAGTTGGATGCTTACCGACTCAGGCACCCAGGTGTACCCCATTAGGAAATATATATTAGATGTGAAATCTATGTGGAATAAAACAGAGAGCGGAGTGGGGGAGGATGGGATTTTTCATGTGTTGAGCCTCACTGAGCAGATGCTGTGTGAGTGAGAGAGATTTAGCTATGAGGATATTTGAGGGAACAGTATTTCAGGCAAATGAATCAGCTGGTACACATTTGGTAGTAGGTGTGGTGTATTCAAGGACAAGCAAAGAAGGCACTAGAGCTGGATCTTCCCTTCACCATTAACTTCCTTTTTATTTTTTGGTCTGTATTATTGATCACCATCTGACATAGTGTATATGACATATTTGTCTCTTTCTTCCCTTACTAGAATGTAAACTAGAAAAATGAGGACTTAATTTTGTTCACTATTTGCTAGAACACTACTTGCTACAGTGCCTAACACATAGTATGTGTCCAATAAGTATTCTGAATTTTTTTCTTAAGTTTATTGGAGTAATCTCTACACCCCATGTGGGGCTCGAACTCATGACCCTGAGACTAAAAGTCACATGTGCTTCCAAGTGAGCCAGCCAGACACTCCCCAAAATTAACAAATCAATCAATGATTCAGAAATCTGAATCAGTGGAAGCAATATATTTGTTGTAAGTTTTTTTAATTCTGCACACTAATAGTAAGTTATTGCAGAGCCATGCTCAAGCATTAGTGTCCTATTCTAATCCTAGTACATCCTCTGAAATCTGTAGTTTAACCCCTCTGTGAAGATTGCAGGCCTGAAGAGAATAAATCGCTTAGCAAGGTGAAAGAGTCAGTTTGTAAAAGAGCCCAATCTGGGGGTGAGGAGCTGGGTGAAACAGGTGATAAGCATCAAAGAGTACACTTATCATGAGAACTGAATAATGTATAGAATTGTTGAATTACCATAGCGTATACCTGAAACTTATATAACACTGTATTTTAACTATACTGGAATAAAAATAAAAAACTTAAAAAAAAAAAAAAAAGGATACTTCATGCACCTTCTGCAAAAGAACGAATCAAGAATCCAAGTTGCCGAATTTTCTTTCACCATAACTGGTTGTAATGGAATCCAAATATATTCATTCAGCTTTCACCATGAATTTAACACATTTAAGGCAATTAATTTGAGCTACTATTGCTAATTATGTTCAATCAAACTCCGATATTCCGGTTGTAGATTCTCTGTTTAATTTGACTCACTTCTCTTGGAAAGGAAATCTACCTCCTGAGCTGCTTTAATGACCACAACTTCTTTAGATTGTCCTAACTTCCCTTTATGGAAACAGCAAGGTACTTCACCTCTCTACTCTGCAATATTCTCTCTTATAAAAGGAAGATAATAATGGTATCTTTTGTCTTTTCATACAGATTTAATGAAATCATGTAGGTAAAATACTTAGCATAAAACCTGGCACATAAAAAAAATCCCTGGCAAATGTTAGCTATTATTATTATTATCAAGTACTTTCAATATTGCTTCCCATAAAAGCTGTGAGAGGCAATACTGCCTCCGTTTTGAAGTAGAAGTTATGTATCATTTAGAGTATTGATGACTAACTTAATATCACATAGGCATAGCCAAGCCTGAGCCCTTTCTGGGGAAACTTAAAGTAGTTATCTTTTCATCAGATCTCAGCAGAATACAGACTTATTTGTACCAGATTTCTTTTACCAACTTACAGAGTTATATAAATTACAAGTATACTGATTCTGTTTTCAGCTAATCAGTGCTTTTTTGGACCCCATGTAGGGAAACCTATTAAAGTAGCCAATCTACTAGCAATGTACCCTTAGCTTTCATAGTCTAAATATCTACATGCCACAGACCTATAAAAGAAACCAGTCTCTTAGGAAAATGTCTGATTCTGATTCTAAGGAAATGTACAAAATCTGAAACATCTTGTTATACCATTAAACAAGGATGCTATCAAGGAGCATTAGAGTTGTATCACAAGTATTCACTAGCCAACTTAAAGAGTTCACTTCCAAAGGTGGGAAAATTCAGAAATCACTAAAGAAATAACTGCAATGGATTGAAATGCATGAAATGTATCTAAATCCATGAGGTCAAAGTGATATTAAAGAAAAGCCTTCATTGACCACCTTTGAAGAATGTTAAGGAACCAACCTGTTATTCTGAAAACTGGTAAACAAAGGGAAAGAAACAGTTGTTTATTGAACTATTTCCTATATGAATGCTATATACCTCAGGGTAACCAAATAGTGGAAGAAGGAAATTTTCCTTTTTGAGCCAACGAATGAAGAAAGCATGATAAAATTAGAATATAACCATTTTGCAACTCCTAATGAATTACTGGCTCAGGCACAGATCATCAACGGTTGCTAACATCATGAAAAGAGATAAACCCAGATATTACATACCATCTAACTTAAGTATATAACACCAGCTAAGAATAAATCCTTCCAGAAATCAAACAGAAATCTGATCAGGCTTCTACCAATTCACAGGAAGCATAAGGAACAAAGGAAAATGCAGAACAGGACAGGGATATAAAATTCGATTCTAGGGAGCTCTGTAGGACAAATAATCGGGTTTTATCAACAAATACATTGCATAAAAAAAAAAAACAAAGGAGAGAGAACCAATACGTGTGGTTCTTGGGGCTTGTTAAATGAGTTATAGTAGATTTATACAATGGGATAACATTTAGCTTGAAAAGGGAATGAGGAAGTTCTCTGTAGGTTGATGTCAAAAGATGTTTAAAATACAATTGTCTTATTTAGGCTTTATTTTAACTTCTATCTAATCACATTGGAGGAAACTCATGATCTTATACATTAGAAATGTATTTCCAATCTTATTTTGAAAAGATTTCCTGGTGATAGCTAAACTAATCTAAAGTTTCTTAAGATCTAGTGTTGAACTCTGAGGTATACAAATACAAGGGCCATAAGCGATTGACCATCTAAACTCAAGGAAATGATAATGTCATCAAGAAAAGGGAACCAGAATAAACCATTATTAAGCCATATACCTCAAATATAAAGTAATATATAGATCTATCAATATATTTTTAGAAATTTGCTTGTTATAAATTTTGAGCAGCAGCTGTATTATGCTATTATATTTTAAAATGATAAAATAAAATTTAGTAATGGAAAAAATAAATACCATGTCAATGTGAATGTTAATATTGTGCTTTTTGTTTCTACTAGAGAACTAAATGTAAAAATTTGCTGCTTCCTTTGTCTTTAATGTTAATTTTAAGAACTTGGAAAATTTTTAATGTTGCTGAACATTTGTTTATGAACTTGACACTTTTTACGCTCTGCAGAGCCAGGAACCATCAACTTTTCACTTCAAATATCCCTTTTATTATGCAAACTTAGAACTCTGTTCTTTGTGTCTGGAAAGTACAAGTCTTAGGTCATCATTCAGACCACTTATTCCATTTTGTTCTATTAAGATACTAAGAGAAGTAATTTTATGCATTCAAACTTATTGTTACCCCAAAATAACTTATAATTCCTTTGTCAAGGAAGAATAGATAATAAATGTACTACCTGTTGCACTGTGTTTGTACTCCTAAGTATAAGAGTGTGCTATACTCTTTCACTTAGGAGCATTCACTGATTTTAGTTTGTGTGTAGTCTTATAATCTATATTTCCCCCTGGATATATGAAATCTGCCTTTCTTCTCTTTTAAAAATATTAATTTATTTTACCCTCTGGAGGCAGACAGTGCAAGACTCTACTCTATAAAGAACACAGCGGCTAAGAGTTGTCAGACTCACTACTTGATCATCTCAAGTGATCTGTACCTGATCACTTGAGGTACATTCCAGGTAGCACAGTGGAAGAAAACCCAGAGAAGAAATAAAACAAACACCATAAATCTCCTTTAGAGTATTTCCCAGAAACTGTCTGGGGAAATAATGTACCAATTTATATCCTTGGCAGAATTTGGTCAGTTGGCCACATCTAACAGCAAGGAGGACATAAATGTGGTCTTATTTCTGACAGCCATTTGGCTAGATTAAAATCTATTGCTATTAAAAAAGAGAACAGGAGGTTGGAGAATAATGGGCAGTCTATGCCCCTCCTATATCCTGTACAATGGACACTTTTTTCATTCTACTTTCTTCTCCCCCTGGTCACCAAATCTTCCTGAACAGTAGGGGCTATCTTGTTCACCATTATATCTCTAAGTCAAACTCAGACCAGGCACAAAAGAGGCACGTGGAAAATGTTTGTTAAAACAGAGAATAATAATTCAGTTTTTCATGGTCAGAGATGCATATTAAAATCATTTGGGGAGCCATCCCAAAACAAGCACCCTGGGGCTACCACCCACTGTCAGCCAGAAGTCTTGAGCTAGTATCATATTCTGAGAAAGCTTCCCCATCAACTCTAATATGCATTCCTAGTGAGGAAAACATTAAAATACATAATAAGAAAATAAAGAGTAATATAATCTTAAAAAAAACAACAACATTGCTTGGAATTCTATGTCAATCTTAAAGGATCGGTGACTGGGGCTGCAAAGGAACTGAGAAAAAAGAGACGACAGTATAGTGGGGCACAGGGGACCCGAGCGGACAGCCTGAGGTCCAGAACTGTATTATGCATCTTCATACATACCTTCACAGAGATATGAATCAACTATGATTAACTACAAAAGCTTAATGAAGTATGGCAACAATGTACATCTGGTATAGCTGCAGTATGTAGTAAACACCGTGCAGGAGTGGTCTCAGCAGAAAAACAAGATAGGATAGGAATGTTTAACACAAAGAAGAGAGTGAACGCACTGTGCTATTTACAGTTACTTCTCTTAAGCAAAGCATCCTTATCTGTGTGGAACAGGCCCCAATCCAAGGGCATTTCACTCAAATCCTCTCGGGTTGTTTTCAATCCTGCAATTTCAGACCTTGCACGGGTATGCACCTGTGGTCACAAAACTGCTCCGTTTCCCACAATTCTGCTTCACATCCTAAGTGGTAGAGACAGAAAATAGATTATTTTTAGAGACTGGGAGAGCCATGATGTGGGGATTCCTGTCTTTCCCTCCTTCCTTCTTCCTTCTCCCCTCTTTCTTCTTTCTGTTCTCCTTTATTTTTTCCTTGTCTCCTTCCAGTTAAATTGCATTGCTGTCCAGTATTTTAGTTCTTTTCATTTTAATTTCCCCAATTAAACTTCATTATTATTTTTACTACCTATGGACATGGTTTGTTTAGATTTACTTACACATCGACCTTTTATTCCCTCATTTTGCATTTTTATATATCTGTCTGAGATTACTTTCCTTTTTACTGAAGATTATCTTTTATAGTTCCATTAGTGAAAGTCGGCTGGTGGAGAACTTTCTGTGTTTTTAATCTGAGAATTTCTTAATTTTACCCTTAATTTGGAAAGATAGTCTTGGTGGGTATAAAAGTATAAATTGATCGTTGTTTTCCCTTAACATTTTGAAGATCCTTATCATAGTTTTCTATTGTTTTTGGTGATGAAACTGCTTTCTATCTAATTGCCTTCCTTTGTAAGTAATCTGGCCCATTTTACAATGTCATGCCTAGTTTTGGAGCTCCATAGTTTGGTTTAGTGTTTTGTTTTGTTTTGTTTTGTTTTTCTGTTTAGCCTGCTTATCTTTTGATAGTCCTTTGCTTAATCATGTTTATGATTTCATGTTTTTACTTTTTAGTATTTAATATTTGATAGTTATAATTCCTTGAACATTAAGAGATTCTGTATCTTTTATTTTTAATTCTTGCTAACATCGGTAATATTAGCTTATTTATTTGTGTGTTTGGTAAGTTTTGATAATGAATTCATATTTTGTTGATTTTAGTCTGTGAGAATTTTAATGTCAAAATTCGTGTGGCTTTCCCCTAAAGAAGAGCTTTTAAAACTATACAACTTGAGATATAATTAACATTATACAATTATCAAGTTAAAGTATTCATTTAGATGGTCTTTACTATATTCACAGAGTTGTGCACTAAATTTTAGAGCATTTTTATCACCCCACAAAAAACCCCAAGCCCATTAGCAGTCACTACTCATTTTTCCCCAATCTCTCTCCTTCAACCCCAAGGATCCACTAATCTACATACATGGGCATGCCTGAGAGTGAGGTGGAAGAAGGCAGCCCTAAATTGGGTAATGATCTGTGCTACTGTGCTAGAGAGTGTTTGTCATTATAAGAGTCATAAAAGTCTTTCAAATGTTCTCAGCCCGATACTTACAAGATAAAATTTAGAAGATATTTCCTTAGTAGTGCCTATAATTTCCAAGAAGAAATAGTGTGAGATATTAATGAGAGTCAATATCAGGGGCTATTTTCCAGTTGCTCCAGAAATACAGCAAAGTTGTGCCTTATTAGCAATGCCACAAGGCTAAATTCTGTGTTCCTTAACCAAGACTAAGCATCCTCTTTTTAATCCATTACCCCTTTTCAGAGACTCCCAAGATCTAATCTATAGTTATTTATTTGGCCTTCCACTTACTGAAAACTGACTTTTCCCATAACTTTGGCACCATCAGGTTTGATTGTGAAAATCCAGGAAGATGTGAGGAAAAGGAGAAAACAAATTATACATGAGTAATCATTAGTAACTAGGTCACGGTGGACTAAATTGGCCTGACTGGGTGGATTTCTTGTGTTGCTTATTTAATAATTAATAGCAAGTAAATAATAAGAGATTTCCACATTGAAATCAAATGTTGGGTTTAAGCTTCTCTATTCTTTCCTTTCATTGACCTTTGACCCACATATTTAACAGACACTGGCAATGCCTACACAGATCCCCCAAGGTCCCTTACATAATTTGTTGTGAATCCCCTCTCCCATATTCAGTGTGCTTCCCATCCACCCTCCTTCCCATTCAATGTGGTTCTGCTTCCCACAGCCCTTAATTGGCTCCTCTGTGTAAGCAGGCTTATGCTGCCCTCCTCAGGACATGATTGAAATTAAGCCATTTTTGGTTACATCTTCTTTCTTCTGCTTCTTTCTTTCTCTTTTTATTTCCCTGAGAAAGCTTCCTTAAAAAATCACTGCACATGAACTCTTATCTTGGGTTAGCTGCTAGGGAACCTGACCTGAAATCGTTTTGCTCTCCAAATATTTAGAGACAAGCATAAAAAAAGGAAGCTTGCCTTTTAAATGGAAGCAATATCACAGACAAGTTTAAAATACAAATTGGAGAACACATTTAGAACATGTGACTAGGATGCCTGGGGTGGTTCAGTCAGTTAACCGTCAGACTCTTGATTTTGGCTCGGGGCATGATCTCATGATTCTTGGAATGGAGCCCTGCGCTGAACTCGGCACTGACAGCATGGAGCCTGCTTGGGATTCTCTCCCCCACTCACACCCCCACCCCTCCCTCGCTCACAAGCGCGTGTGCTTGTCCATGCATGTGCGTGCTGTCTATCTCTCAAAATAAATAAAGATTTGAAATAATAAAAAGTAAATAAAATAAATAAAATTGAACTTTCTTTAAAAAAAAGTGCTCTATGTAAAAGAGCCCTTAAGCAAATCAATTCAAAACAACCCAAACCTAACATGGGAAAAGGACATAGAAAAGTCACAGCAAAGAAACTACGAAATGGCTCACATTTTCAAAACGAGAGAAATAGTGATAAAAGTGACAATGAGATACCATTTTTGCATTACCTAGATTGGCAAAGTCTTTACAAAGTGTAATAACATAGGGTTAGCTTCGGTATGAAGAAATCAACCTTCTTAATTTTTGGAGGGACTGTTAACTGTTAACTAATATGATCTCTTTAAGATTCAACATTATATACCAACTTTAAAAGGGACACCTTTTCAACCCTGATTTCTTTTTCTCATTCTTCTTTTTGAATTTTGTAATAGCATATGCTATAGTCTCAATAGTTGTGTCCCTTCAAAATTCGTATGTTGAGAGCTAGTGTGATTATAATAGGACGTGGGTCTTGTATGAGGAGATACTTAGGTCATGAGGGTGGGGTTCTCATGAATGGGATTAATGCCCTTTTAGCAAAGCTGCCACAGAGCCTGCTGGTCTTCTACTACCATGTAAGGATACGAAGAGAAGTTTGCAATCCGGAAGAGGGCCTACACTCAGCTCTGCTGGCACCTTGATCTTAGATTTCCTGCCTTGAGAAGTGTAAGAAATAAATTTTTGTTGTATATAAGCTACTCAGTCTGTGGTATTTTGTTAGAGCAACCCAAATGGATTAAAACAGCATTTATCACTCTAAAATTATTTGCTTATTTACTTGCTTAATGTCTTCTCACAGTAAATGCAAGCTCCATAAGAAGTTGCCCTCCCTAAGTCCTGCATCATGTCCTCCATGCCTGTGCTTGACATATAATAAATGCTTCATTTAAAATAGTTGAGGGGCACCTGGGTGGCTCAGTCGATTAAGCGTCCCACTTCAGCTCAGGTCATGATCTCACGGTTGAAGGGTTCGAGCCCCACGTCGGGCTCTGTGCTGACAGCTAGCTCAGAGCCTAGAGCTTGTTTCAGAATCTGTGTCTCCCTCTCTCTCTGACCCTCCTCTGCTCACTCTGTCTCTCTCTCTCTCAGAAATAAATAAAACATTAAAAAAAATAGTTGAATCAGAGCTCTTGAATGCTCAGTCTGTGGAGGATGTGACTCTTGATCTCGGGGTTCTAAGTTCGAGCCTCATGTTGGGTGTGGAGATTACTTAAAAATAAAATCTCTAAAATGAAATGAAATGAAATAAAATAATTGAACCAATAAATTAAATAATCAGCACTTAGGGTATAGCTTGAGATGCCCTGGTGACTCTAGAACATGTCAATATTCTTCTGCGATGTCTGAAATTCTCACTTAGGCAAATAATGAAGACACTAAGGGAGTCTATTAAACTATTATATCATGAAAATCTAAATAGAAGTAAAATAGCTATGGAGTTGGAGCAAGGACCCGAGGTTGTGGGCCAAGTAAGATCAACATCATAAAGTAGATCTTAATTAGTTGTAAGCGAGTGGATGGCAGACTGTGGAGGCAGTTGTGGGGGAACTTGCTTGAGTTGTAGAGATTATAGGCAAGAGAAGTTTTAAGATAAAGTGCAGAGGAAAAACCTGAATTAAAACCACAGCAGACAGAGTACTACCGTGTTCACCAGAACATTCAAAACAGAAGTGAAAACCAGGGCATGGGGACTATCCTTCAGGCATCACATCAAGCAGTGAGAAGCAGTGGGTTTTAGTCAGAGCCCAGAGAGACCAAGCAGGTACAGAGGAGTTATGGGAAACCCACGACAGTATTTCTGGGTGAAGGAGGTATTGGAGGTGCCAGCCAAGTTAGGCAGATTATGAGAAATATACTGGAGACTCCCTAGTTTTGCCACCAGTAAAAATAAAGGAGGG
The DNA here is from genome assembly GCF_003009895.1 of Hyaena hyaena. NCBI lineage: Eukaryota > Metazoa > Chordata > Mammalia > Carnivora > Hyaenidae > Hyaena > Hyaena hyaena. The sequence continues at coordinate 1,991,162 of NW_024080792.1, forward strand.
GCCAGGGTTGAGGTATGGGACAATTCTATTCCTTCTGGTAGTACTCTATATTGACTACAGACAGCCATGCTGCAAGTGACTGAGGGTTTTAGGACACAGTCTAGTTTTAGTCAAGCCTCTGGTTTGGGACTTTGGTTCAATTCACACCTCTCTGGGCTCTTTCTAAAGTTCTCTCAGATTTTAAAATTTGATTCTAAATCTTTGAAGATAGCCCGAAACATCTCACACATCACCCCAGGTAGCTTTTTGATGAAACAAATCTCTTAAACTTAAGAACCCACCCGGCCTCACAGCAACTGGTTTATTTGCCTCCTTTGAACTGCTAAGCTAAGGCCCTCCAAGACTTTGGCAACAGAGTAGATATGGTTCTGAAATCAGAATCTAAGGGATTCAACTGAAACTTGCTTGTCTGAGGTTGGGGGAAAGTGAGTAGCATCTGGAAAACAAGGACAGCACTTGTGCCTAGTACTTCTTAGGGCTATTTTTAGGAAGAGGTGTTAATGAGTATAGAGTGTCTGAGAGAGAGAAGGGAAGAAGGGAGAGGGAGGGAAGGAAAGAAAGAAAATTAAAATGTTAGTGTCTATTTAACTCTCTTCTCAGATTTGAGACTGAGACTAGACTTAAGCCACTGCCCTTTGTCTTGTTTCCTCAACATGCTTTATATGACAAAAACGTGCAGGCGTGGTACTGACAGGCCCAGACTTCACCCATTCTACTGTATGTTCCTGAGAAAGTTCTATGCCAAGGCTATACTTAAATTTATCACTGTTGGCAACATTAGAAGGTAACATGCATTAACCGGGAAGTAAAAGACCACCATAATAATTCAAACTTACCTCTAATTTAGGGAAAGTGTCAGTCTTTTAGTCTAAAGGACTTAACTTCATAGGTCTTGTGATACGGAAAGTTTGTAACTATGGACACAGCATTTCCATTTTCCTGTTCAAAACTGAGCAAATCAAGTAAAAACATAAAACATAATTGCCACATTTATCTAATCATTTGGAATAAATAAACAAAAAACAATAGCTGCACAAAAGAAATTAATCTAAGGGGTACCTATTCTGTTAAACTTCTCAAAACCAAAGCAGGCAGGTGGTGATTTAGAAGTCAGAGCACTGCAATGGAGTCTAACTAATTGTACACTTTTGAGGATACTTAGATTGGACTTGAACTCTTTTTTTCTCAAGTGAGGTTGATTCTAATAGCAAAATATAATGATTAATAATGCCAGTGGAAATATGTTCATATCTACATACTGTACTAGACAATTAAAATATTCAGGTTCCCTTCTCAGAAAATATCTTTTTTTATATTTTCATCTCCATAATAATAGTAACTTGTCCAGCAGAGGACACTGTAAAGAGCAAGAGCTTCAGTTATTTAATTTTTGCTAATGCTACTTCCTTATTTAGAAAATGAGCATGATAATTCTTATACCAGAGTGTTACGGAGACATTTGAATGCCATAATTAATTGCTTACTAAAAATCCCTAAATGACTTCATAATTCATTATTGATTATCTGATGTTAGAGATTTGGTTGAAACTGCTTTCCTATAAACACTGTATCGTAATGACATTTTAATTAAAAGCTCGCTCTACTTAGGCTAACATTTAAGATATAACAAATACCACACATTTGTTTAAAGCAGTTTAAGCACCTGATAAATATTACTTGTATCATGGATTTTAAAGCTGTAGCTATAGCATATTAAGAAAAAAAATAAATGAGCCATACACAATTGAATAAAAACAGTATTTTTGAGGGCGCCTGTGTGGCTCAGTCAGTTAAGCATGGGACTTCAGCTCAGGTCATGATCTCCTGGTTCATGGGTTCCAGCCCCACGTCGGGCTCTGTGCTGACAGCTCAGAGCCTGGAGCCTGCTTCAGATTCTGTGTTTCCCTCTCTCTCTGCCCCTCCCCTACTTGTACTCTGTCTCTCTCTCTTTCTCCACAGAGAGTGTTCCTGCTCTGTCTCTGTCTCTGCAAAATAAATAGACAATAAAAAAATTTTTAAATACTTTATTAAAAAATAAATAAAAACAGTATTTTTTCCTCAAAATTATAAACATTCATTAAGTAACTAAAGTACTAATTAGAGAGAATCACTGCCCTCTAATTATGTTGACAAGTGAACATGTGCCTTGGAAGTTTCTTTTTGAATCTTTGAAGGTATCTTGTTGTCTCTTTTGTGAGTGTTTGCTTTTTTTAATCAAAAGAGTAGGTTTTGTACAGATCTTGTCCCCATCCCCCAACCTCATACTTGGCCCATCCCCCAGCCTCATAGTTGGTTAAAACTCTTCAAGAATTCTGAAGCAGAATTTCTGATGCTGAAATTCTGATTTCCCCATTGTCTCAGAATTCCATTTTTGTGTATGTGTGTGTGCCGTCTCCCAGGAGGTGAGTCTTTGGGACACTCCCATCCCGTCATAAATTAGCCTGATCCTTAGTCGACAGCCACTCTGATTTCCTGTTTTCCTTGTCTCAGGTGAGAATCCTAGGGCACTTCTGCTCTCCTCTGTTCTTGGTGAAGAGATAAGTACAACTACTGCCTGCTCGTCTCATTTTCAAGGGTAAATGTGCTCAGGTTTTTATGGAATAGTATAGGGGGCAGAGAGAACTATAAATATTAATGAATTCTGATAATGGCATTAGAAGGTTGACTTTGTAGCTAGTTTTTCTTTTTGGATAGCATCTGTCGTCCATTTTGCTGTATGTGATGTGCTAGTTGTATTGTTTATTTTAATATCAACAACAGTAATGGCTATTAATGAGTATTCGTATCTCATAGATGTAATAAACATGCTAAGAGCCGAAAGGAATTTGACGCTGAGAAATAATTTTGTTAATTAACTGTTGCGTCTTTGAGTTTTGGTAACTGGTCTTCCTCCTCTTTTGTGAAATGGAAGCAGACCCAGCTGTATGATCCCCAAACATTGTGGCGATATCTGAATTCTATACTAATAATTTGGTTTGCTCTTCTTTGGTTTAAGTGTCACTTATTTATATGCCACTTGCTTTTTCCACTAATACAATTTAAACTGTCCAGATAGATGACAGTTGACAAGGTAGAAAAACATTTCCATCGGGCTGAGGGAAGAGTTTGAAGGCTGAGCTCGAATAGGTTGCATTCCGAGTGGACTCCTCCACAAGAGGCCAAGAAGCAGTCACAGCCAAATTTACGCAAGGCACAGTAACGGCCAGCAGACGGATCTGCTGATAGAATCATGATAATGAAGACTTTCTCATGTGGGTTCCCTCGCAGAACGTGCCGTGTGCCGATGCATGCCATTGATAGGCGCAGCCAGATCGTCAGATCCGGCTCCAAGGCGGTATGAAGTTGTTGAGCATCTCACTTGCACCAGAACAATTCCATAATGCTCACATATTTAGAGCTCACATATTCTTTTTTAGCTTTCTAGGGAAGCTTTAATGTTGGAAGGTGTATGAATCATTAAATAGACCTTGGACTTTGCCTCCTTTTGTCATGCTTTTCCCTCCCTTTCATACAGAAGAGGATGGAGGCCAGGGATAACATTATTAAAAATAACAGGAACAAGTTAATTTTTTTGGTATTTACTATGTGCCAGGTGTAAGGGAGGAAAAAAGAACTTGCCTTTACCCTGTTAGCTTCTGTGCCTAGAGCCTGTGAATTGAACTGACCCAAGGCAGATTAAGAGGAGAAAAGCCTACCAACTTGATTTAATATTTTTACATGTACACAGGAGGCTTCATAGTAGTTCAGTCATTTATAAACATTTCTTTGAGGAGTCTTCAGACAGATCAGCGTTCTATTCCGATTGCTGCAGAAGAGATTAAATCAATGAGATCTGGGGCGCCTGGGTGGCTTAGTCGGTTAAGCGTCCGACTTTCACTTAGGTCATGATCTCGCTGTTCGTGGGTTCGAGCCCCGCGTCGGGCTCTGTGCTGACTGCCAGCTCAGAGCCTGGAGCCTGCTTCAGATTCTGTATCCCCCTCTCTCTCTGACCCTCCCCTGCTCACGCTCTCTCTCTCTCTCTCTCCTAGAAATAAATAAAAATATTTAAAAAAAAAAATAAATCAATGAGATCTGAGAACTTGACCGAGGCCACTTCATAAGCAAAGGCCTGTTCCTGGTATTCCAAACCCAAGCGTGTCAGACTCCAAAGCTTTTGCTATCAGAGTGGCTTGATCCATTCCACAGCAAAAAATACCTTTTCTATTGAGACCCAGTGTACACATATGTACATATCTGATAGGAAAAGGGTCATAAAAAAATATGCTTCTGCGTGTGACGATGGTCCTCTGGTGCTTCCTCTTCTGTTCGGCCCTGTTGTATCCTACTCTGGCCATTCCACGCTATGATAGTCTATTTCACTTATGTATTTATTTACTTTTAGAAAAGTGTTCATTAAAACCAGTTAAATCAGTTTCATGGCCCTCTAAGAGTCTGTGGCCTGCACTTTGGGGGAAAAAATGCTGGGAATAGGCCTACCCAACATCACTTCACTTTCTTGGGTAATCATGTGCACAGCTACACTCCATTTTTGCCTAAAACGCACAGGACTCTCTGATGATGTTTAGCCTTTGTCCTGCAGTGCTTTTTTGTGATTACATTTTGGTCACTGGTGACCTCAGTGTGGAGCATTATCTAAGCTTTTCTATTTCCTTGAACTAGAAGCATGGGATCTCCTTTGAGAAGGGAAATAGCAGCAGCCTCCCAACCTATAGGTGAAGGTAAGGGGGCGATATAACTGTCAATACAACTTTTACTGAGTTTCTATGACTTAAAGTAAATTTTACTGCTATCATTCTTCCTCTTCCCTTTTGTCATTTTTTACTGACCATGTTCTCTAGAGAAGAGTTACAGTCCTGCTATACTCCCAAACTTCTCTGTATCATCTAAAAATTTCAATATCCACAGTAAGCATTTCTTTGAACTTCTAGGACTAGGAATTCACAATCCCTAGATTTTTCTAGCAATGCTCCTAACCTACTTACATATATTGACTTTCCTGGTTGCTGTAAGTCAAAAACAACTGTCTCCACACCTGACTACAGCTGAGTTTCTTACAGTTTGGGGTAAATGCAAATGAACTATAATAAGCAAGATTTCATAATATAGGTAGTCCATCAGAAATAATATGGAAGTCCAGATTTACAAGCTTCTAATAAAAAAATACTTCACAAGGAGTGAGATTGATCTTGGTATTACCAATATATTTTTTAAAAATTAATACCTAAAGATTGAATAATTTGAATCTTCCAGCTCTTGCATAATAGAACTGAAAGTGGAAACAACGTCTCAATCCTTTTCTGGATCTGGGCTCCTAAATCCCCTTAGCTGTGGGTGTCCCCTTGGCTGTGGGTGTCCCCTTAGTTGTGGGTGTCACCGGCCTTCTGGTCCTCTTGGCAGACGAAAGGCTGTTAAGATAGAAAGAAAAAAGTTAAAAGTGAATGTATAAATTAAAAAACAAACAAACGTTTTTAATGTTTTTATTTATTTTTGAGAGAGAGAGAGAGAGAGCGCCCACAAGTGGGGGAGGGGCAGAGAGGGAGGAAGACACAGAACCTGAAGCAGGCTCCAGACTCTGGCCTGTCAGCATAGAGTCTGATGTGGGGCTCAAACTCGTGAACTGAGAAAACATGACCTGAGCCCAAGTCGGTGCTTAAATGACTGAGCCACCCAGGTGCCCCTAAAAGTGAATGTATGAAGAGGAGAGAAGAGTTATTGCAAAGGGAGACACCAAAAAATGTTATTAGTGCTGCTCTGTGGCATATTTATTTTAATTGTGAGCTATAGCACATCATTAGCTGGAGAGAATGGTGGCAGTTGGGGACAGTCCTAACAAATAGGATTAGGTTTGAGTTAGTAGTCTTTAAAACCCCTGCTTATTACAATCTCTGAAATAAGTCTTATTGTCCATACCACAACGAGAAGTTAAAGTAGCTATTGTTACTTCTTCAACTCTTTTAACTTTTTATCTTGTTAATATTTAAGATAAAGTAAAGTGGATTTTATCCAGTAGATGAACTTGTGCTTTGGGAGAATGGTAGGAAATTAAAAATAATTTAGTGAAACTGGGGAAAAGAAAAAATAATCTGATTAAAGAATTAATTGATGGATAGAGTCACTCATTCACCCATACAATTAACTACATATAGATCTTGCACTATTTAGCAGGCACAGTACTGGGCGTCGCGGACAAGATAGTGAGCTCACAGTGTAGTGAGAAAGATAGACATATTTCAAATTTGAACACAAACTGTGACTGGTACCAAGCAAAGTACAATTTAAGGGGCACCTGGGTGGCTCAGTCTGTAAAGCTTCTGACTCTTGGTTTCAGCTCAGGTCATGATCTCATGATTCATGAGTCTGAGCCTCCCATTGGGCTCTGAGCTGACAGCACAGAGCCTGCTTTAGGATTCTCTCTCTCCCTCTCTCTGCCCCCTCCCCTGCTCATGCTCTCTCTCAAAAAAAAAGAAGAAAGAAAGAAAGTACAATTTTTAGGAGAGTGTTAATACATTTAAAATAGCCTTCGTGGCATTCAGAAATTAACACTTAAATAGTCAGTTGGGTTTGGAAAGTCTGCACAGTGGAGCAAACATTGAGAGATCTATCTGTAGGCTCAGAATAAAACTTTAAAGATCCAGGGCAAAGAGATTTATACAAGATGTACAAGGCAGGATCCCATTGGATTGAAACCTACGTAATTCTTCTATGGAATTCATATTGTCCATAAAACCTGTCATCATAAAACTCTTCTTCCTTAAAAGAACAGGGACTTTCATGTGGATAATGAAAGATTTGAGTTTTATTTTTCTTTAGATCCCGGCTGAAAAGCTGGCCTAGATTGAGTTGCAACACATTCCTTCGAAGTAGAGAAAGAGAGGATTAGGCTAGGAAGACATTTGTTTGCTTGAGACTTCAACCATAGCTTTGCTTTCACAAAATCTGCATTCTTAAAAAAAATTTTTTTTAATGTTTATTTATTTTTGAGAAAAAGAGAGACAGACAGAGCATGAGCAGGGGAGGGGCAGAGAGAGAGAAAGAGACACACAGAATCTGAAGCAGGCTCCATGCTCTGAGCTGTCAGCACAGAGCCCGACGTGGGGCTCAAACCCAGAAACTGCGAGATCATGACCTGAGCTGAAGTCAGACACTTAACTGTCTTAGCCACTCAGGCACCTCTACAAAATGTGCACTCTTAACGTAGACTGCAGAGCATATATTTTTTAGGAAGACAAATATTAAATCACTTAAATCTCTGAGAAGAGTTTAAAGCCAGTTCTCTATGCCAAAAAATAAAAATAAAAAAATAAAAAAAAAAGCAATCAGTCTGCATTCTAAATTTAGGAGCCTGGTATCTCTATAGGTGCCAAATATTTTAAATTGATAAGAGGGAAAATAACTATCATATTGTCTTTTGAAACTGAGCTCATGTCTTTTCTTTTTAATTTTTTTTTTCCAAGAAGAAATTTATTTTAGTGACTGGGTCATCAAATCCCTCTAAAGCTATGCAACAAGTATCACAAAGCATGGAAGAAATTTTATAAAGATGCTTTTAAAATTTTTTTAATGTTTATTTTTGAGAGAGAGAGACAGAGTGTGAGCGGTGGAGGGGCAGAGAGAGAGGGAGACACAGAACCTGAAGCAAGCAGGCTCAAGACTCTAAGCTGTCAGCACAGGGCCCGAAACAGGGCTCGAACTCATGAGCCACAAGATCATGACCTGAGGCGAAGTCAGGTGCTTAACCAACTGAGCCACCCAGGTGCCCCTCATATCTTTTTCTTTAATGGCATTTGTTTCCCACATTTTTGATGTGCTTAATCATATTTGATGCAATTGGGTCCCTATTGCCTTTGGACAAAGGAAATGTATGAGCAGATAGGTGTTTTTGTTTCTATTAGACTATAGTGCTCACTTCAGAAGCACATGTACTAAAACTGTATTAGACTATAGTGGCCATTTAGTTCTTTGATATAATTCCATGTGTAGATTTAGTAACTATAACTTTGACAATTCAGGGAAATAAAACCCAAAAGTCATTTGACTGGTCAAGGGAAGAGAAACATTGGTTACTGCTAACAGACGGCCAAGAGTGAACTCAGCCCATGTAATAGCTAGTATACCTTTGTGAACATCACTGTGCAGGGCACTGGTAACCACAGAGGTACTTGTTACTGATAAACTTTGATGTCATTGGCACTAAGGTCTTTTGCCTATTTTGCTAGGCAGCTGCGATGCCGCAATTATGGACAACTAGAACTGGTCCCTTGTTTATGATGGTGGGATATTGGGCTGACTGCAAATCAAGCATTACTAAGCTCAGTCTGGCTTGGCAAGTGGCAGTACAGAGAGGATCCCTAGCAAAGCAATTGTGTTTTTCTCTAGCCTCTAGCATTTAGAGACTCCTTAAGACTTTATTCAATTATTCCAGTACTTAATTTCAGTCATATCTGGGTGTGTCAGCGCCTCATGCTTGGTGATAGAAGACATAATTGTCTTGTGAGTAATGTTTGAACTCTGTGGCTTCTGGATGCTTTGCTTCATTTTTTGTCTGAACATTTTCATTTTAAAGTGGTACCATAAGCCAAAATTTTGAATTTACTGAAATTCAAAGTACATTGAGTTCATTTTCTTAATTAAGTGATTAACTCATCAAGCATGTATAATAGTGGGGACTGACAAAGATTCTCTATTGTCTATGCTAATCATGCTCATTGAACTCTCTTTTTGACCAAGCCTCAAACGCTGCTGAGCTTCTGAATCCTTCCTTGTAGAAGGTAGTAAGAATCCTGTTAAGTCGGTTTAGCAAGAGTTCCCATTCTCTGTATCTGGTCATCTGGGAAATCTGATTAGGTCTCCTACCTTCTACTATCCCCAGCTGATGCCTGATCACCCTTGTCTGTCTTTAGCAAGAATCCTGTTAGGCTAGTTTAGTCCAAATCTTCCCTTACCCCAGATATTCCCTCAGTAACTTTGCCCCCCGGCCATTTTGTTCCTTGGGTATAAAGTCCCACTTTTTCTTGTTGTATTTGGAATTGAGTCCAGTTCTATACTGAGGTCTCTTTCTCTTATTGCTCTGGTTTTTCTTTGATGGCTCTGTGGATTCTGGATGATACGTTTTGATTTTTGTTTGAGCATCTTCATTTTAAAGGGTTACCATTGGCCGTAATTTTGAGTTTACTGAAATTCAGACTATATCAAATCCATTAATTTAATTAGCTAACTCATGTATGTATCTATTGAGTATCAATTAAGTGGCTTGGACATTTGAACACCAACCTAATCTTCCATTTAAGGGTACTTTATATACGTTCTTTTATGAGGTGTCTGGGGTCTACAAAGATATTTTGGTCACAGAATGTCATTATAGACCCATTCGCGTTCTTTCCAAAGGAATTTTCTTTTTAGAATAAGATGAATTACTTTCTTATTTTCAATTAAATGCTTTTGGTATTAAACTATCTTGCATTTTCAAAAGTTGAAATATTAATATCTTCTACAACATATCAATATAACTTGCTTAAAGCTTGAATATTTAGAATTCATATTTAATCATGCTGTGGTTTTCTAGCTTCTGAGATGTATTACTTTCTAATTATACAGCTCAGGACAAACTTTTATGGCATAAAATGAGCATGTATAAATTATATCTCTATGTTCTACTATATCGATTAAATAAAATTTGATTGGGAAACTGCTTTTGAGAGATTTTGTTATTTGTTCGGCTCTCTTTTTTTTTTTTTTTCCTCTTCTTCCCTCTCCCTTCCCACCTTAGGGAAAAGAGCAGGCTCCAGGAAACTAGTATTTTCCTATAAGTAATGAATGTCAAACATGGCTTTCTCTGTCACTTTGAAAATATTAGTTCTAATTCATTTTGATTTTGTATGGAGAAATTCCTTTTCTAGCAGATGCTGTACTTCCTTGACACCAGTTCATTCTTCATCTGTACTAGACTGTGAGAAATCCTTCATTAATTCAAACAAAATGCTTAGCAATTGAAACAACTGCAATTAGTACTTGTTTTACCATTTGGTTCTTAAGCTCATTTCAAATGCTAATAAAAAATTTATAGCATGTTTACGTTAATTTGCCTTCCTTACCAATTCTTTTTATTACTATCAGGCACTTGAATTTGCTGGGATTCAACACACACACACACACACACGTGCACACACACACACACACACACATACACACAGGTCCTCCTCCCTCCATCACACAACACCATCCTAAAACATTAACTCTTTCCTTTAAAATTTTTTTAATGTTTATTTATTTTTGAGAGACAGAGAGAATGAGAGACAGAGCATGAGCAGGGGAAGGACAGAGAGAGGAAGACATAGAATGTGAAGCTCTCAGCTTCCAGGCTCTGAGCTGTCAGCATGAAGCCCGATGTGGGGCTTGAACTCATGAACAGTGAGATCATGACCTGAGCTGAAGCTGGATGCTTAATCAACTGAGCCACCCAGGAGCCCCAAGTCTTTTCCTTTCTAAAGGCTTATTTATTTTTGAGAGAGAGAGAGAGACAGACAGACAGACAGATTATGAGGAGGGGAAAGGCTGAGGGAGAGCATAGAATTCGAAGCAGGCTCCATGCTCTCAGCTGTCAGCACAGAGCGTGATGTGGAGCTTGAACCTACGAACCATTATATCATGAGCTGAGCTGAAGTCGGATGCTTAACTGACACCCAGGTGCCCCGAGATTAAGTCTTTACTCAAGTGACTGAGTGAAGAGCTCCTTTTTCTTACCCAACATGTGGAATACTGAAGAATATTTAGGTTTTTCTGGAGCAATTTCTGACCTGCTGACATTTCAGAGGAAAATCGTAAAAATTTGCTCAAAAATCAGTTGTCTTTTTTTCTTTCCGCTGCATAGGCTATAAGGTATCTGTGAATAAGAATTAGAAGCTCTGTAATGGGCTATGTTCTACTCTTCAGTAGAAGTAGTTTGACACTTAGTGCTTAGTAGTGGATACACAGAGTAAGAATGAGCAATTACTTTTTCTTTGTTTTTTAAAAGATTTTATTTTTAAGTAGTCTCTACACCTAATGTGGGGCTCAAATTTACAACCCAGGATCAAGAGTCTGAGCCAGCTAGGGGCCCTAAGAATGAGTAATGTCTTTAACTTTGAGGAGCTCCAGCCTGTGCAAAAATTGTCAGTGGGAGACACTGACAAAGTTAAGACAAAAGCAGAAGAAGGAAACAAAGGACAAGAATAAGAATGATAATACTGAAAGGACTCATACTAATACTAATACTAATACTAATAAAGTAAAAGGGAAGGAAGAAGGAGTCGATTGAATTCCACCAAAAATAGTATGAACTTCTCTTGTTTCATCAAGTGCATTGTCATATCAATTTCTGTCCAATTTATTTATAAAACATTATAGCTTAATAAGAAGTTTCCTAGAAAAATAGTCTTGCTTGAAGGTTTCTTTCTTTCTTTCCTGAAAGCATGAATAGATTTTTGCTGTACGAGAAGAAAACTGCACATGGATTTTTCTGCTTTGGGGATTTTATTCTGGTCTCTTATTTTAGGTTTGCTCAGAACTCAGCTTAGATTCAGTATAACTTGTAACTGGAGGTAGAAGTCAGCCTTTGAGTTGAAATTTGAAACCAAGTAGTACTTCAAAAATGATATACAGCCTACCAAATGTAATTAGTATACAAAGCCTATGAAAGCAATAAATTTGGGGGCTGGCTGCTTATTTGAAGTTTTGCTTTTTATTTTTCATGTTAAAGAATGATTTCCAATGCATTTATGGAGGTAATTTCGATGCATTAAAGTTACCTCCAGCATCCTGAGGCTAGGAGCTATTTGATGAGTATCGTCATAATGCATTTATCATGTTCAGATGTTCTGGAGACAGTAGGGTAAAGGGGAGTGAGAAGGTGCCATGGAAAGACATCTTAAACCTTGGGTCTCGGGGCGCCTGGGTGGCTTAGTCGGTTGGGCGTCCGATTTTCGCTTAGGTCATGATCTCGCGGTTCGTGGGTTCGACCCCTCGTCGGGCTCTGTGCTGACTGCCCGCTCAGAGTCTGGAGCCTGTTTCAGTCTGTGACTCCCTCTCTCTCTGACCCTCCCCTGCTCACGCTGTCTCTCTCTCTCTCTCCTAGAAATAAAACATTAAAAACAAACAAACAAACAAAAAAACCAAAACACCTTGGGTCTCCCCACCTCTCCTCCTGCATTCAGTTCTCATTTGTTTTCACCAATGTTATAATTTCAGCTTTATCAGTATTTGTCCACATTTCTGACTTTTTACCTTTATATTTATAATAATAATTTATATTCAAAATCTGTAACAATTTTAATAGTAAGAGAATTGTATCCAAATTAGTTCTTGGGGTGTCTGAATTAGTAGGTTAAGTATCTGGCTCTTGATCTCAGCTGAGGTCTTGATCTCAGGGTCATGAGTTTAAGCCCTGAGTTGGGCTCCATGCTGGGAATGGAGCCTACTTAAAAAAAGAAAAAAAAGTTCTATTTACTATTTACAGGACTGGCTCCTTCTTGCCATTTAGATCTCATTTCAAACATCACCGTCTTTAACCACACTATATAAAACTTCTCCCTCTCCCTAGTAATTTGTCTATTACATTATTTTGTTATATTTTCTGATTGTTTTTGCGCTTCCCTATTTACTGTCTGTACTCCTCATTTATATGTAAGCTTTATGGAGGTGCCTGGGTGGCTCAGTAGGTTAAGCCTCCAGCTCTTGATTTCAGCTCCAGTCAGGATCTCACAATTGGTGAGATCCAGCCCCAAATCAGACTCAGCACTGACAGCTTAGAGCCTGCTTGGATTTCCCCTCCCTCCCTTTCTCTCTCTTCCTCTCCCACTTGCTCTCTCCCACGCACGTGCACGTGTGATCTCTCTCTCTCTCAAAATAAATAAACTTTAAAAATGTTTTAAAAATGTAAGCTTTAGGGGCGCCTGAGTGGCTCAGTCGGTTAAATGTCTGGCTTCGGCTCAGGTCACGATCTCAGGGTTCATAGGCTCGAGCCCTGCGTCAGGCTCTGTGCTGACAGCCAGCTCAGAGCCTGGAGCCTGTTTCGGATTCTGTGTCTCCCTCTCTCTCTGACCCTCCCCTGCTCACGCTGCCTCTCTCTTTCTCTCTCTCAGAAATAAATAAAACATTAAAAAAGTTCTTAATTCCATTGAGATAATATATGCATAGACTCCTTAATAGGAAATAAGAATATCAGACAAGTGGAGTCTAAAGACAGCCCTGTAGACTGACATCTACATCTATTAATTATGATTTTCTAGAAAGAAAACACTTGTTCTGGAAATAAAGCATTTGTTGTAGAAAAGCAGAGCTTAGAATTAAGCCAAGAAATTTAGTTGTTTTGTTTGCTTTTTCTGTCTGTAACTGTCTTCTCTTTACTTTAAAAATCCCAACTATGAAGTCCTTCAAATAGTAAAACAAGAACCCCTTGACCAAGCATCCTAGTGAATAAACAGTAAGAAGGTGGATGCTTCTTTTCCTCTTCCCACTAAAGTGAAGCTGAGCTTCAAATCTGTTCTGGCAAAATTCTAGCTTTAAGTTTTATTTTTCTCCCAGTTTTTATTTGAGAAACTATATGGTAGTTGAATTAAAGAAAATTAGAAGATCAAAAATATGTAGGAGTGCGTGAGTGGTTCAATCAGTTAAGCGCCCAACTTTGGCTCAAGTCATGATCTCAAGGCTTGTGAGTTTGAGCCCTTTGTTGGGCTCTGTGCTGACAGCTCAGAGCCTGGAGCCTGCTTCAGATTCTGGGTCTCCCTCTCTCTCTACTCCTTCCCTACTTGTGCTCTGTCTCTCCCTTAAAAATAAGTAAACATTAAAAAAATAAAAAATATGTAATGGACCCTCAGGAAATATGATATTCTTTTACCTCCCTGGGTTTTCTTTAATTCCTTAAGTATGCACTTACGTTTCTGTATATCTGAAAAACTGCTTGTCTTCAGTAGTGCCAAGACAAAGAGCTAGTTGGTTCCTGCTCATTAGTATTTGAGGCAAGCATCTTTACATCCTGCTTGACTATCTTTATAACTAGCTCTGATGTCTGCATAGATTCTTTCAGGCTAAAATACTGTATTTATTTAATGGGGCGCCTGGGTGGCTCAGTCGGTTGAGCAACTGACTTTGGCTCAGGTCATGATCTTGCGGTTCATGGGGTCGAGCACCACAATGGGCTCTGTCTTGATAGCTCAGAGCATGGAGCCTGCTTTGGATTCTGTGTCTCCCTCTCTCTGTCCCTTTCCTGCTTGTGTGCTCTCTCTCTCTCTCTCAAAAATAAACATTAAAAATTAAAAAAAATAAAATCCCATATTTATTTAAGCATATCATCATTGGGGATTGAAGTTGCTTTTAATATTTTCTCATGTGATAGATGCCACAATACACAGTGGTTAATAACATATTGTAAGTATCTATACCTACCTACATAATTTTTATTACAAAATAATTTGGGGCTAATTCTCAGATAAACCATTCCTTGGTCAAAGATTTTAGCTCGCATGTGTTCTAGTGATAAGATTTCTTTACGGCAAGAATAAGAATTAATTAAATAGGATTTGGGATGTATTCAGGTCTTGAGCTTTTAAATTTATTCTGCGACAAAATGATTTTTTTAAAGGAATGTTAATGACTTTCCAGTGCTGTAGGGAGACATTAAAACCAGCAGGCTTCTGGCCTGGACACTACTGAAGACAAGTTTTGTGATTGGCCTATGAAAGGACTTCTGGGTAAATACTACTATTAGGAGTTAGAGGGGTATCAAAAGCTTAGCAGCGGTGCTTTAAAATTGCAATTATTCAGACAATAGGCATATAGGACACTTGAGAAGCAACCTTACAAGTATAAACTTAGAACATGCCTTATACATCCTAGTGGAGAGATGCTGATTGTCTGGAGTTAAGTCAGGTAAGATTTTCTAGGGAGATGAGATTCCTGTGTGAAGTTCCTAGAAGATGCTCTAAATAAGAGATGCTTTTCTAGATGCTAACCCAGGGCTTCCTCCAGTTCTGTGCCCCTAGGCTTTGTCCAGAGATGTATAAAGAAGAGTTAAATTTGTTCCATAAAAAATATGTATATATTTTTGTACCTATACATAAATTGTGTATGTGTGTGTATACACAGTTATTTGTAAATACGTGTATATTTTATTTAACCTTTTACTCAATTTGCTTTCTCTTGTGCTAACACAATCATGCAATTCCATAGATTCTGTCTCCTCTCCCTTTTTCTCCCTTTTTCTCTCTGCAGAATGGGGTCCTCCACTCCACGCCTATGCCACTTTATCTCCCCCGGTTCACATGCACACACCTCGATCCCACCAAGCTGTCTCCTTCCACATGTGGAGATCCTTCTACCGCTCCACAGATTGATTTCCTGGGTGTTCCACGTGCTCTGACCTCTATACAGCTGTGTTTGAGGGACGAGGGACATCCTGGTTCCCCTGCTTCCCCGCCATTATAACTCCTCCCTTCCTCTAGTTACTTTGAGATAGGATGAGGCACTATTTCAAATAACACTTAGACTTGCTCCTCAGTGGGAGATTTTGGTTAATTCAATAGTTTCAAGCACACTTTTGATCTATTACTTCTGGCAGAAGTGACTTTGCCTCCTCCTCTACCTGCCCCCCTTCAGAAAAAAAAAGAAGAAATCTCACAATTCTATGGAAGGTTGTTTTCAATCTTTTTGGCCTGCCTCTGTAAAGTGGCCTTTCAAGAAATAATAAACAAAAATGAGAAGTTCAACTGGAATTAATTTTTATTTAACAGGCTTTTGCTAAGACATTGCTTGGCACAGCGTTCTGCACAAGTGGGAAGGCAAAGGAAAAATAGCTGCATTCACCTCTCTGGAGGCTCAGTAATGATTTGGGAAGATGACACAAATGTTAGCGATTACAGGATTTGCATCATACAGAAGAGAAAATAACTTCATTGACTCAAACACAAGAGTCCTCCATCTTCAAAAATCGGATTAAACTCCTGCACTTAATGTTAAGAGCTTGGTGAAGTTTATAGTCTCTGATACAGAAACATCGGTAACAATATATTCCATGTTTCTTTTTTTTTTCAGTTATAGATGAAGCAACTTGCAAAGCATTCTTGTAACATGAAGCAAGAAGAATAATATTTAAAAGTAACCCAATCATTATACGTCAATACCGTCAATGTAGCTTCATTCCACTATCTTTTCTGTGCTTATATCTTGCATGAAATATTGGATAAGCCAAAGTGTGTAGGAAGAAATTTTCCTAGTCCTTAATCTTTGCAATGGGAATGCTCATGTTCAGGCATATCTTCTTTAAGAACTTTGTCAAGTCCAGTGGAGCAACACAGGCAGTGTTTACATTCCTTCTGATTCCATGTTGCTTGACTCGGGATTTCACGGCACCCCCTTTAATCCCAAGTATTTCTTTCCTCTGGGGCTGGAATGTCCCAGCTGAACGCTGTGCTTCAAAGTATAATGTACAGCTAGATCTGAGCCTTTTTTCTCTAACAGGAAGCCCCCTAAAAAGTGCCACTGAACAAGCCATTACATTATTTTATAATGATAGACTTGGCTACTATCCTCACATAATTGAAAAGACTGGCAAAAGTGTGCATGGAGGAATCCCTCAGTTGGGATCCTTACGAAAGCACTTGGAGAAAGCCAAGGCAGACATTTCCCATTACATACCGACACAAGGCCTGGGCTTGGCTATCATTGACTGGGAAGACTGGAGGCCTCTCTGGGCAAGAAACTGGAAACCTAAAGATATTTACAAGAATCTGTCTATTGACTTGGTTCAGCAACATGAACAACTTAATGAAACAGAAGCCGCCAGGAGAGCCAAAGTAGAATTTGAAAACTCAGGAAAGTGTTTCATGCTAACGACTTTAAAATTGGGAAAATTCCTTCGACCAAATTATTTATGGGGTTACTATCTTTTTCCTGATTGCTACAATCATAATAGTAGAAACCCCAATTACAATGGAAGTTGCCCTCAAATAGAATATAAAAGAAATGATGAGCTCAACTGGTTGTGGAATGCAAGCACAGCCCTTTTCCCATCTATTTACTTGAGTAGCAAATTAAAATCTTCTCCAAATGCCCCTCTCTTTGTCCGTAATCGTGTTCAAGAAGCCATTCGGGTTTCTAAAGTACCCAGTGCTAAACAACCAATTCCAATTTTTGTATATACCCGTCCAGTTTTTACTGACTTGGATTTGAAATATCTTTCTGAGGTGAGTAAATCAAGGTGTAAGGACTATGAATCAGTGTTCACAAACAGTGTTTAAGGAATTTGACGTCATTTTTGACGGGAGTGAAATTTGGCTTTTAATATCATTTAGGAATATGCACACAGGTGGTAGTTCTGCATTGTTATATGAATGCAAAATAAGAATATTTCATTTTAATGTAATCATATAATAACTTAGCAACAATGAAAAAACTAGGTAGCACAGACAATATAGTAATTCAGTTCCCTTTCTTTTTCTTTCATGGGTCTACCCTTTGTCAATGGAAGCAATTAAAATAATAGAAAAATCTGTATTTTTGATAGTGTAGTGGTGGCATGAAAGGTGGAAACAAATAGTGGAGAAATATTCAAATTATTGTTATTGAGTCAGAGTTCTTAGCTTTGATGTTACTGTCCTATGCATAACATTTCTATTTTATTTCTATCTGTTAACTCTTTCTGTCACATTTGCCAGGATGACCTTGTGAATACAATTGGTGAAACTGTTTCTCTGGGTGTCTCTGGAATAATAATATGGGGAAGTCTCAATTTAAGCCAAAATGTGGTAAGTTTAATTGACAGGAAGTAGATGAAAACATTTCTACTTTTCATGTTCTTGAGGATTGTGGTGGTACTGAATAATAAAATAAGTATTATGCTTGGTACATAGTAATGTGTGCTCAATTAATACTGGTTGTATCAAACAAACCTTCATTTGCATGGTTATGTTATAAGGCAGAAAGTATTGTGCCTGTTTTCCAGCGAAGAGAAACAGAAATTCAGGGAAATTTATTGAAATTCTCTAGGTGCTGTGGCTAGTAAGTACCAAAAGCAGGACTACAATCTCAGTTTTCTGACATAGTGTTTGGTTTTCTGCATTGCATAATGACATCTCTCTCCTCAAGAAAACTATGAACTAGTCAATGAAAGAATGAAAGAATAGTCAATTCATTCATTCATTCATTCATTACAGTTTATTAAGCACTTACTTTACTTACTCATTTAGTCACTCAATGGCAGTTTATTATAGGGGTCAGCAGATGATAGCCATGGGGCAGCTCTGACCTAGTATCTGCTTTTGTACAGCTCATAGGCTAAGAATGATTTTTACTTTTTATTGTTGTTGTTGTTATTTTTTTTCTGAAGAGTATACAAAATTCAAAAGAAAGAAAACTGTTTCTATGCCCCCCAAAAGAAAAGCGTGAAAATACAGGAAGCAAAATGTTAAAAATTATAGGTGACTTAAATATTATTTTTCTTTACACTCAACTATATTTTCCTTTTTAAATTATTTTTTAAAATTTAAATCCAAGTGAGTTAACATATAGTGTAATAATGATTTCAGGAATAGAATTTAGTGATTCATATAACACCCCAGTACTAATCTCAGCAAGTGCCCTCCTTAATGCCCATCACCCATTTAGCCCATCCCCCTACTCAACACACCTCCAGCAACCCTCAGTTTGTTCTTTGTACTTAAGAGTCTCTTATGATTTGTTTCCCTCTATGTTTTTATATTATTTTTGCTTCCCTTCCCTTATGTTTATCTGTTTTGTATATTAAATTCCACATATGACTGAAATCATATGATATTTGTCTTTCTCTGGCCAACTTATTTTGCTTAACATAATACACTCTAGCTCCATCCATATTGTTGCATATGACAAGATTTTATTCTTTTTGATCACCAAGTAACATCCCATTAGATATATATACCACTCCTCTTTATCCATACATCATTTGAAGGACGTTCTGGCTCTTTCCATACTTTGGCTATTGTTGATAGTGCTTCTATAAATATTGGGGTGCCTTTGCCCCTTCAAAAGAGCATGCTCCTATCCTTTGGATACATACCTAGTAGTGCAATTGCTAGGTCATAGAGGAGTTCTATTTTTAATATTTTGAGGAACCTCCGTACTGTTTTCCAGAGTGGTTGCACCAGTTTGCATTCCCACCAGCAGTACAAAAGGGTTCCTCTTTCTCCACATCAACCAATATCTATTGTTTCCTGAGTCGTTCATTTTAGCCATTCTGACAGATGTGAGGTGGTATCTCATTGTGATTTTGATTTGTATTGCCCTGATGATGGGTGATGTTGAGCATTTTTTCATGTGTCTGTTAGCCATCTGGATATCTTCTTTGGAAAAGTGTCTATTCATGTCTTTTGCCCATTTCTTCACTGGATTATTTGAGTTTTGGGTGTTGAGTTTGATAAGTTCTTTATAGATTTTGGTTACTAACCCTTTATCTGATATATCATTTGCAATATCTTCTCCCATTCTGTCAGTTGCCTTTTAGTTTCGCTGATTGTTTTCTTTACTATGCAGAAGTTTTTTTATCTTGATGAATTCCCAATAGTTCATTTTTGTTTTTGTTTCCCTTGCCTCTGGAGTCATGTCAAGTAAGAAGTTGCTGTGGCTGAGGTCTAAGAGGTTGTTGCCTGTTTCCTACTCTAGGATTTTGATGGCTTCTTGTATTACATTTAGGTCTTTCACCCATTTTGAGTTTATTTTTGTGTATGGTGTAAGAAAGTGGTCTAGGTTTCTGCGTTGCTATCCAGTTTTCACAACATCATTTGCTGAAGAGACTCTTTTTTTCCATTGGATTTTCTTTCTTGTTTTGTCAAAGATTAGCTGGCTATACAGTTGTGGGTCCCTTTCTGGGTTCTCTATTCTGTTCCACTGATATTTGTGTCTGTTCTTGTGCCATACCATACTGTCTTGATGATTACAGATGTGTAATCATCTGTACATCTTGAAGTCTGGAATTGTGCTACCTCCAGCTTTAGTTTCCTTTTTCAGTATTGCTTCAGCTATTCAGGGTCTTTTCTGGTTCCATACAAATTTTAGGATTGTTTGTTCTAGTTCTGTGAAAAATGCTGGTGTGATTTTGATAGGGATTACATTGAATATGTAGATTGTTTTGGGTAGTATTGACATTTTAACAATATTTGTTTTTCCAATCCATGAACATGAAATGTTTTTCCATTTTTTTGTGTGTCTTCTTCAATTCCTTTCATAAGCTTTCTATAGTTTTCAGTGCATAGATTTTTCACCTCTTTGGTTAGGTTTGTTCCTAAGTATTTTTATGTTTTTTGGTGCAGTTGTAAACGGGATTGATTCCTTGAGTTCTCTTTCTGTGGCTTCATTATTGGTGCATAGAAATGCAACCAATTTTTGTACATTGATTTTATATCCTGCAACTTTGCTAAATTCATGTATCAGTTCTAGCAGTTTTTTGGTGGAATCTTTTGAGTTTTCCATTTAGAGTATCATGTCATCTGCAAAGAATGAAAATTTGACTTCCTCCTTGCTGATTTGGATGTCTTTTATTTTTTTGTGTTATCTGATTGCTGAGCCTAGGACTTCCAACATTATATTTCATTAAGTGGTGAAAATGGAAATCCTTGTTGTGTTCCTGATCTTAGGAGGAAAGCTCTCAGTTTTCCCCATTGAGGGTGATATTAGTGATGGCCTTTATGATCTTGAGGTATGATCCTTCTAACCATACTTTCTGGAGGGTGTATATCAAGAAAGGATGCCGCATTATGTCAAATGCTTTTTCAGCATCTATTGGGAGGATCGTGAGGTTCTGATCCTTTTTTTTTTATTAATGTGATGTATCACATTGATTGATTTGTGGATATTGAACCATCCCTGCATCCCAGGAATAAATCCCACTTGATTGTGCTGAGTAATTATTTTAATGTACTGTTGGATCTGATTGGCTACTACCTTGAGAATTTTTGCATCTGCGTTCATCAGGGAAATTGGTCTCTAGTTCTTTTTAGTGGGGTCTTTTGTTTTGGAATCAAGATAATGCTGGCCTCATAGAATGAGTCTGGAAGTTTTTCTTCAATTTCTATTTTTTAGAACAGCTTCTAAAGAAAGGTGTTAACTCTTCTTTAGATGTTTGGTACAATTCCACTGGAAAGCCATCCAGCTCTGGATTCTTGTTTGTTGGGAGATTTTTGATTACTGATTCACTTTCTTTATTGGTTATGGGTCTGTTCAAATTTTCTATTTCTTTATTTATTTTTCAGTTTGGGTAGTTTATATGTGTCTAGGAATTTGTCCGTTTCTTCCAGATTGCCTAATTTGTTGGCATATAATTGCTCATAATATTCTCTTGTTATTATTTGTATTTCTGCAGTGTTGGTTGGGATCTCTCCTCTTTCATTTGTGATTTCATTTATTTGTGTCCTCTCCTTTTTCTTTTTGATCAAACTGGCTAGGGATTTATCAATTTTGTTAATTCTTTCAAAGAATCATCTCCTGGTTTCGTTGATCTGTTCTGTTTTTATTATTATTTTTTGATATCATTGATTTCTGCTCTAATCTATATTATTTCCTTTCTTTTGCTGGTTTGGGGTTTTATTTGCTGTTATTTTCCCAGCTCTTTTAGATGTAAGGTTAAGTTGTGTATTTGAGACCTTTCTTCCTTCTTTAGGAAGGCCTGGATTGCTATATACTTCCCTCTTATGACTGTCTTTGGGGCTGTCATGTTTCATTTTCATTGGTTTCCATGTACTTTTTAATTTCCTCTTTAATTTCTTGATTAACCCACTCATTCTTTGGTAAGATGTTTGTTAATCTCTTAGTATTCATGGTTTTTCCAAATTCTTCTTGTGGTTGATTTTGAGTTTCAAAGCACATTGGTCTGAAAATATGCAAGGTATGATCTCAGTCTTTTTCTACCTGTTGAGGGCTCCTTTGTGACCCAGTATGTATCTATTCTGGAGAATAGTCCATGTGCATTCGAGAAGAACGTGAACTCTGCTCTTTATGACGGAATATTCTGAATATATCTGTTAAGTCCATCCAGTCCAGTGTGTCATTCAGAGCCATTATTTCCTTGTTGATTTTATTCTTAGAATGATCTGTCTGTTGCTGTAAATGGGATATTGAAGGCCCCTACTATTATGATATTATTATCAATGAGTTTCTTTGTTTGTGGTTAATGATTTATATATTTGGGATCTTCCTATTGGGTGCATAAATATTTACAGTTGTTAGATCTTTTTTGGGGATAGACCCCTTAATTATGATAAAATGCCCTCCTTCATCTCTTGTTAGTCTTTATTTTAAAATTTAGTTTGTTTGATATAAGGATGGCTACTCCAGTTTTCTTTTGATGACCATTAGGATGATAGACAGTTCTCCATCCTCCTACTTTCAATCTGCAGGTGTCTTTAGGTATAAAATGAGTCTCTTGTAAGCAGCGTATACGTGGGTCTTGTTTTCTTATCCATTCCAATACTCTATGTCTTTGGATTGGAGTGTTTAGTCCACTGATATTAGAGTGAGTACTGAAAGTCATTGGGTTGCCTGTTGAGTTAGTGTTTCTCATGATGTTCTCTGGCCTTTTTAGTCTTTGTTGCTTTTGGTCTTTTTTGTTTGTCTTTTCTCCATTCAGAGGGTCCCCCTTAAAATTTCTTGCAGGGCTGGTTTGGTGGTCATGAACTCCTTTAGTTTTTGCTTGTCTGGGAAACTGTTTATCTCTCCTTCTATTTTGAATGACAGCCTTCCTGGATAAAGAATTCTTGGCTTCATATTTTTCTCATTCAGCATGTTGAATATATCCTGCCATTCCTTTCTGGTTTGCCAAGTTTCTGTGGGTAGGTCTGCTGCAAACCTGATCTGTCTTCCCTTATAGGTTAAGGTTTTTTTCCCCCTTTCTTTTCATAATTCTTTCCTTGTCTGTGTATTTTGTGAATTTGACTATGGTATGCTTTAGTGAAGGTCAGTTTTTGTTGAATCTAATGGGAGTTTTCTGTGCTTTTTGGATTTTTTATGTCTGCTTCCTTCCCCAGATTAGGAAAATTATCTACTATAATTTGTTCACATAAACCTTCTGCCTCTTTTTCTCTCTCTTTATCTTCTGGGATTCCTATGATTCAGATGTTATTCCTTTTTAATAGGTCACTAAAGTCTCTGAGTTTTGTATCATGATCTTTTGCCTTTGTTGCCCTCTTTTTTCTGCTTCAATATTCTCCATAATTCTATCTTGTAAATTGCTGATTTGCTGCTCTGCTTAGTCCATCTTTGCTGTTGTGTCATCATTTGAGACTGCATCTAAGTTAGAAAATTTTTAATTTTGTCCTGACTAGATTTTATTTCTTTTATCTCTGCAGAAGAGGATTCTATGCTTTTTCAACCCTAGCTAGTATTCTTATTATTGTGGTTCTAAATTCTAGTTCAGATATCTTGATTATATCTGTGTTCATTTAGCTCCTGGCTGTCATTTCTTCCTCTTCTTTCTTGTGGGATGAATTCTTTCATTTTGGCATTTTGGAGGAAGAAAAAGATAATAAAATTAAAATTAAAAAATTAAAAACAAAACAAAAAATCAAATAAAGGAAGCTAGATCTTAGGTGTGTTTTGGTCTGTTTATTGAAAGAAACTTGATAGAATAGAGAAAAAAGGGAAATAAAAGGGAAAAAGGTAAGAAAAAAATTTAAAAATTAAAAAAATATATCATAACAGAATAAAATGAAATAAAGAAAATGAAATGGAATACAAAATTTTAGAAATAAAGTAAAAAAGCTTAAAAAAGATATTTTTCTCTTTTTGCCAATTTCTGTGGCTCAAATTATGCAATTTTTTGGTATTAATCCTTAGATCAATTTCTTAGGTGTTCAAAATGGTTTGGTGTTGATCTGGCCACATTTCAGGGACAAGACCACCTCAGGGTCTCCATGCTGCCCCATCATTTATCCCTATTATTAATTTTTTAGTGTTTATTTATTTTTGAGAGAGAGAGACAGAGCATGAGTGGGGGAGGGGCAGAGAAATATGGAGACACAGAATTCGAAGAAGGGTCCAGGCTCTGAGCTCTTACCACAGAGCCCAACATGGGGCTTGAACCCACAAACAGTGAGGATCATGACCTAAGTCAAAGTCGGACGTTTAGCCAGCTGAGTCACCTAGGCACCCCTGATTTTTACCTTTATAAATTTTAAAAGGTTTAAAAGAACAGTATTTATAAGAGGTGAAAATTATGTAAGATTTAAATTTTAGTGCCTATCAGTAAAGTTTTATTAGAACATAATCATGCTCCTTAGTTTAGGTGTCTATGGCTGCTTTTGCAGTGCAAATAAATAATTGAATAGCTATGGCAGAGACTGTATCATTCAAAGCCCTGAAATATTTACTGTCTGTCCCTTTAGAGAAAATTCTTGTTGATCCTTGGTTTATCAAACATCTCTTATGATTAATTCCAGATATTTGTTTAGGTTCTAAAAATATAGCAGGGAATGAAGCAAGCTCCCTTCACCATGCAGCTGCATCCTCACAAGTGGATATACAACACAGACAGAGGATACATCAGGTAGTGATAAGTGTAATAAAGAGCAATTAAGCAGTGTAGGCAGGATAAAGAAAGATTAAATGGTGTTATTTAAGATGGGGTAGTCACAGAAGGCCTCTCTGATGAGGTGCTGTTGGAGCAGAGACGTGATGGAAATTAGGGACCAAGAGTCTGGATGCCTGGGGGTGGTAAGTGCAATAGTCTTCAGGCTGCAATGTGCTTTTCCAGAAAGATCCAGGAGTCAGTGTGACTGGAGTGCAGTGAGCAAGGAAGACAGAGGTAAGAGGTGTGGTCAAGTGAGAAGGCAGAGGGTGAGATATAGGGCTTCCTAGGCCGCCATGGGGTTTTTACTCTGAGATCGAAGGCCACTAAGAGGTTTGAACAGAAGAATTGCAAGCTCTGATAATCATTTCTTACTTAGCTGAGTTGAGGGTGGATGTTAGAGGGGCAGGAGAGGGAGAAGGGATAGAGGGTTATTGATGGCTTACACCACAGGTGCTGGCGTGTGTTTTAAATATAACCTAATAGTAGAACAGAGAAGATTGACTGAGGGATCAGGTGACAAGGATAGATAAGAGAAGTGGTTAAGATGACCCCAAGGCTTTTGACTTGAAGGAGTTGCCTCTGAGATGGGAAAGACTTTAGCAAGCATGATTTGGGGGGGGTTGGGCAGGGAGGAAAGAGCTGGGAGTGGGGAGAGGGTGCATAGGCAAATTGCACCCTCTTCTTTTGAGAAATATTACCAACTTTTTCAAAACTCCTCTAAGGGAGAGGAAAAGGAAGGCTTATTTTCCACAGGTTATATTTAGTATTGTCTATTTTAGGTAAAATTCCGAGTAAAACTTGTTTCATTAGGAAATACATGTCTATATTTTTCAGTATAGATAAAGTGTATTCATTTTTTCCAAATGCATCTCTTTAGTCAAAAAACCTTCGACTGTCACCACCTAATCCTTTTCCTGCTTCCTTTATTTTCAACCTTGTTTAATTCTCAGTAGCAGGTCTTTCTCCCCCACCTCTTCAATCCTCTTGACTCAAACAAGAGTAAAGCTGTCACATGGACACCGCTGAGTTGGAGCTGAACTTTTCTTTCTCTACCAGCTGTGGAAATACTAGCGACATAGGTGCCAAGGAGAACATCCCATGAAGCTCATGGCCCAGGGTCTTCTCCTGGGACCTACAGAGAAGAGACTTTCTATGGCACTCTAAGACCAGAGGAGACCTTTTGATATTTTATCCTTCAGATAGACTCGTTATATTGTTACTTCATTTATAAAAGTACTCAGTAGTCATCTTTATGAGGGGGGCCTTGGTGGCTCCGTCAGTTAAGCATCCGACCTCGGCTTAGGCCATGATCTCATGGTTCCTGGGCTCAGGTCCCACGTCGGGCTCTGTGCTGACAGCTAGGTCAGAGCCTGGAGTCTGTTTTGGATTCTGTGTCTCCCTCTTTCTCTGACCCTCCCCTACTCATGCTGTGTCTCTCTCTCTCAGAAATAAATAAAACATTAAAAAAATGAAAAAAAATAAAGTAGTCACCTTTATGAGAATCTTTTAAGGTAATCTGAGCCCTTCCACCTGCTTGGTAGAACTCTGTTATTTCTGGCTTGATCACCCATAAAGAGAAATAACACGAAATATAAGTTCAGAGAAAGGTATACGTCTCTTTTGTAAAATCTTTCATGTCAGAAAATTATTTAAAAATTATAATTTCATAAATATATTCCTAATTTTCATTCACTGCTGCTGAAGCATTTAAACTCCTTTCTCAAGGATCGTATTAATTCTATGATGGAATCACTTACAAATTCTCCATATTACTACCTTTTTTTTTTTTTTTTTAAAGAACTGAGAACTCCACCGTTACTCAGATGAGGAGTGAATCAGGTATTCTGCAATTATTAGTATGGTATGACATACTACTTAATTGTCACACCTGTTTTCTTTAACTGCACTTTAATATTAGATTTACAGTGTTCTACCATGACTCTCAGATCATCTTCAGTTTCAGTCATAGAGAGACAGTTCTTCAACTTCAATATGGCTATTTTTACCTAATGACACTGTCTTGAAATTATCCCCTGTGGACTCTGTTCTATATATTTCTGCCACTTTCCCCAATTTATGATTATTTTGAGTGATTATTTTGAATGTTAGTTCTATCTTTACTACCTCTTTTTTCTATGCCACTTGTAATGAATAGAATCATGGATTACTTGTCTTATTACCTCTGATTCACTGGCAACTGGGGAAACAGGTAACTGCAGGTTTAATGACTAAAATTGATTTAAAACAATTGTTATTTAATGTAAGCAAGCTTTCCTTCCATTCCATTTTGTTAGATCCAGTGGTGTGGCAGACACCCAGCTCATGAATATTTAACAATATTCAGAAATTTTGTGAACTGATTGTTAAACGCAACCATTATTAAAAATTAAATTATAAAAATTTAGAATGAAATAAGTTATGTTAAAAACAAAAGTAAGAAATACTCAAAATATATCAGCTATGTACTTCATTTTATTATCATCCCATCTCTTGAGGTTATGTACACCTATTGCATCTATATAAGTGGAAATAGTATGTACTAGTGTGCTTCTCCATATCATACTTCCATTCTGTATGCTTGACTCCCAATTCTTCATTCAGTGATTTCAGGTTAATAGCTGAAAATTGGCATGGTATATGCATTTACACCATGGATATTGACAAATGCTAAAAACCATGCCTTACTTTTTAGAAAGCCAGTTTTAGATCCTTCCAAAGACTGTATCCTGTGTGGGCTAATGATTCTCAAACTGTTTTCATCCTTTACTCCTCTTTTTGCCCAGCTCTGGTCTCTGTGGTCACCCAGACTGTTATCTAAACTCGGTGTAAATTCTCATATATTTCGGGATACAGCATTGAAGGATTTTGACAAAGTCTCTGCAATCATGGAGCTTATATTAAAGTTGGAGGGATAGAAACCATAGACAAACAAGAAAACTATTTGATGTGATAAGTACTATGCAGAGAATTAAAATAGAGAGACATGAGTAAGTAGATAGGAAAGATGTCTGAGGTTCAATTAAAGCTGCAATCTGATCGACAAGATGAAGTGACTGTGTTAAAAAGTAGAAGAAAGAGCCCTCCAAGCAGAGAGAACAAGTAAGCGCAGTTTGAAACAAACATGCCATGCTTATGAAACAACTAGTATACCTAAGGCAGAGTGGGTAAGGGAGGGGCGCTCAAGAGGAAGAAAGGGTTACCTCACATTAGGCTGTATACAATTTGGGAGAAGTTGAATTTTATTCTAAACACCATGCAAAACTAGGATTAAGAAGAGGTTTCTATTGTTGCCATAACAATGACAACACACTTGGTTTAAACAAGAGACAATTATTATCTTACGGTTCTATAGGTCAGAAGTCCAGCATGGATCTGAAGGGGTTAAAATCAAAACGTTCATAGGGTTGCATTCTTTTCTAGGGGAGGGCCCTCAGTTACTCATTAGGGTTGTAGAATTCATTTCCTCTTGATTGCAGCAACGAGATGTCTATTTCTGGCTGGCTATGTCTAAGGGTCATTTCCAGCTTCTAGAGGTCACTACATTCTTTAGCTCTTGGCCCTATCCTCTATCTGTAAAGCCAACAATGCTGGGTTGAGCCTCCTTTACCTTTGAATTTGTTCTCTTTCTTCCACCTCATTCTTTTCTCCCAGCTGGAAATGTTTCTACATTTTTAAGGACCCATTGATTAGATTGAGCCCATCCAGATGACTTGGGATGATCTCTCCATCTCAAGTTCCATACTTTTTTTTTCTTAATGTTTATTTATTTTTGAGAAAGAGAGAGAGAGAGAAAGAGAAAAATAGTAAGCACGTGAGCAGAGGAGGGGCAGAGGAAGAGAGAGAGAGAGGATCCGAAATGGGCACTCTGCTGTCATGAGGGGCTTGAATTCACGAACCGTGAGATCAAGACCTAAGTCAAAGTTGGACACTTAACCAACTGAGCCACCAGGCACCCCTTAAGGTTCATACTTTTATCTATAGTCATATCTGTAATGTTCCTTTTGTCGTGTATGGTAATAGTCACACTATCCAGGACATTAGGGTATAGACATTCTTGGAAGACCTTATTCTTCCTACCATCTATGGCATCATCTCAAGGAAGATAACAAGAAATAGATTCAAATGGAAGCTGCCAAGATTCTTCAACATGCCTTCTGATCTACTACCACCACTTCCTTTGGTCTGCTGGGGGCCTGGCATAGCCAGCTCACTCAATGAAACTGTGGATCATGAAAGAAAGCAACTATCTTCTGTGTTTTTAAAATGACAGTGTCCCAGTTTAGAACACAGCAGTCTCGAGATGAATCATTTTAGTTACTCATCATGAGTGCTCTGCCAAATAAGTGTATTTGTAAAAAAGCTATCATAATTCACCCATAACATTTAATATAAAGTATACTCAGTTGAGCCTGTTTAGTTGTTTTGAGTTAGCAGTTGGTGTTTAAACTTGTCCCACAAGTATGATTCTTATTATATTTATTTATAATTTCTTGAGGGCTAACCAATGATATACTGGGCCTCGTGCTAAGCACCTGTATATACATTGTATCTTTTCATCTTCACAACAACCTTATAAGGTATGGTCTATAATTATCCTTATTTTACAAATGATGAAGCTGAAGCATAGCCAGGTTAATTGATTTGCCCAAGGTCACCCAGATAGGAAACTAAGACTAAAAAAGCTTGAGAGATTCTCAGGGTCACACAGCTGGTCATTAATAGAACTGTCTAATAAGGGAAGATTGGGCCCCAGAGACCATTTTTGGACCACTCGCTCTACCATCCACCCCCATTAGTTTCTGAACTTTTGAAGAAGTCCAAGGCTAGGTTAAAGTTAAGGTTCAACTGGTCAGTTATTCAGTGACATGAAATGGTATGTGAAACCTACTTACAAATATACAGAAACAGTTGGAATAATCTTGCTTGATGAGGTAAAATTGATAAGCTATTTCCTACCTCTTTCTGGGTCTTGTTTTATCATGTTTCCTTAGAAATTGCATATCACAGTGAATTAATTCACATATGATCTTGTGTCCCTTGATATTCTAACCTTCTTATAATTTTGCAGCAATCTTGCACAGAGCTTGACAGTTACATGAAGAATAAATTGAATCCTTACTTAATCAATGTCACCCTAGCAGCCAAAATGTGTAACCAAGTGCTTTGCCATGAGCAAGGAGTGTGTGCAAGGAAAAATTGGAATTCAAACGACTATCTTCACCTGAACCCAGACAGTTTTACTATTGAACTTGAGAAAAGTGGAAACTACACAGTACATGGGCAACCCACACTTGAAGACCTGCAGGAATTTTCTGAAAAATTTTATTGCCTTTGTTATGCCAATGTCAACTGTAAGGAGAGAGTTGATATGACTAAGATTCATACTGTTAAAGTATGTGTGGCTGAATATATTTGTATAGATGTCTTTCTAAATGCAAGTCCCAGTGATTATCGTTCAAGTTGGAGAAAGAAACATGGCACTCTTGGCAATATCTTATCCTCCATCCAACCTGCTACAGCGTCTCCTTGTGTTCCTGGCCAAGATCTCAGTAGGTGTCGCAAAGCCAGATTTATACTAGAAGCCAACTCCAAAACCACCCAAGTGGGCTATTAGATTGTATATATTCAAAACAAACAAACAAAAAATAAAACAACCTCTTCAAGTACAAGTTCAGTGCTTACTAAATTTTCTGTCTACATACATTGTTTTGATATATTTCACATATATATATTTAAAAATTTTTAAATATTTATTCATTTTTGAGAAAGAGTCAGTGAAGGGCAGAGAGAAAAACGTAGGCCTTGAAGCAGACTCCAGGCTCTGAGCCATCAGTACAGAGCTCGATGAGGGACTTGAACCCATAAACCGTGAGATCATGACCTGAGCTGAAGTTGGATGCTTAACCGACTGATCCACGTAGATGCCCCTCACATTTTTATATTTAATAATTTAGCTAGATTATATTATTTTTTGGAGCCAAGTGATAATGTCTATATACTTGAATATCTATATTTGAAATGTGACTCAAAACTCATGATCAAGATAGTATTTTGATTTTATGATCACAGATTGTTCTTTTTCATGATCAAATTGAACTTGAGATTATTATTAATTGACAAGCAAAGGATATGTTGGCTAGCATCTTTAATTTTCAAAATTGTAGTCAGGACAGTGTTACTACTAAATCCATTGATACCACATTTTGATTTTGAAAATCAAAATAGAATATTGGTTATTAATGTTACAGAGAATTTGTTTTGTAAGATGACATCCAACTTTATATTTTCTAATCACCATGAGTCTATAGCAAATATCTTACATACTGTGAATGTATATATAGAAGGAACAGGTATCTGTTATATTCTTGGCTCAGTCTATCAACAAGTGAATGTGAGGTCTGTAACACTTAGAGGCCTAGTTTTTCTCTGAGAAAAGTGAAGATTTAAATAATTCCAATTCACTGCAAATAAATGTCTTTATAAGTAGTTTCTAATTTGTAATAAAAATGTCAAGAAATCATTATTGTAATAAACTTTTTAAAAGAAGTTTTTATTTATTTATTTTGAGAGATAGAACACGGGGCGGGGGGCAGAGAGAGAGGGAGAGAGACAATTTCAAGGGGGGGCAGAGAGAGAGGGAGAGACACAATTCCAAGCAGGCTTCACACTGTCAGCACAGAGCCCAATGTGGGGCTCAAACTCATGAACTGGGAGATCATGACCTGAGCCTAAATCAAGAGTCCGATGCTTAACCAACTAAGCACCCAGGTGCCACAGTAATAAAATTTATCTTTTAAAATGTAATATCCTAAGTGTATTTGTCTGTCTCTAGCACAGAGTTATGGATTTTAGCCATTTCATGTTGATAATTTGAGTTATATTTTATAAAAAGGTAACCTTTAAACTGTGATTATCCTGTCAACTTTGTACATGGTTTAATAGGTATTCAGAATAAGTACAAACAATAGCCTAATTTTCTTCCACTCTTGATGGTCTTTGACAGTCTTGTGTACTTGAATGGCCTTACTTCATCTGAGCATGCATTCCCATCCTTCGTGAAGTGTTTACTGAGTGTTTACCCTCTGCCAGGCTTGGTATTAAGAGTCACAGATTCAATGTGAAGTAGCATGATTCTTGCATCAGTGAGTTTCTTGTATATTTGAAGAAAACAGATATTGACAGTGGAAAATGATAAAACAGTCTGTGATAAATGCTGTTCTAGAAGTTCAGCATGCTCTGGGATACCAACAAGAATTTGGAGGTGCCAGAGAAAAAAGTTCAAGGATGTCATGAAAGAAACGAGTCCACTAAACAAATAAAAGGCAATGGGGAACCACTAAAGAATTTTGTAAAATATCTTTTTTAAAATGTTTATTTTTTTAATTTTTAAAAATTTACTTATTTGTTTTGAGACAGAGAGAGAGAGAGTGAGAGCATGCATGAGCAAGGGAGGGGAAGAGAGAGAGAGAGAATCCTAACAGGCTATGGTCTGTCAGAACAGAAACTGATGTGGGGCTCGAACTCACTAACTGTGAGATAGTGACCTAAGCCAAAATCAAGTCAGACAGTTACCAGACTGAGCCACCCAGGCATCCACCACTAAAGAATTTTAAGTGTGGAAGTTGGCATGGCCACTTTTCACAATTTAGGTCCTCTTGGACCGATGTTGCCCTTTTCCTTAGCCCTGTCCTGTATTCTCTGCTCCAATTACAATTTTATTTTCAAAGCCATGTTTTCATAAGTAAGCCATGAGAAGAGACAATTTGATAATGATCTGGAAAGGATACTACATATGGACTAGTTTACTTAGAATACATAAATGGCTGTCAGATGACCAGGACTTAGAAAGAATGGAGGCTGCAAGGCAAATTGGAAAAAGCATGGATTCTGGAGCTGGACAGTTATAAGGGCAAATCCCAGCCTCCAACATTTATTCACTATATAAGCCTGAAAGAACTAACCTTCTATTCTATATAATAGCATTGATATATACTTTTTAGGATTCTTGAAAGGATCGACGAATATAATACATGGAAAGCATTTGGCCTTAGAACTAACTCCGTAAGTGTCTGTAGGAGGAAGGAGATGGAAATGTTTTATTGGGTAGGAAGATACCTGTATTGCTGTTGTCAAGCGGAATGTCAAAACTGTAGACTTCTGCCATAGAAGATTTGGCCATGAACCCAGTAAGAAAAGAGACCACTAAACAGAGAGAGTTAGCAGGAATAATTTATGTGATACACAACTTTCTATACGATCACATTTACAGAAGGAAAATTAGATTTCCTCTTAGACCCAGGATTTTCTCTAGGGATCATATTTGTATCTGAGACAAAAGGAGAATAATATGGTATTCCTGCTCTTCAGGAACTTGCACACTGATAGAGATAACAGATATGTCAACCAAAATTGTCCATAAAAGGTGGCATACATAAAAATTTTAAAGATGAAGAGCTATAGAAACATAGTTTCATCCTGTTAATTAGCACAAGGTGCTAAAGGAATTGAGCAACTTAGTTGAAAGTTATGGAATTCACTTGTTAGATACAGATTGTATCCCTAAACTCTCAAGTGTCATACAAAACCACTCCACTGGTACAGCAGAGGACTTAGTTCCAAAGTTATTAAAGAACACATCTGCTTTTATTTTAGAAAGTGAATTTGAAAGGAGTGTAGATATAAAGTAGATCATTGGGTTTATTATATAGATACATTCAATATTGTTGGAAGAAACCAGATGTTTACTAAGAGATCATGGGTAATTATTTAAGGTACTTTCCGAGTAGTGATGAAGACATGAAATGGTGCTTTTTTTTTTTTTTTTTTTTATCTGGGTGGCTCATTCAGTTGAGCACCTGACTCTTGATTTCAGCTCAGGTTATGATCTCACAGTCATTGGATCCAGTCCTGTGTTGGCCTCNGTACTTTCCGAGTAGTGATGAAGACATGAAATGGTGTTTTTTTTTTTTTTTTTTTTTTAAAGCTCTTGGGGCACCTGGGTGGCTCATTCAGTTGAGCACCTGACTCTTGATTTCAGCTCAGGTTATGATCTCACAGTCATTGGATCCAGTCCTGTGTTGGCCTCTGTACTGGATGTGAAGCCTGCTTGAGATTCTGTCTTTCCTTCTCCCTCTTCCCCTCCCCTGCTTGCATATTCTCTCTCTCTCTCTCTCTCTCACAAAAATAAAATAAAATTAAAAAAAAACTTTTGGCAGTGAAAGATAAATATATTCATTCAGGAAAATGCATTGTTGGATTCAATATAGCAAACATTTGCTGACATAAAAGTGGCTGACAGGAAAAATGATAAGCCATAGGCGTGATTAGGGCAAAATGAAGAGTAGAAGTCCACAACATGAGAAATATTTCCAAAATGCTGATCTCTATTTGTTAATGAGGCAGTCATGAAAGAAATTAATTTCCCCAGTTTTTCTATAAATTGGCTGCTGGCAAAGTAATAGTGATTTTTAGATGGTATCTGACTTACCAAGGAAGAGGACAGTTAGGTGCATATTATTTTGTGTAGCTGTCTGAGGACTAGGAGACATCTCCTTGCCATGTAACTTCGCATTGCAATAGAGTAGTGACTTCTGGCCTGTATCCTTTCCACCCCAGTCCCAGAAAAGCTCAGTGAAGGCATGACAATGTGCTTTAGATACTATGACATAGCATAATTCTTGGCACAGAGTAGGTGCTCAATAAAAACCTGAAAAAATGCAGGGGTGCTTGGGTGGCTCAGTCAGTTGAGCACTCAACCTTGGCTCAGGTCATGATTTAGACTTCAGCTCAAGTCATGATCTCACAGCTTGTGAGCTCGAGTCAGTGTTGGGCTCTGTGCTGACAGCTCAGAGCCTGGAGGCTGTTTCGGAATCTGTCACCCTCTCTCCTCTCTCCCACTTATGCTTGCTCTCTCTCAAAAGCAAACAAAACCAACTAAACCAAACAAAACAAAGGCTTTCCTCTTTGTTCATATCTTTTTAAAAAAATGTTTATTTTGAAAGAGAGAGAGCACACCCGTTCACGCAGGGGGAGGGGCAGAGAGAGAGGGAGAGAGAGAATCCTAAGAAGGCTCTGTGACCACACAGACTGTGAGATCACAAACCACGAGATCATGACCTGAGCCAAAATCAATAGTCAGATAACTGACTGAGCCACTCAAGTGTCCCATCTCTTTGTTCATATCTTGTTTCTCACTGTGAGTTCTTCTGAAGTAAATTCATACTGTGCATATTAACTGAAATGAGCAATCTGTCCATTAAAGTGTGTTTTTTAGACCAAACTTGAAAGGAGCATCTCTCACTGAAAGGTCATTTTTGGAAAGGCCTTTTTGAATTATGGTACCTAGCGAATGGAAGCTTCCTCTGAACTTGACAAACACCTCAATCTCAACGCTGGATGTAGGGTTCATATTCCAGGACTCAGTGGCTCTTCTCTCTCCCCAAAAGAATACTAGGGCTCACATATGTTTCACCTGCAAAACTGCTGGACTGTTTCAACACAATCATTCTGTACAAGATAGATTTTGATGACGCTGAAGTCTGACATGGAAGCAGTTAGGAATTTGAATGTGAAAATCCACATAAAACCATCAATAAAATTGAAACCTGGATCCTTTTTTTTCCTCCTCTGCTTGCAATCAAAGAGAGAGAGAAGAGATTAGGTGGGGAGAGGAGGTGGGAGAGAAGAAAAAACTCATCTGCCCAGATGTCTCAAATGTCATTGCCTCCTCTTTTTGCCTCAGCCTTCCTCTAAGAGGCAAAAAGGATGAAGCCACAAAATGGCGGCATTGCTTGGGATGTGCCAAATCCAGTCTGTTGCATACCTCACAGCTTATATACAAAGTCATTAAGATCTTAAGGTAAACTCCTTGAGGCTTTAAACTTCCTGTGAGGCAAAAGGAAAGTGTGTTGTTATAGAACTTACTTCCTTGTGACTAAACTTTGTTTAATATTTGATTCAAGATGGAGCTATAAAAGCACTCAAAACGATTCAAATTATTGCACATTTTAAGTTCCAATAATTAAAAAAAATTTTTTTAAGTCACAGTTTATCTTTGTATAATTAGATTAGGAGGGGAAAAAATGAAGAATCCGCTGGTGGCAGGAAGAAGCAAGGGTTTTTTAGGGCCTGGCATTTGACAAGATAGATCTTTAGTTACCATGGATTTCTGTTGTTTTTTCATGGCAGAACATTTAGGAGAGACTCGGAGCACACATGGGTGAAACCAAGTTACTCTTATGTTTCATAACTATGTTGCTTGCGTGGTTATTATTGCCACATAGTTGGCTGTGCCCCAGACAGATGGGGATGCTGGTCTCTTCCCCCAGATCTGTATCCCAATCTACATCCCAAGGAGGACAATGCCATTTGCTCTCAGCCAGAGAGCAAGGTTCCTGGTTTGTTTGACAACATCCTGCTCAGTACAACTTTTATTGTCATAGCTTGAGGTATGATGATTGATTTCCTTCAGAGAGACCTGGTGGTGAGCATAGAAAGGGCAAGCAGCCATTTTGCTTTTGGCATCAGGATGATTCTTTCTGCACTTGATCAGATGGTAAGGAAACCTATAGGCCCTGGTCTGGTGGTTTTTATCAAAGAGGGATTGTCATAGCTTTTCAGGGTCCAGGGAATGGATGTACATTTCTTCCAAGCTGGAAATGAAAGAGCTGAATCCAAGGGTTGGATGGAGACACACTGTCTGCAAAGTCCCTTTCTTTCCACATCTGGGCCCCAACAACACTCACTTCCATACCAGATGTTAGTGTGGTGGGGACAGAACACCCCACTGCCTCTGGCTCTAATAATTCTTTTTTAAAGTTTATTTATTTTGATAAAGGAGGGGGATAGACAGAGAGAGGGAGATAGAATTCCTAGCAGGCTCCACACTATCAGCACAGAGTACAATGCAGGGCTTGAACCCACAAACCGGGAGATCATGACCTGAGCTGAAACCAAGAGCTAGTGGCTTAACCAACTGAGCCCCCCAGGGGCTCCTAATAGTTTTGTTAAATAGAAACACTTGTACAGTCTTTTATATTATGTTGTTCTAAAATCTTTTTTGTTCTTACAAAGTCATTGCTGCTTATGGTGAAATAATACAAAATTACACAGTGGAAAACTAGAAGTCCTCTTCCCTCCTTGCTCTACCAGTGATAACTCCTGGTTATAGTTTCTTATATGTAATTCCAGAAATATCCTAGAAATGTAAAAACAAATGTGTGTGTATATTGTTAAAAGATCAACTAAGGCATTTTAAAAATTGTAAGAGTTTGGGGGCACCTGGGTGGCTCAGCAGGTTAAGTGTCTGACTCTTGGTTTCAGCTCAGGTCATGATCTCACAGCTTTGTGGGTTCAAGCCCTGCATTGGGCTCTATGCTGGCAGGGTGGAGCCTGCTTAGGATTCTCTCTTTCCCTTTCTCTCTCTGCTTCTCCCCTGTGCGTGGGTGCTCTCTCTCTCTCTCTCAAAATAATAAATAACTTAAAAAAATGTTAAGAGTTTATTTGAGCAAAACCTGAATCAAATCAGGCAGCACTAAACCAGAAGTGGTTAGGAGTACTCCACAGACAGGGACCAGGGGAAAGTCTTATACAGAGAAAGAAGGGAAGCAAGAAAGGAAATTATTGATTGGTTAAAGCTTTACACCTATTGGCTGTTTATGATTGGTTGTCCTTAGTGTTTTAATTTTGTAACTGTGAGGCATTTGTAGGTGTAGATTTTGGTTTGCCTCTATAGGCGGCCACAGCAATAGAGCCACATCAGTCTAAGGTCATTTTTGTTAATTAATTTAACAATATACTTAATATAAATAGGCCTATGGTATCCTTAATGGTCTATAACTTGCCTTTCCCACATGACAATGTACTTGGAGTATCTGTAGCAACCACACTTTACTCCACTGTGCTCTATCTGGCAATTCTTTTCAAGTTCTTTTTGTTGGACATTTCATTGTCTCAAGATTCTTCTCCTCCATTAAAAATTTAGTTAACGTGTGTGTGTGTGTGTGTGTGTGTGTGTGTGTGAGCACACTTTTGCCTGGATGAAGTGGAATTGCTAATGCAAAGGGTATACATTTCAATGTAGGTAGACATTGCAGAATTATCTTCTAAAACGTCTGTTTCAATGAAGGAGGTCAGCAATAGTGAATGAGGGAGAGATAGTTTTCTTTCCCAACACTGGGCATTATCAAATTCTGTAGTTAGTAATCGTTCATAAACTTGGTTCTTAAATAGTAAAGTTCATGTTTTTTTCATAGTTTGTTAAGGGCATTCTTTTTTCTTGCCAAGACGTTTTTCTTTTTTTAAAGAATAAAGCTTATTTAGTTTCTCATTTATGCTCAAACTTTATTTTTAGGAGATTGTTGCCATTTCTGAAAATGAACACAGACCTTTTCAAACATCAACCGATTATAATATGAAACGGGAAAGCAAAGACCAAGTTTAAAAAGAACACTTTATTTCTTCTGCCTATTATTTCTCAAGTGGTATTTGGCTTTAATGATCATTAGTATATTTTAAAAGTATCTTAGTCACGAAGGACTACAAATTCCTCATTCATCAAATACCCCATTTTTTTCGTGAACTGTACAGCCATATAAAGTTTTCGCAAATAACTCTTTTGTAAGAAGTATCTTTTAAATAAAATAAGACAGTAGTTTTTCGGGGGAAGCCTAACCCTTAGTAAGAGGATATAAAAATAATATAATCCCAGTTTATACATTAGCCAATTGTTGACTTTGGGCTAATCTCTTACCTTCTCTGACTTTGTTTCCCCAAATGTGAAAAGCTAATTTTTGAGAAGACTAGAAAAAAGAAACAAAAGTCAGCTAGTGCAGTGCTTGTCATAAGAATGGTAAGTACTTGGAAACTGATCATTATTTATTTGAAGGCTTCATATACGTTCCAGAGATTTCCCTCTATTAGATGATTTGAGTTTATATTTGGAATCTAAAACTGGCTTTAAAAATTTCATTTTGAGGAATATTATATTCAAATAATATGTATTTATAATTGTTCTTTACTTAAAAAGGATAAGTAGGTTCGATTTCATTGAAAACAAATTGCCTAATTCTATCACAGTGCGTCAGTGCGCGACTATTGTCAGAAAAAAATCAGTACATCTAGGAGTTTCTGTCTTTTGCCTGATGTGCTGTTTTTCTGATTAGACCCCATAAAATTTTTAACACGTTGTGTTAATACATCTTTTTTTCACTTTCTTGGTTTCCAATTATTTCACTCCAGCACATTTTTAATAACAAACTTGAGAGTAGAAGGTGGCATATATGATTTTTACTGAAATGTATTTCTACCCCGACACCAACTTGCTAATCCTAAATCATAGACATAAGGACAAGGATGGGCTTGGGTTAATATATAATTATGTAATTTTGGGGGACTATGTCATTACGGATTATTTTATTTTTCTCTTACAGGTAGTAATTGAAGATCAGAGGTAAAAGAGATTTCTGGGTTAATCATTTTATAAAAGTAGAAAAATTATTAAGATTATAATATGTAGTATATACACAGTTTTGAAAGCTGAGCAGCCAAAAGTATACTTTTTGCATCATATACAAAACTTAAATCCTTGAACGGTGAGAGAAAATTTCAGTGACTAAAAACTTTAGAAATGTCTTACTCCCATATGATGTTAAGAACTAGCTTTCCTGAAATTGTCAATTGCTGCCCTATTACTCTTCATAAATAAGAATAGCTTCCATTGTTATTCAATATTTCATTATAATGTTTTACATACAACTTCACATTTAATTTTTTTTTTTCACATGAGGAAATGAAGCCTTAGGTTAAGTAACTCCCCAGCATCACATAGGTATAGCTGCAGAGAAGACCCTGGTGACCTTGACTTCCAAGACTGTGCATTCTGCCATTACACAATACTGGCCTCCCGTAAGGTTAGGAGATGAAATAACCTGTCACGTAGAACTTAGGACTGCTTCCGATTTCTTCTTTTTCCTTCACAGCAGCATCTACCAACTACCGAGAATTTTTCTGAGTGCCAGACCCAGAGTGCAGGTGATCAAGTGGCACTCAGCTTAATCTGTACTTTCAATACATAGCTTTTATGGCTTAAAAGAGAAACTGGCATTCAAAGAAAGAGGAAGCCGGGGCACCTGGGTGGCTCAGTCGGTTAAGCGTCCGACTTCGGCTCAGGTCATGATCTCACGGATGGTGGGTTCGAGCCCCGCATCGGGCTCTATTCTGACAGCTAGCTCACAGACTGGAGGCTGCTTCGGATTCTGTGTCTCCCTCTCTCTCTGACCCTCCTCTGCTCACTCTGTCTCTCTCTCTCAGAAATAAGCATTAAAAAAACAAACAAACAAACAAACAAAAACAAAGAAAGAGGAAGCCTGAATCGGCTAGAAGAAACTAGAAGTTTGCATCATCCTGACATTTGTGACACACAATGATAAACTTTATCTTGACAACACCAGGGGCAGGAGCATAACAGTGTCAGCCCCAAGGCTTTTTCAACAATTCCATCCCTATGTCCTTGAAGCTGTTTGGTTTCAGGGAACAGAAGGGATAACTGGTCACAGGTTAGCCCCTTATGTCACTAGAAGAAAATCATTCCTCTTATCTTTCACATAAAACATGAGGTATAAAGATGCTAAAAACAGAATATAAATAATTGCTGGTGTGTGGTTGTTTTAGAAGTTTTAAGTCTTTGAGAGATGATTTTTAAAAAATTTGCTCACTTATAAGACTGGTTTTGAAGTGATTTTATTTTTCTTCAAGTAACAAATTTAATTTGGTGGGTGTTTTGGCAGCGAGAGAAATGGTGGGTGGGAAAGTTAGCGATCTTATCTTCCTGTGATTGCTTTATGTATTCTGAGTGGATAAACTGAATCATTTTTTAAAAATGTAGACTCTAATATACTAGTTGTGAAAACCACAGTGTATGAGAAAGAGAGACCGAAAGAGAGACAGACAGATGGAAGGAGAGCGGGATGAAGAGAGCAACTGGGGAATGCTCAAGTTCAGGGAGGTATGGGACTTGGTAGGAGGGGGAGTTGAGGCTGGAGAGGTAGACAGCAGTCATATATGAGGGTCTTCTGGAATATACTAATGAACTCCAAATTAATCCTTTAGGCAGGATTGAAATGGTCAGATTTGTATTTTAAATCTGTGGAGAATGCCTGGGTGCCTCAGTCGGTTGAGCGCCCAACTGAGCATCCAACTGTTGGATATCAGGCCATGATCTCAAAGTTCGTGACTGGGTCCCCACTTGGGGCCCGTGCTGACAGTGCTCGGAGCCTGCTTGGGATTCTCTCTTGATTCCTCTCTCTCAAAATGCATAAATAAACTTTTAGAAAAATCTGTGGAGGAGGTGAGGTAAGGAGATACAGGGTCTTTGAGCCTAGAGGCAGAAAAACCAGTTAAAAGGCTGTTGCTGTTAACTAGAGCAGAGAAGATGAAGGCTTAAACTTCAAGGGAAGTTTTAGGGATGGAGAGGAAAGGATAGAAATAGAAATCAATAGATTGCTTGGGTGTGGGAGGGTTAGGGAAGACAAGGAGTCTGATGTGACATCAGGTTTCTGGCTGGGCGATGCCACCCACTCCCGAGAAAGGAATAGGGATGATGAGCAGTGTGGGGACTCATTTGAGCATGTTGCATCTGAGGTGATTATAAGTTATCTAGGTAGTTTGTTGTCATTGTTATTTTTATTAAATGTTTTAATGTTTGTTTATTTTTGAGAGAGAGAGAGAGCAAGAGAGAGAGCAAGTGAGCAGGGGAAGGGCAGAGAGAGAAGAAGACACAGAACCCAATGCAGGCTCCAGGCTCCAAGCTGTCAGCACAGACTTCCATGCAGGGGTCAAACTCATGAACCGTGAGATCCTGACCTGAGCCAAAGTCAGATGCTTAAGCTGACTGAGTCTCCCAGGCACCCCTTTATTTTTGTTTTTAAGCCATATGATTTGGAAGCTCAAGGGAGAAAGTAGGGCTATGTCATTAATAATGAATAGTAATAGTCGGAGAGATATAGTATGCCTAATATTTTGAGAAGATAGTGTCTGGAGCCAGACTACCTGAGTAATGAAGATTCATCATTATTGACTCTGTGAGTTTGAGCAAGT
Source organism: Hyaena hyaena (assembly GCF_003009895.1). Taxonomy (NCBI): domain Eukaryota; kingdom Metazoa; phylum Chordata; class Mammalia; order Carnivora; family Hyaenidae; genus Hyaena; species Hyaena hyaena. The sequence goes on from NW_024080792.1 coordinate 2,032,818, forward strand.
CACATAGCTTCTCTGGGCCGCAGTTTCCTAATCTGTTGTGAGAATTAAATGAGTCGATATGTGTAAAGCTTTTAGATCAACGTTGGCACATAGTAAGTACCATACACCAGTTTGTTGTATTGTTGTTATTTTTAATTCAGCTCTCATGTATTGCACACTTGCTCTGGGCCACTTATGCTAAGAGCTTACAGGCAATTTGTCACTCACTCTCCATAACACCCTGTGATGGTGATACTGTTATGATCTAAAGAAACTCAGACCTCAGGAAGACTGATCAGATTGCCCAAAGCAACCCTCAGGAAATAAAAAGCACAGCCAGGATGCAAACTCAAACCTGAAGGACACCAGGAGTCTAAGGCCATTAAGGTGATACCTGAAACCAAGAGAGGGTGTAAAGGGAGAGGAGCCAGGAAACACCCATGTTCCTCCAGAGGTGGGAATAAGGACAGTGAAAAGCAACTGAAGACTTGCTGTGCAAGAAGCAGATGTGGGTTAGCCAAGTCAATTATAGCCGGAGCCCAATAAAGTAAGGACTTACTTTTCAGGCTGCTTTTATAATTCCTCGTCTTCCTCTACCCCTCCATTGGGATTTTACATTTTACACTTCTGTGCACGAAAAAAAATTTCACAAATCTTGACTCGAATTCCATCACGTTATCTAACAGACTTAATGTATGATGGAGGTACTCAAAATTTTGAAGCTCTGAGCTGCTGGTCTATGTTAGATCTAAAGAGCTTTCTCCTTCCTTAGGCAGTGGTCAGAGGGATTAATAATCATATCTGCTTCTGTGTCTCCTCTTAGTATTATTTCCAGAGTCCCCCTGGCCTATTTTCATTGGCTTTGTCTGGAGTTCCTGGGATTTATTCTGTTTATATGTTCTGGTGTGCTAGGACTGCCATAACAAAGTACTACAGACTGGGTGGTTTAAACAACAAAAACTTATTTTATCACAGTTCTGAGGATAGATGTCCCAGGTCAGGAAGTCAGCAGGATTCGTTTCTTCTAAGGGGCATAAGAGATGGGTCTATTCCAGGTCTCTCGCCTTGGCTTGTAGATGGCCATCTTCTCCCTGTGTCTTCCATCCATCCCTGTATGTGCCCAAACATCCTCTTTGTGAGGATATTAGTCATATTGGACTAGAAGCCACCCTAGTGACCTCATTTTAACTCAATTACCTCTGCAAGGATCTTGTCCACAAATAAAGTCACATTCTCAGGTGCCGGGGTGGGGGAACTTCAATATATGAATTTTGAAGGGACATAATATGGCCCATAAAATATCAATACCCTAATGATGCTTACTTTAAGTGTTAAAGACTTTGACTTTGAATCCAGTATGGAAGTGCAGTACAAGTAAAGAAACATGCTTCCTCACCATGGAGTATCAATGAAAGGAAACAAATTTTCATTTTACATCCTCCAGTCAGATTTTCCTTTTCTAGACCATAAGATATTTAATAACGAAGATTTATTCCTTCTCTTGATAAGGAATAGAGATTTGCACTTAGTTTTAAAATTAAAATTCATGAGTGTACCTGCTCATTCAGCCAACTCTGTCTCTTGTCAACATCCTTTAGGGAATGGGAAAACCATAACAACCATGACCAACATACTGGGTATTAATTGCAATTGCTCTCCCAGGTGCTGTGGAAAGGGGAGCAGGTTATAAAGATTCTCTGACCTCAAGATATTTTTAACTTCATGTTATTATTCTTAACTCTTTTTGTATCATAGAGGCTTTGGGAATCTGGTGAAAGCTAGCTTTTCTTCTCAGAGATATTTGTATACAATGATAAAATTATGTATATAGCTGCTTTTGTTGCATTAGATTAAAATACTTTTATAAAGAATTGTGCCTTTTCCATCCTTCTTTACAAACAAAATTAATTTCAGACAACTTTCTAAAAAAATAGGAAGAAAGAAAGAAAGAAATCCAACGTGTGCAAATGAAATGAAACCATACTTTGTCTTTACTAAAAAATAAATTTCAATGAGAAGGCATCTCTCCCTTGGCTTGAATGAGAAGCTGAAATTACTGAGTAGCGTCTGGCATGGTGTCTATGTACCTTTCTGTGGACTTTCTGCTATTTTAGACACAGGCTAAAAATCTGGGCTCACAACGGCATGTTGTAGCAAACAGAATCAGTCCATGTTCACAAAAGACACAGGGGGCTTATGATAAGAGAATGCCAAGATATTCCAAGATTATCTGACATGGATAGTGGATTTATGTTGTTTAATTTCCATCGGCTCTGCATCATTGGGTTTCATCTTCGGCAAGGGGATGCTGTTGATGTCAGCAAAGGGAAGATTAAGAATTCATGTTTCAATTTTCAGGTTGTCTGATCAGAAGTACTTCAAAGAGTTGCAGAGTTTCAAGTCGTCAGCATATTTCTGTATCATAGATTTGTAAAAGAGAAGGAGTTCATATTCTGCTTTCATTTCATGAGAAAACATTTTGAAAAGGCAATGATTCAAGGCGCCAGCATTAACAAAATTGATACCTTACTCTAGACAAGCAGGGCCAGAGAAAGCAATGGGTGTAGAACTTACTGCATAAAAAGTCTTCCTTTAAGCTGTGTCACAAGCACCACAGATGTTCTGTCTATTCACAAACTACCCAATGAGTTGTATTTGTAGAAGAAACTTTTCAGCATTTCAAAGATATTGATGGATTTGAAATTCCTAATGGACTAGCTAAATAGGAATTTATTTCTGAAGGCATCAGCTGGATGCATAAAGCAGCTTCCCATTCCTCCATCGTATGCCTCAAAACATTATTTTTAAAGTCGACCATCATGGAATAATTTAATTTTTTTGGAGTCACTGCTTTAACCTGTCTCCTCTGCCCCAAACCACAAACCAACTTGACCATTTCTGGGGTACCCAGCTTTACCACTTACTTTCTTGTTATTTTAAGAGCAGGCTGATTCATTAGGGCACACCCGATTTTGGTAAAGTCTTGCCTTTTCAAGTCTAGTCTTCTTTTCTTAGAAAAGATCTACACTAGTAAATTTTTGGAACAAAAATTATGAGATACTAGTCCAGCAGTTTTGGTTTCATGTTCCTTCCACTCACAAGAATGGTGTCCTGTGAAAACAACTCAGGCTTTCATGTTATGTCACACATAGTGGGAAACAAAGCCAAAAGATATTTGAGACTTCTTCCTTATTATTTTCTTTGACATTTCCTAACTTAAGCCAATTCTGAGGTAAACAGGGACAGATGCTCATCATCATAATGGAGGGCACATATTTCTTAATTCCCACCAGTGGAAAGCCCTTCTGACATATGCCAACAGTGACAAAAATACAGAGCATGTCTATAGGAGCAGCTGTATGTAATAGACGTAGAAATAATGTATTCACTAAGGCGTTTTGGAAAAAAAAATCACATAAAAAATTACTGCTATGCGTGCATGTGTGCATTTCTGTCCCAGTGTATGTTCATATGCATGATTCATAGACCTCCCTCTGTTTCCACCCAGACCTCAGATTAAGAGCGCTGGTGGTGTAAATGAGTGGACCGTCTTCTTCAACAAAACCCCAAATCCAGGGTGAGTCCAAGGGTGGGAGACACCCCCTTTCCTGGTAATCTTAGAAAAGGCCTCAGAAGTCCTCAGTAAGATAACATCGGAGCTACAACCTGAAGACTGATTATTAGTTTATTAGGGTGAGAAGAGGACAAAGATAGAAACTGAAAAGGGAGATGCCTTAACCGGGAAGTTCCAGGAGTGCGTGTGGATGACTCTAAGAAGCTCTGGGTTATGTTGGAAATGTTCAGCTATCGAGACAGAGAAAACTACTCAGTCTTGAATTTGAACTCTGATATTTTTCTATGTGACCCTGCATAAGTTTTGTAACCTCCTTTTACCTCCATTTCCTCATTTTTGACATGGGGATGGCAGATGAAAGTCAGCATGTGCTGGGATCTTGTACTTGCCCAAATAGGATTTCTTTCAACCCTCCTTGCCACACCAAGTTCATGGACACCCTATGAAAACGGATACAGCCATCCTCCCCTTCTTTTAGGGTAAATAACAATAGCAATAATAGTATTGGTAATTCTAACAGCTGGAATAGAACGAGCCTAAGCTCTGTGCACGTGTTGTATTAAGTGTGTTGCATGCATCATCACATTTCGCTTCGTAACATCTGAGGTAGAAGCTGTCATTGTGTCCATGATGAGGAAACTGAGGTTTAGATAGATTGAGACACAGCCAGAATTTCTCAGAGAGCAGACATAGAGCCAGGCGTTAAGTCAGGCTCTTTCCTCAACCTACCCTGTTTTAAATTTCCTCCTGTAGCTAGTCTTCTTCAATTATATCCAATGAACTTCATGCCTGGATTCACCCTCTCTTGTCAGCCCCACAGGTGGATGGTGCCTCCTTTGGATGATCTGATCACATTTGACTGGCTTCTTTCCATGAGGCTGCTTCTCAGACCATCCTGTCTGCACACACCTCTGTGTGCAAGTGATACATGTCACCACTTGATCTGGGCAGCAGGTCCCTGTGTCTGTGAGAGGGAATTCAATGCACTACTGAGCTACTGTCAGTACCAAGTAAAATACTTTCTCTTGAAATGTGCTAAAAATGAGTGCCCCTGTTACCTCTGAGTGACATAAAATTGTGGTATGCAACAGCTGTGACTGCCCTGGGTGTCACTTATGTGTTCAGAAAATTTAGCATTCGGGAGGACAGAGAACGAGAGGGGAGGAAAAGGAACAGGCACAGATAAAACAGATTTTCTAAAATGGTGCTCATGGAGTGGACGCTAGGTGCTTCTCTAGGATACACACACACACACACACACACACACACACACACACAAACATGTGCTGGGTTTCTTTGAATTTCCTCTAAGGGATTTTGTCAGGTTATAATCATCTACGGACTTGTCCTGCCCAAGGGAAATGACTCTGGTTGGAGCTAGCTTGATTTAACTGTTTACATTTCTGAATTTCGTTCCTCATATCTTCCTCTGTCAAATGACCTTATCCACCCAGCTCAAGGCTAGAGGAAAAAAAGTATTTTACTTGATATTTTAGTTTCCTTCAGCTGTTATAATAGAATTCCACAGACTGGGTAGCTTATAAACAACAGAAGTCTATTGCCCACAGCTCTGGAGGCTGGGAAACCCAAGATCAATGTACGGGCACAGTCATGCTTTGGTGAGAACCTCTTCCTGATTCATAGCTGCCAACCTCCTCCCCCCCACTGCATCTTCACATGGTGGAAAGGCTAGGAATCTGTCTGGAGCTTCTTTTCTCAGAATACTAATTTCATTCATGAGGGCTCCACCCTCACGACCTAAGCACCTCCCAAAGGTGCTCACCTCCTAATACCATCAATGTGGGAGTTAGGATTTCCACATCTGAATTTGAGGGAGACACAAACATTCAAGCCATGGCAGTTAATTTCTGCCATGGTTGTACATGTAAGTTGATTCTGTGAAGCAATATGGCGAAGAGTAATAAGGAATAGAAGCAGAAGATTAATCTTGGGGCTTGCAACTTCAACGTCCTGACCACCCCACCACTCTCAAGATTTGGGCTAAGGGTGCTGCCATCCGCGGCCCCGTAAACCTCTTGGACTCATTCCTGATTCCAGTTTGAAAACAGTGTCTCGGGCTCTCTGCCACAGTAGATATAATCCTTCCTCCTGCTTCAGATAGTATATTGCAAGGTACCCAGATGGACCTTCTGGGTAGCATCATATGCTCTTTTTAGTGTCCCTCAACCACATTTTGACTATACAATATATTTTGAGCTAGAGTGCATGTCACAGGAAAAGTTATAGATATAAATTAGCAAGTTACTTCTTTGAACCAAACAACGTAAGAGAAACTTTTGTCTGAAATCTCATAGATGACTTCCTTACCATAAAAATTATTCATACACACTCTTGCCTATATTAACCATTGGGTTTCCTAGATGAAAGCCTCTAAATGAGGAATTCAGAACAAAGGAACTGCTACATTTTATGTTCACAACACTGTGGACACGAGAAGGAACACAGTGCTAACAGCTCCTTGCATTATGGTTGCCTTTGAAGTGACAGCTGACCACACTGCAGCTTCATTTCAGTCTGTTCCTACCCTGAGGAAGTTGTTTCAAAAGCCCAGTCACAAGAGCCTGTTACAAGCTGCCATGTTTACAATGAAAATGCGCAGCCACGCCGTCAAGGCTGCTTCCTCTGCCCGAGACCAGGCAGGTTCTCAAAAACACTTCAGGAAATTGTAGTGAGTCCTCACAAATCCCCTGTGAAGTGGAACATTTTTCATCTGCCTCCAACCGGGAGGTAAAACATTTGCTTGACTCGTTTAAGGTTACAGAGAAAGAGAAAGGCAGAGAGAGCCAGAGGAGACGGAAAGAAGAACAGAGAATGATGCTGAATCAATCTCTACTAGCCCAACAGAGTCAAGGAGGTGAGCAAAGGTGGGATGCAGGAGGGCTGGAGGTATTTTTCACAGTGATGATATTGGAATTCAGAGGGCAGGGATGCTGAAAGTATGTCCTGTGTCTTTCCCTGGACTGAAAAGGCATCAGAGAATGGGGTGTGATGAGGAATGGGGTGGGGTGAGGAAGAAAGCAGATCTCCCGTGGCAGGGTATGGGGCTGAATGTTAAGTGATGGAGATAGCAGGGTTCCAAGTAGGAAAAGAGGTAGGGAAAATTTGTTTGGAGTCTGAGTCTTCATTTGTATGGGTGACTGAGTGACTACACGGACAGGTCAGTACCAGTGAAAGGAAAGGTTACTGTTACTCACAGTTCTACTAGAAACAAGAGGCACGGCTCACCACACATGGACACATGAGAAACAGCAGGTTTTGGTTAGGAATCAGAGGCAGGAGTGGGTGTGGGTGGGGGAATACTTAGGCCATGGCCTTTGCTGAGGTTTCTGTGGGAAAGACAAGGCAGGACAGGGTAAATAGTTTGTAATTGGCCAGTCTCAATAATTTTGTCAGGCTTGGGGCTATAGGAATGAATCTCAGCACCTGGCTGACTCAGCTAGTTGAGCATCTGACTTCAGCTCAGATCAGGATCTCACAGTTGGTGCCTTCGAGCCCTGCATTGGGCGCTGTGCTGATAGTGTGGAGCGTGCTTGGGATTCTCTCTCTCTATCCCCTTCTGGATGCCCCTGCCCCCATCTCAAAATAAATAAATCTTAAAAAAAAAAAGAAGATTTATAGGGGTGGGCTCTAGTTGCCTGGTACCTGGCCCTGGGATGATTAAGACAGAGGAATATTGTCCCCTGGGGTGTACAGACCAGATAAAGGAGATAAAGCCTTGGGTTGGTTCATTTGCTTATCAAACAACATGCCCTTGTCTGTCTCTAAGAATTAGCTAGCACTGGGAGGGAGAATTAGCTAGCCCTCTACCCAGCCAGAAAGATGTTTCAAGATGTCAAAACATGATAATATACAGAAAATAACAAAACATGATTAATATACCATTACCTTGGATGTATCAGGGAGGAATTACTTAGCATTTGTGGCAACCATTTCTTCTCTAATATAAGGATGTTAATAAATGTCTTATGTGACACATATGACTATCAGGAGAACAAAATAAGGTAACAGATAATAGATGAAAAACACTTTGGAGAGTGAAAAGGTCATGTTTTGACGTAAGATGTCAGGGTCTTCCAGAGAGTCACCCTCCTCCACTCTGGGCCGTCATCAGGAGGCTCTGCCTAAGATAAAGCAGCCCTTTGATAGCCATCACACACGGCACCTGGGAAAGTGACCACCCCCACCCAAATTAATTCTACCCATCTTAAGATGTGTTAAGGCAATTCACAAGTCCATCAAATGAAGATACATATCAAAATGGAGCAAAATGTGAAGAGAAGAGGAGACATATGTCTAACTCTGCTGTTCTTGCCACATAGCTAGCTGGCATGGCTATGAATCAAGTAAATGTGGGTTTATGATCTGGATCACATTTCTGAACCATGCACCCCAGGTAAATGTTAACTCCTTTCTAAGCCTCCTTCACCAGTACAATCAAGGAATTGTGATGAGGGTTACATGAGACAAAGCATGACAGAATTTAATGAGATGCTTGGCATAGAGGAAGTGCTCCCTGATGATAACAGTAATAATAATAACAATAATTAATAAGTAACTCATTTATTGCTGATTTATTGCTGTCATTAAGGTTTTTCCTCACTTAGTTTGTATATAACTTATGCTTTATCACTGCTAATAATTTCCTCAAATTATATTTCCTGGGTGAAGTTTGTTATTCCCATTTAATAAACGTTGAGTGCTTTCGGATTAAAGATATGTGTTTTAGGATCGGTGGAAACCTGGAAATTACCATTGATTGTGATAAGGGAAAGATTACTCATTATCTCTAGGCATCAGTTCCTAGAGGGTGTGAAGAGTTGTCAGCCATCCCCTAAATGTAGAGGATGTCATCCGTGTTAGGAATCTGCTCAGCTACATTCCAATCTCTAAGAAAAGTAGCCCATTAGAAGTACATTCTCAATATTACATTTGTTTCTTTTTCAGAGATCATTTCTAACTTAATAGCTCACTAGTTGCCCCTCAAGTGATCTGACAGCTCTGACACTCCACAAGTAGTTTCCTTATAGGTGTTCCACAGCCCATCTTTATACCCCTGGGGGGACTCTGAAGACTTAACATTTGAGTATGGAATGGTTTTGTTATTGTCCAATGTACTTGTGAAGTCTACATTATATTTTTCCATCAAACTCAAAAGAGAATGCAGTAATACAGATTCCCTAGAGAGATGAGATCAAAACAATAAGCTCTATAGTCTGTTAAACATGTGAACTATTAACATTTTCATATTATTATTATTATTAGTATTTAGAGAGAAGGATAGAGCATGCATGTGAGAGGCAGGGATGAGGAGAGGGAAAGGGAGAAAAAGAATCTTTTTTATAAATATTTTATTTATTTCTGAGAGAGAGAGCGAGAGACAGCGTGAGCAGGGGAGGTTCAGAGAGAGAGGAAGTCACAGACTCTGAAACAGGCTCCAGACTCTGAGCTGGCAGTCAGAACAGAGCCCAACGCGGGCTCGAACCCACGAACCGCGAGATCATGACCTAAGCGAAAGTCGGACGCTTAACCGACTAAGCCACCCAGGTGCCCCAGAAAAAGAATCTTAAGCAGATTCCACGCCCGATGTAGGGGCATGAACGGTGAGATCACGACCTGAGCTGAAATCAAGAATTGGACACCTAAACTACTGAGCCACGCAGGTGCTTCTGAACTTTTCATTTTATGGTCAAAGTAAACTATAGAATATAATTCCTACTAAAAAATTTAATGTGAGAAAATTAAGCAGGAAAAAGCAGCTCTGAAGAAAAGTTACAATTCATCAAATTACTTAGAATTGGTTTAGGTTATAGAAGTTAAGTTAAATTTTAAAAAAAGGTTAAATTAAAAAAAAAAAACCTTAAAAGTCAGCTGATAAACAAAGTAATGGGAATTACCTAAAAAATAAAACACGTTTTATCTGGAATAAGGTTAGTATACTAATAAATGTCCTCCTTAATAGAAATATGTATAGTTGCATCAGGTAATTTTTTTAGCTGAAATTCAGTGATTCTTTTGGATCACCTGTAGCTTACAGCTCTATCAGTTCCTAATTGATTGATGATTATTACTTCCACAATTGATGATTATTACTCTATTTTCTTTTTTATAATAATTGTCTTATTGAAGTGCAGCATACATTTGGAAAAATCTACATCTACAGTTCAAAGCATCTACAGTTCAAAGCTTTATCACATTGAAACACCTTTGTGTTGTGTGCTGTCGCTGGCCTCTTCATCGAAGGTCATCACTGTCTGGCAATTATCATCATAGATTTGTTTTTCTACTTTATAACTTTATAAAAATAAAAGATACCCTTTTGCAGCTGCCTTTCTCTCCCCTGAACATTACTTTTGTGAGATTCATTCATAGTGTTATAATAGTAGTTTGTTCATTTTCATTGTATAATATTCTATGGTATGAATATCATATTCACTACACTATATAACTGTGCTATACTATACCATAATCACACTAATTTATATAATAAACCACTCTTACATTATACCCAGGAGAAATGTATAAAATGTGCACCAAAGGACAGGTTCCAGTATGCCCATTAGAAGCACCAATCCAGCCTAAATGCTTATCAGCGTATCGTCTTCCAAGCCGGTGGCTTGCACTTTCCCTCTTTTAATAGGTTTCTTTCAAAAATCAGAAGTTTCTAATTTTTTACCTTTTTTAAAAAATTTAAATTTTAGTTAACATAGAGTGAAATATTGGTTTCAGGAGTATAACTGAGTGATTCTTCACTTATATACAACATCCAATGCTCATCATAACAAGTACACTCCTTAATACCCATCACCCATCTAGCACATCTCCTACCAACCTCCCTCTGCTAAACCTCAGTTTCTTCTCTATCATTAAGAGTCTCCTTTTTTTTCATTTTTAATACTTATTTATTTTTGAGAGAGACAGAGACAGAGCATGAGCAGGGAGGACCAGAGAGAGAGGGAAACACAGACTTTGAAACAGGCTCTAGGCTCTGAGCTGTCAGCACAGAGCCCGACACGGGGCTCGAACTCACAAACTGTGAGATCATGACCTGAGCCAAAAATCAGTCACTCAACAAACTGAGCCGCCCATGTGCCTGCCCTATTAAGAGTCTCTTGTGGTTTGCTTTCTTCTCTTCTCTTTTCCACACCCCTTCCCATATGTCCATCTGTTTTGTTTCTTAAATTCCACACATGAGTGAAATCATATGATATTTGTCTTTCTCTGATATATATATATATATATGCCACCTCTTCTTTGTCCATTCATTAGTCAATGGACATTTCGGCTCTCCCCATAGTTTGGCTATTGTTCATAATTCTGCTATAAAAATTGGGGTGTATGTACCCCTTTGAATTTGTATTTTTGTATCCTTTGGGCAAATACCTAATAGTGCAATTGCTGGATCATAAGGTAGTTCTATTTTTAGTTTTTTGAGGAACCTCCCTACTATTCTCCAGAGTGGCCGCCCCAGTTTGTACTTCCACAAACAGTGCAAGAGGGTTCCCCCTTTATCTGCATCCTCACCAACACCTGTTGTTTCTTGTTTCAATTTTAGCCATTCTGACAAATGTGAGGTGATATCTCATCATGGTTTTGATTTGTATTTCCCTGATGATGAGTGATGTTGAGCATCTTTTCATGTATCTGGATGTCTTCTTTGGAACAGTGTCTATTCATGTCTTCTGCCCATTTCTCAACGGGGTTATTTGTTTTTTGAGTTTTGAGTATGATAAGTTCTAGATTTTGAATAGTAACCCTTTATCTAATATTTTGTTTGCAAATATCTTCTCCCATTCAATAGGCTGCCTTTTAGTTTAATTGAAGAAGTTCCTAATTTTAATGTAGCCTGATGTATCAATCTTTTTCTTAAGGATAGTGCTTCTTCTATCTGGCTTAAGAAATCTTTGCCTAGACCAAGGTCATTAATAAATTCTGTTAACCTCTAGAAATTTTATTGTTTTACCTCTCATATTTAGACTTGCCATATCCTTAGATTTTATTATTTTCTATGGTGAAGGGTAAGGTCAAGATTAATTGGATATCTTTTATAGATACACAATTTAATGAGCACCATTTATTAAGACCATTGCTCCTCAGGGTCACCTTATCCTACTGGTTGTAAGTAGTGCTAATCAAGTGAAGTAAAACCTGAGAAGAAGGTTTCCTTTTCCATCACCTGTACATCTTCTTGTTAAGTATCTGGAATCCATGATAAAAGATTTCTCTAAATTTTTGTTATTGTTAAGGCAGACTTTTTTTTTTTAGATGCATTTTAATGATCTTTAAACCAAGACCACCACAAGATTCAACCACGGTCTTGGGTTTTTGCCACAGTCTTGAGAAAGCAGCTTAAATTGGTTTTATGTTTTGCTTTTTTCTTTTTAAATAGTTGTCAGGAAATGAAAGGGATAATGCCGGAGGTCAAACTCCTTTCACCAGATAAGATGTTTTTGCTGAAACCATGAGAGACTCTTGAATGCTGACAAAAACTGAGGACTGATGGATGTGGGGGGGAGGGGGGATGGGCATGGAGGAGGGCACTTTGGGGATGAGCACTGAGTGTTATGTAGAAACTAATTTGACAATAAACTATTTGTTAAAAAAAAAAAAGATGTTTTTGCTGAAAAAACTCTGTACTTCCATAAAGAGAAGGAAAAAAGCAGGCTTCTCACTAAAGTGTAATTAGAAACCTGTAACTGGACGATGTTTGTTTCTTAGGTTATTGAAAAAGATTTAATTTATTTTTATTTTATTTTTTAAAATGTTTATTTATTTATTTATTTAGAGGGAGATGGAGCGAGGAGGAGAGGGACAGAGACTAAGGGAGAGAGAGAATCCCAAGCAGACCCGGCACTGCCAGCACAGAGCCCCACACCAGGCTCCAGCTCACGAACCACGAGGTCATGACCTGAGCTGAAACCAAGAGTCAGATGCTTAGCTGACTGAGACACTCATGTGCCCCTGAAAAGATTTGATTTCTGAAAACAATCTTGATGTTCAAGCTTCACAAAAATTGCACACTTTGCTTAGGTGTCAAGAGACGTAGGCTGACAGAGTGACAGGGCTGAAGGAACACTGGACTTTGAGCCATGCTCCAAGTTTCCCATTGCTCTGTTGTCACTAGATATTTTTTCTTGCTCTTTTTCATTTCCTTCCTTCAGACAATTAAGTGTTCCTGGTCAGTTCTTTTTTTTCCTGCTGTGACTGTGTTTCACTGTGCAACCTATACTGTTGTACATGCCTGTTGCCATGCCACATTCTGGCCCCTGTTTATTACTTTTATTACCTCCTATTTAGGAAGCTTTCCCAAAGGCAAGAAAATAAAAGACTGCTGCACAGAAATAAGCTTTCATCCTCTGTAACTTATTAAACATAATTTTCAAGTTACTATTATTAAAAACTCACTCATAACCACATTAAGCTGAGAAGTTGGAATAGCCTATCATTCCTCATGAACCCCGTTCATTTATTTTTTTCTCAAGTTTTGCTAATGAAAACCCTAGACACTATTGGCTTTTCTTGAAGTACAAAGAGTACTGATTTCTTCCAGTAATTCTAAGGAAATGTGGACTTCCTCTTCCATATCCTCAGCTACTTTTACCTTGTAACCAAAGGCATGTATTTATTTGTCAAGAACATAAAGGTTAAAGATGAATTTCTGATTCTGAGAGTGAAATTAATTTACAACTTGTAATGCCATATTTCATTGAATCTAATGCTCCATCTTTGTAAGATGCAGCATCCTTTTTACTTCCAGTAAGAAAGAAAAAAAAGTTCTTCATTAAACCGTAAGTGAACAGTTGTAAGATATGTCCTAATAAAAATATTAACATGCATATAAATGTCTTGGAATCTATGAAATACAGTAATTATATTAGCTCTCCAATTAAATGCTTTGCTGCATCATATCCAAGAAAGAAAATAGAAGTATGAGCCTGGTGGCCCCCAAATTCTGCTGTTTGTTAGAAAGACAAGGTAGAGAGCACCTAGGTAGCTCAGTCAGACTCTTGATTTCGGCTCAGGTCATGATCCCAGGGTCATGGGATTGAGCCCAGCAATGGGCTTCATGCTGAGCATGGAGACTGCTTGAGATCCTCTCGCTCCCTCTGCCTCCCTCCCCAACTTTCTTTCTCTCTATCAAATAAAAATAAACAAATTAAATTTATAAATAAATTTAAAAAAACTACTGGGGTATTTCTGGGTCTCTTCCCTTGTTTGCTGAATCAGAGTACTGGAGTATGGGTCCAAGGAATGTATATTAAGGGGCACCTGGGTGGCTCAGTCAGTTGAGCATTGGACTTCCGCTCAGATCATGATCTAATGGTTAATGAGCTCCAGCCCAGCTAGAGCTCTGTGCTGTCAGTTCAGAGCCTGGAGCCTTCTTCGGATTCTGTGTCTCCCTCTCTCTCTCTCTCTCTCTCTGCTCTCCCATTCATGCTCTATCTCTGTCTCAAAAATAAATAAACATTTAAAAAAAAAAGTCAGTCAACGAGTTAAAGAACACTCCTCACTTGGCACTGACAGTCATTTATATTCAGGGACCACTGGAGCAGAGGAAGCCTATTTCTGATCATTGGCTTTTTATCTCTATTGCTCTGCTGTTGTTGCCAAATCTCTAGAAAAAACAAAATCTCTAGAATAAACAAAAGGTGGTGTCAGTGGAAAACCTGCCATTGCTGGATTTTTTCTCTTCTGTAAAAAGAAAACGGATTGAAGAATTAATGCTGTTCATATATATATATATATATATATATTTTAAAAGGGAATGTTAATTAGTACTGAATTGATTTTTGGTAAAAAGTTAAGAATGAGTATTAAGCAGATAGTTTGATATATTAGAAAGGAATACTTTGATCACAAGAACCATATGATAGATTTGATAACTAAATTAACATATTTAAAATTTCTTTTATGTTTATATATTTTTGAGAGAGACAGAGGCAGAGCATGAATATGAGCAGGGGAGGGGCAGAGAGAGAGAGGGATACAGAACCTGAAGCAGGCTCCAGGCTCTGAGCTGTCAGCACAGAGCCTGATGTGGGGCTTGAACTCATGGACCGTGAGATCATGACCTGAGCAGAACCTGGACACTTAACCAACTGAGCCACCTAGGCAACCCTAACTGATTTTTCTTCTTTCTATTTTTTAAGAACTGTTACTAAGTTATCAGAGAATGATATAAACATAGTGTACTGTAAGTACAGCAAGCCATTTAATAAGTCTCCTATGATATCCTTGAGGACTTGATGACGACATATGTACTGGATAGTATGAAGTGAACTCATATCAAAGTGGATCAAATAAATAAAGTGGGGTTTTATCCTTGACTCTATTTTATTTATCTTTTTTTTAAATGATTTGATTGAAAACCTAATAACAGGTTTGTCCAATTTGAATGTGGTCAAAGCTAAGAGAGGGCTCAGTAGCACTACAAGCAATCAATCTAAGCTTGGCCGTATGTTCTTGACATGCTGAAACATCAGGGCTAAAAAAAAACTTTAATTGAAAAACTGTGAGCTTTTATATTTTGGTTACAAAATATAATCTGGGGACACCTGGGTGGCTCAGTTGGTTAAGTGTCCAGCTTCAGATCAGGTCATGATCTCACAGTTCCTGAGTTTGAGCCCAGCATTTGGCTCTCTGCTGTCAGCGCCAAACCTGGTTTGGATCCTCTGTCTCCCTCTCTCTCTGCCTGTCCCCTGCTCACACTCTCTCAAAAATAAATATAAACATTTAAAAAATATACAATCCAAACTGGTATGGCATGTGTATAGTTGAGAGGTCTGAAAAGCTCTTGAGCATTTCAATTGATTTGAAGTTTATCATAATTATAAGGTATAATGTAATTGTTGAAAAGCTAAAAGTATTAGCATGCTACAAGGAAGCTCACCAGCTCCCTTAATAGAATAACTAATTCCCCAGGCTTCGCAGTGGACAGAGTCTACAGATAGAGATGAGCAGTTAGACCTCATAGCCTGACTCTTATACTTTAAGAGATTACACTGGTACTAGGGCGCCTGGGTGGCTCAGTTATTTGAGCGTTTGATTCTTGATTTTTGGCTCAGGTCATATCAACGTTCATGAGCCTGAGCCCTGGGTCTGGCTCTGTACTGACAGGGCAGGGCCTGCCTAGGATTCTCTGTCTCTCAAAAATATGTAAATAAACATTAAAAAAAAAAAGAGATTACACTGGCACCAACAGCTGTACCCTATATATCCTTACTCTGGCACAAGTTATAATTTAATAAAAGGTGCCAGGAAACTGGAGAGAATTTCCACACAAAGACTGCCTTACATAATCAGCTTCTGGGAATGGCTTTTCTTAAAAAGTAGAACCCTGGCTCACGTCAGGATTGTGGGTGGGTGGGAGTGACCCCCTGCCCAGGCATAACATTGTGTTTCCTTGGTAAGCATCCAATTGCCTCCCCGTGCACTGTCTGATTTCTCCAACAATAAGAGTCCTCCAACACTTCTAAAAAAGTGTGGAGTGAGGAAGAGGATCCATGTCTTTCTCATCATAGATCCCCTTCCCAGGTCTTAATTTTATTCCCGGGATGTATCTTTTCTATTAACAATTGACATTGGGAACGACGACCTCATCACAATGAGACCTTGATTTCTACTCTTGTGATTGGCATGAGAGAGCACTTTGGCTTCACTAGGACAACTGTGTCATAATACAATAGTCCAACATTCGTACGAGATATACACATATGGGCAGGGCCGGGTTGTCCTTCCTATCAAACCAAAGTATTATCTGTATGAAGAAATAATACCTTTGATTTTGTAGTACACCGAATCTTGAATATTAAATTCAGTTCCTACGTATCATAAAGAGGAACTTCGACATACTGCTGCGTTTCCCAAAGAAGAAGCTAGGTTTGAAGAAACTGGAGTAGTGAAGGTTGCAGAGTAACCAGGGAGCTGATAGCTTTCTTGAAATTCCATTTAGATGAAGAAACACCTCTGAACTTAAGGTTTCTGTCCTCTCAAAGATCTCTGACTCTTGACTATTCTATGTTGTTCTAGATGGAAGTACGAAGACCATTGGGTCTAAGATACAGGGAAGCTGACTTTGGTTCAATATGATTAAAAACAAAAACTCTCAAATACCTAGAATTGTCCCCATGAAAAAGACTGCCTTATGATGTGTGCTGTCTATTGTTTAAACTATCTTCAGAATTCTCCTGGAAGAACTGGTTACTGAGTAGTCAATAGGGCAGGGTCTGTTGTTGGATTGCTTAGATCAAATCCTAGATCCACCATTTACTACCCGTGACCCTGGGTATGTTATTCAAACTCTATTTCTCAATATCTTAGCTGTATCATGTGAATAACAACAAAGTTGTTAGGGGGTTAAAATGAGTTACAATTGACAAATTCTTAGAACAATAGAAGGCAAATATTAACCACAGTAATTGTTGGGCGTTACCATTTTCAATGTTTCTGACCTTCGCAGATAAGGAAGTCCATTAATATAATACTCTGGGCATATGTTGGGTTGATGGGCTTCTCTGGCTGTGTGCTATGATTTAAACATCAATTTAGTAGAACTATGGGATAGATATTAAAATAAATAAGTTTATGCTCTTATAAAAATTTATAATTTGGTGCTTTTTAGGAGACTTAGAGTTAAATTTGATTTAGCATAAAGAGAAGAAAAATAAGTACATGAATAATAAATATGAAGATCAGGACCTGAGCCGAAATCAAAAGTCAGACACTTAACTGCCTGAGCCACCTAGGCACCCCTAAAACAACACTTTTAAAAATACTAAAAGTGACACAAATTTCCCTGCACCCAACTTTTTTTTTATCAACTCTAGATCTATAGGTTAGCAGCGATTACATTTCTGTCCTTTTTCATCGGTGTTTATGTTGCTTGCATATGAAAATAAGTTTTATTATCATAGAATTATTTTCTGGTTTATTTTTAAATTTTGCACTCAATGAAAGCAAAAGGAAATATTGAAGAAATGATGCTGTATTTTAAGTCAGAAAAGATATATCAGATAATCCTTTTCTTCTCAATTAAAAACATGTTCTTGATATGCATAACATTTTTCTTCATCTTCATTTAAGATAATATAGCATGTAAATTATGTAAGTAACACTAGCAGCAATAACGAATATTTACTTAGTGCTTGTCATATACTGGTAAGATCTTGGGCTTACTATTTATTCTTCATTATCGTTCTAACAAAATCCTTAGAATAGTCCTATGTCAAAAGGAAAACCAGAGATCCAAAATGGAGTCGCTTGTGCTAGGTCATGGTGCCAAACCAAATCAGGTTAATACGTAACCCAATTGCAGTTTCAATTTCTGCTTAAAATGTACTTTTAAATAGGTCAGTCAGGAATTTTCTGGTCAGCATCGATAAAGTAATCCGTCACATGGACTCTTCCATCACCCACAGTGAGATGAGGTAATCCACCTGGAAAGACCTTTTTGCCCCCAAAGGAAGTGACTTCACCTGAAATAATTCTTTTTACTTTTTAAGATTTCCTTGTCATGGCTTTAAAGCCTTTCCCTTTCTATAGATAGCCCTTTGGAGCACCCCTCTACTTGCTCAGTGCTGCCTGTTTCATGAATTAAATAATGAAGCCAATGAGATGTTTAAAATCTACTCAGCTGAATTTTTTATTATTTGACTTCTGTGAGGTAGCTCTTATTACTCACGTGTTACATGTAAGGAAACATGGATTACAGATGTTGGTAAACAGCAGAACTAGGATTCTAACCCATGTCAGCTTCAAACCAAAATTTTGAGGTTAACTTGCCACTGTTCCCAAGTATGCACAGCACAGCTGTAAAATGCAAGATCATTTTGGATAGCATGGGCATAAACATTTTTTATTTTAAGAATTGTGTATTTATTTTAAAGCATTAAATTGACTTCTTAGTATGTCTTATGAGATGTGAGGGTACCGATCAAGAAAGAAAGGGATCCTGACATTGGAACGGTGACACCTGGGAATATTTAAAGAAAGCTAAACCTCAAAGTGGCCTAGAATCACTCAATTATTCTCTTTCGTATTTTGGGGGAATAATTCTAATCCCTGGCTTTGCTGGAAATAGCTGACCATTTCCCCTTTATTAAGAAGCTGCTGGCTCTTAGCTAGTTTTAAGAATATGGATTTACAGAGCCTCTTGGATAAAATGTAGATTCAGATTACAAAAAAGAAAAGTTGCAACCAGAATGGACTGGTTCATATTTAAAAAAATCTTAGTTATTCCATATCTTCCTCCAGTGCAATAATTATTTCTCAGAAGCTGCTGTGGTTAAGTTACAGAGTTAGATTCTGATCTCTTGACCTCAAACAGAAGACTGTATAGCAGGGGAGTCAGAAAATAAGCCAATAGTTTTCCATCAATATAAAATGGCATTTGTGACATAGACTTCCTAGGGATGGCCTGCTGGTCTATGAACAGCTATAATAGGAGGTCTGACTTATTCAAGGGAAAAGATTCCCCGATGGGTTAAAGTTTACCAGGTATAGAAGCAGGAACAAGCACTCCAAGTAGGCAAAATAACATGTAGAAACACTGTGCACACATAAAATAGCATGTGCACATGTGGTGGCGGGGATAATCAATAAAGGGCTTTAAGAAGGTCACCGTGGCTAAAGTAGACAGGACAGTTGGAGCAAGGAGGCACAACATGAGACTAGTTTTGTTAATGAGCCTTACCTTCAGTGGTAAATCTTATTCTTCAAATTTCAACTAGCATTAAAAAAATTTTAATGTTTCTTTACTTTTGAGAGAGAGAGACAGAGAGAGACAGAGACTGAGCATGAGTGAGGGAGCGGCAGAGAGAGACACACACACAGAATCCAAAGCAGACTCCAGGCTCTGAGTTGTCAGCACAGAGCCCGATGCGGGGCTTGAACTCACAGTCTGCGAGATCATGACCTGAGCCGAAGTTGGACACTTAACTGACAGCCATCCAGGTGTCCTTCAACTAACATTTTAACTGCAATGTTCTGTTTTAATCGTACTTAGTTTTTTTTAAAGTTACCTTTTGAGTACTAGGAATACTCGTTTTCCTTCTACTTAGTAATATTATTTTTATTTTATAACCAGTTTATTTAAAGAGTAAGCTTTAATAATTTCATAATCAATATGATTATAGAGGTGCATTAGGTATAGAAAAAACCAGGAAGATGGCATAGACTGACTCTAGATTGACAAAATTTTTTTTCTTTAAAGTTTATTTCTTTATTTTGAGAAAGAGAGAAAGTACATGTCAGGGAGGAGCAGAGAGAGAGGGAAAAAGAATCCTAAGCAGGTTCCTCACTTCCAGTGCAGAGCCTGATGCAGGGCTTGAACCCATGAACCATGAAATTATCACCTAAGCCAAAGTCAGATGCTTAACTGACTGAGCCACCCAGGAGCCCCACCTTAAGAAAGTTTATACAAGGCCAGTGTTTGTTCGGCAAATTATGGCCCTTGGGCCAAATATACTCCTCATTTTGTAAATAGCTTATCACTGGAACACAGTCAAACCCATTCGCTTATTATTGCCTAGGGCTGCTTTCCCCTCACACTGACAAAGCCCAAAAGCCTAAAATATTTACTACCCAGACTTTGACAGAAAAAACTTGCTGATCTATGTACCAACCTAGCTATACTTGTAAAGCACTTTTGAAAGCTTTACAATCATTATACTCATGACACAGATACATTTAACAGCCCAACTGCCCTCTCACTATACTTGTCCCTTTTCTATATTCAAGACAGTTGAGTGCCTTTCTACAGGGCAAGAGCATTCCAGGACACCTAAGACTGGAGGCCATGGGAGAACACTGGGCTATTATGAGAGTTTCTTTGTTTGCTGTCTGACAGGATGGATTCTGTCTTCTGCTCAAATTCTGTTTGATCAGAAACACAGAGGCATAATAAAAGGAACAGATGAATTACTGAGGCCCTGAGCCTTCACTAAAGATTAGAGTAAAACTTGAACTTCAAAGGATCCTGGTGAAGAGGGAAGGTCGATAGCTTTGAACTCTCAATAGGGATGAGGTGAGGGGACTTGAGAGAGGGAAGGTGGAACCCGTCATTCCTAACTGGTTTTTGCAGTGCAGGGTGGGGAGTACTTCCTGTGCAGGTCAAGGTTCCATCACATGCCGGTTTCATGTTCCTTTTCAGCCTAACAAAGATACGCTGATTAGGTCTCCATGATGAGTGTTCTCGCCAGAGAACATTCCTCCTGGTTACCTGGGCGTGTCCTGTGAATGGGCAGCAGGTATATTTCTGCATTACAGCTAGTTAATGTTATGAATGCTTGCTGTATCCTGCGCTCTGTTTCCAGTCTTCCACATCTATTATCTCACTTCATCCTTACATCGACTCCATGAAGTAAATACTATTATTATCCCTATTTTACAAAGGCAGGTGCGAAGGACAGGGGGATTTAGTAACCTGCTCAACTTCACATAGCTGGTACTTGGCAGAGTGGGGATTGGAGTTCAGGATTTGACTCTACTGCTTCTATTCTGACCTGGATACCCTGATGAAGGCCCAGTGTAAAGCTGTACTTGCAGGCTTTGGAGGAAGAGGTGTTTTTTGAAGAAGTGAATATTAGTGTCAATCCCTGAAGAAGAGACAGGGCTTTGGTCCAGAAGCTGGGATGAGGAAGGTTGGCCTTGGAAAGGCTAAAGAAGGAATTCCACTTCCTACACTTGGTCTCTTTCCTTTTTAGGTAAGACTTTTAGGGAGACAGAAGTTTATTTTGTACATGTTTTTTAAATGTTTATTTATTTTGAGAGAGAATGAGACAGTGTGAGCAGGGGAGGGGCAGAGAGAGAGAGAGGGAAAGAATCCCAAGCAGGCTCTGTACTGTCAGTGCAGAGCCTGACTCTGGTCTCCCACCAACTATGAGATCATGACCCAAGCTGAAATCAGAGTCAGACACTTAACCAACTGAGCCATTCAGGCGCCCCAGGAGGCAGAGGTTTAGACATTAGCTCTTGGGTGAAGGCTGCCACAGTCAGCCGCCCCCCTCCACCCCCATGTGGAAAATTTTAGGTGAACCAAAGGAAATGGGGAGCTGTTGGAATTTTCAAATAAAGGGCTAATATATGTGCTTTATAAAAAAGAAGAAGGGAACCTGGGTGGCTCAGTTAGTTGAGCCGCCAACTCTTGATTTTGGCTGAGGTCATGATCCCAAGGTTGTGGGACAGAGCCCCACATCAGGCTCTGTGCTGACAGTGTGGAGCCTGCTTCTCTCTCTCTCTCTCTCTCTCTCTCTGTCTCTCTCTCTCCTCCTCCTCCTCCTCTCCCCAGCTTGCATGCTCCCTCTCTCTCTCTAAAAAAAGCCAACACAACACAACAAAACAAGCCCTGAGGCTTTGCTGAAGTTATACTGGAGGGAAGAATGTAGGAGACTTGAGTGGAGTCAAGTACACACAGCTGCAAATGTGCACAAAAGAGGAACCTGGAGAGCATAGTGTTGGTGTCACAGCCGCCCTTGCTGTGGGGAGGTCAGGGAAGACGTGACTAGCTGGCCACCAATTTGGCCACTTGGGGGTCTTTGGTGACCTTACGTGAGCAATCTTCATGAGCGGTGGAGACAAAACCTCATCAGAGTGGATTCCCCAGAGAATGAACTGTGAACATGTATGTACTGCAGGGTGGAGACCTCGTTCTCAGAGGAGACTTGCTGTGAAGGGGAACAGGCAATGAGTAGACAGAGTTGTGAAGTTGTGGGGCATTTTATTTTGTTTTGTTTATTTTTTTAAAAAAGGGTGCTATTTAAGTATGACAACTGATGAGTATGATCTAATGGAGACAGAAAATTTGATGATATAGGAGATAAGGGGATTACCGTGGGAGCAAAATCCTTGAAGTTTATAAGAAGTAGTCGGGGATGGTGCATGAGCAAGGAGTTGGCCTTATACTGGGACACAGGTGTTTACTATTAAAAATAGGAAGAAAGCCAGATTCTGTGGATTTGTAGATGTAGGGAGGCTGATGGTTTGGTTGATAGCAGGGAGGAAGAAAGAACACTCTCTTCTGAATGCCTCTATTTTCTTAGAGCCTAAGGAACAAGGTCACCATCTCATGTGAAAACGGAAGAAAGGGTATCAGCTTTGAGGAAAAAGGAGAAGCTATGTGTGATATTGTGATTTGTAGAAAGATATATGTGTTCGGTCTTTTTCCCATTTCTGGAACAAAGTTTCTAAAATCCTTGGAATTTCCTAAGTGATGAGAACAACCAATGTGTCTCTTGTTATGTTAATTAGGCGACCTTTAGAAATCATGTAGGATGTAGGGATGGGGGCTGGTTAGCAGGAGAGCCCACTCTGTGGTTAGAGGGTTGAGGGACAGCACTGGAGATTGAAATCAACGACCAATGATTTAATCAACCCTGTCTATTTAATGAAGCCATCACAAAACCTCAAAAGAATAGGAGTCAGAGAACTTCCAGATTGATGAACTCACGGAGATTAGGGGAGGGTGGCATGCTTTGAGAGGGCATGGGATTTCTGGCCTCTCTCCATACCTTGCCCTGTGCATTTCTTCTGTCTGGTGTTCCCGAGTTATATCCTATTATAATAAACCAGTGATCTAGTAAGTAAAATGTTTCTCTAAGCCTTGGGAGCTGCTGTAGCAGATTAATCAAACCTGAGGAGGAGGTCGTTGGGACATCCGATCTTATAGACAGTTAGTCAGAAGTACAGGTGACAATCTGGGCTTGTGACGGGCATCTGCAGGGGAGTGGGGTGGGGGCAAGCCTTCAACCTGTGGAGTCTAATGCCATCTTTGGGTAGATAGTGTCAGAATTAAGTTAAACTATACTGAATTTCAGACACCCTGCTGGTGTCCAAGAATTGCCTGTGGTGTGCAGAAGACCCCACCCCCACCCCATCGCCTACATGTTGGAATTGAATTCAGAAATACAAAAGACTATAAAATAGTAAGAGAACTACTTGTCTAGTGCATTGGGGTGCTCTTAAATTTTGAGTTCTGTACTTAACATAAGTCCTTTTTGTTCCTTTCTCTCCATCATCACCTGCTTGAGTAAAGGGGTGGAATAGAGTGGAGTTTTCCAGGTTTGGAGTTTTGGAAAGATGTACAGAAGAGAAACAAGCAAAGGAGAGAAGGTTATATGCATGTGAGGGAAACCAGAATATGTCTCCTCAAAATGTTCCTCTTTGAAATAAAATTTTTTTGCAGACTGAAGGCAATTAAGAAGTAGAAAATGTAGAAACAGTTCTTCCTTTTCTACCCAAAGGCAGGAAATAAATTTTCTTTTTGTTGGAGACAGACTCTTATCAAGACTAGAGAAATCTGGGGCGCCCTGGGTGGCTCAGTCGGTTAAGTGTCCGACTTCGGCTCAGGTCATGATCTCAAGGCTCGTGGGTTCAAGCCCCACATCGGGCTCTGTGCTGAAGGCTCAGAGCCTGTAGCCTGCTTCAGATTCTGTGTCTCCCTTTCTCTGACCCTCCCTTGCTCACGCTGTCTCTCTGTGTCTCTCAGAAGTAAATAAAAACATTTAAAAAATTAAGAATAAACTAGAGAAATCTGCAAGTAAATCTGTTAAACAAACCTTTATCTTTCTAGTTGCTTCTTTGCCATTTATTACCCATCACCCACACCCCTTTGCTTTGTCCGTTCTTTGCAAGCTTGTTTCTTTGTCTAAAAGGTGTAAAAACTTCTTGGTCTGGCCATTTCTGTAAGAAAAAATATTTCTGCTGTTTTCAGTTACCAAGTTTATGGTACTTTATCACAGTAGCCCTAGGAAACTAATGTAGTCATATTATTATTAATCTAAGGATTCTTTTTTGGCCTGACTAAATGGTAAGAAGTCTAAATCTGATTACAGAGCACAGTTGAACGTGGGCATTTCTCGTGCTCCAGTCTTCCAGAGAATGCAAGAGGGAATGGGCTTCTCGCATGAGGAACAGATGGTGTCAAATCAGCAACTGAAACACACTTTCATATCTTTTTTTTAAAAAGTCTTATTTATCTAGTTTAGTAATCTCTACACCCAGTGTGGGGCTTGAACCCACGACTCTGAGATCAAGAGTCACATGCTTTTCCGACTGAGCCAGCCAGAGGACCCAAAACACACTTTTAGATCTTAAAAACCTCAACAGTTTTAGATGTTACGTCTTGCTCTCTTAGTGCGCACTAAGAAAACACATGGTTTTCAACACGGGGAGAGTGTTACTGGCTTCTAGTAGAGCAGGGATGTTGTTAAATACAATGCACAGAATAGTCTCCCACAACAAAGACGTATGTGGCCCAAAATGTCTAAAGTGCTAAGACTGAGAAATTTGGGGGTAAATATAAATATAGTGCCATGATATTCCCGTCGCTCCTTCCTTTCAACTTAGCTGTAACATGATTTCTGTTTATATCAGTACTCAGCACTGAAATTATCATGATTGTTTACTGTCGAGCCAAGTCGTGTACTATGTGTTTCCTTTTCATATAACTTTTGCTTTTCACGAAGGTGGTCGTTGACTCCTTTCTTTTTCACTTATATATTTTTCTTCTTAACCACCATTAAATCCTCCGACATCTTCATTTAGTCTCTCAATATAATTTCCGCATTGTCGAACTTGCCAAATTAACGCAAAGTTCTTTTTCTTCCAGAGAAGCTGCTTTCTGCCTTCTGTTTTTATGTTCCAAGTTAGAAAAGGGTACAAAACAGTTTCAGAGAGATTAAATGGGCAGAGGTCACACAGCTAGTCTGTGGCAGAGAGCTGGGACTCAGACCCAGGCACGGCAGTCTATCCCTCACATTTCTTTTTGGTGTCTGTGTTGATTGTGTGGCTCTCAGATCAGGTTTAGGTTGGTGGCTCAGGTAGTGAGAAATTCACCCAATGCAGAACAAAAGAGATAGAAGTGTATTGAACACACAGCAAGGGAGCTGTGGGCAGAGCAGTAAAGGAGAGACTGTCTGCAGTGAGGTGGTGGGGAGAGGCCACAATTATAGGGTGGGGTGAGGGAGTATGGGAATGTATGGAATTAACCTTGTTTTGGTAAGTTTCAGAACTGTGCCTGGTTTAATTGGTCAGTTAGGGCCTACGGCTATTTAGAGGTGGGTCCGCATAATGAACCCCTTTGCATTGTCTGTTTCCATGTAGCTCCGTGGTGGCTTGGGCCGTTTTTCTTACTCCAGTTTCCCTTGTTCAAGCTGGTTGCGTGCAAGTGGCCTCTACATGATCTATTGCCAAAATAATGGTGTGTGACCAACCATCCCCAAACTCAGTGCCTCAAGAAACGATTGTGTATTTTTTCCCACGTGTCTGGGGTTATCTAGGGTTATCTGAGGCCGCTCATCAGAGGCTTAGGGGCTCCATTTACCTACAAGCTGGCCCAGGAATGCTCTCATGCCGACAGCAAAAGTGCAGGAAAACGAAGTCAATTGTACTAGTGCTTTCCAGCCTCTGATGATCGCATCCTCCTAATCTCCCATTGATCAAAGCAAGCCACATGGCCAAGCCCAAAGTCAAGGGTCAGAAAGGTTCAGGATACCTATACGGGTGGAGTGGTGGGGAGCAACTATTAATTAAGAATAGTTGTATCTACAATGTTGACTAACTAGTAAGATACATAAATGACAAGAAATGCTTATTAAAATATCTAATGAAGAATATAAATAAGTCATCTACCTTGAGATGTCTCAGTTAGTTGCTTTTGGCTAAACACAAGCAATTTCTTTAGTTTTAACCATGAATTCTCGCCAAAAATATGTAAGCATTAAAATCATATTGATGAGGAGAACAAAGGAAAGAAACACGTAGTTTGCATTCCATCTCCTGATGGCTTGCAGCCCATTGACAGACACCTAAAACATGCAGAGTGTGACCTTCCTCAGGGAGTTAATGGCTGCCTTCGTGCCTTCAGGTTTATGCTTTATTAAAGACTAAATGTAACCTTATCTTAACTGCAGCTAGCTCCTCAAGGTCCTAAAAGCCTTGCCTCAAAATTACCTAAAAACTTACTTTATCTCTATCACCCCTCCCTCCACAAATTTACAAGTATATAATCAGTGACTTCTCGCAACCCCAGGGTAGCTCTTTCTGCCCACGCGTCCTGTCCCTGTGCGATAACAAAATCACCAGTTGGCACTAAAAATGTCTCAAAAATTCTCTTAGCCGTTTACTCTCGAACCCCAGACTTGCACTTTTTACCAATATTGCAATGCGGTATTAAATGTATCAAAATACTTCAATCTGATTCGTTTGCTTTCTTATTCTCTTTCGTAGTTTTTGAAATTTGCACACATAAACGAGGATACCCATTTGAAATGTCAATGTTATAGACAATGAAATTAAACTAACTTCTTTGAACTTTAAAGTAGAACATTAGGGCACCTGGGTGGCTCAGTCGGTTGAGCAATGACTCTTGGTTTTGTCTCAGGTCATGATCTCACAGTTTGTGAGTGTTGGGCTCTGTGCTGACAGCTGGGAGCTTTCTTGGGCTCTCTCTCTCCCTCTCTCTGCCCTTCCCCCGCTTGTGTGCTCTCACACACTCTCTCAAAATAAATAAGTAAACTTAAAAAAGAGCATTGAATATATTGCTCTTAGACTACATTAATATTTGAATGATAAAAATTCACAAATTAATTTTATTCCTAATTAATATTCCTAGAGCTAAACCATACCCATACTATATAAATTTATAACAGCATATTTTTAAAATATGCTACTATAATGTGCTATTATCACTCAGGAGCCACTGAATGATAAATACCTTCAAAAACAAAGCAAGGAGCTTTTAAAAGATGAAAGACTTGCAAATTTCTGTTTGAAAATTTTAAGCAAATTACCTCAAGATATATGCTTGTCTATTAAAAAACGTTAAAGAGTTCAACTGTATAAATCACTTAATATACCATGCAAAATAATCAAAAGAACCCCTAGACTAATACAAGAAAGTTATTAATATATATTTATACTTATTATGTTGATATTATCATTTATTCAGTAATACTATTACAATAATGTTATTTTTCTATGATGCTGCATTTGTTTTAATGTGGATATCTTTTAACTCTGAAATAACAAATAAGAAAGACAAGCAGAAAAAGTGTTTCTATACAACCATAAATCCAGTCAGAGATACCCTACTACTAAATCTTTCCCACTTTCTTGTTTGGACTGTTACAGCCTATGGCTAACTGGATTGTTCACTTTTCGTTTCCACCATGTGGAAGTAGGTCAGGTGCCAGGACTTCCCCTTGTTGGAACTCCCGTGAAGGTCGAGAAACTGTAGACCAGGTCTGTCTGCAAAGAGGCTCAGAGTCAGATCATACAGGTACTTTCTGGGGTAGAAAATTAGGGGCCACTGAAGGAGTCAGAGCCATCTGTGCCCTCCTGGAAAATTGTCCTTAACATAGGTCTGCTCCTAGTGCTTTCTTGCAAGCTGCAATGGAGAGAGCTGGCTTCTCTCTCCTGCCAGAAACACACGGGAGCCTGCTGCTGCCTGAGGGCAGGTAATAGAGGAAGGGGAGCAAACAGACCGCGCTTAAGGCCTGAAAGCGCCGCTTCTGCCCACTTGCTGACCCCAGGTCCTGGAACTTGCCAGCACCAATCTTCAAATTCTGGTATTTCTTCCCGGAAGTGGATCAAAATTGCCCAGACCTGTGTTGTATTGAGAATCCTTACAGCCATTTAATTTACAATTGTTGCTTTGTGCGTCTGTCAGTTGGTGTGAAAATATTAGGATATTTGTGCTAATGGAAGTAATTTTTGACAGCTGCACTTTTTGGGGAGTGGGCTAAGGAATGACCCCTGGGGGCCCCAGTGCTCCTCAAGGGGTCAGGTTTGTGACCTCAGGTGGCCCAAGATGAGTCAGTTTCCATTCACAGATACTTTGAAGTGCGTTTCCAACTTCACCCTATTCCTGAACCAGAACCTTACAAGGTTGTTAGACACCTTTGGTCTTTAAATACACACAATATACGAAAAACACTTCAACTTTTTTTTTTTTTAATTTTTTTTACAAATAGTTTATTGTCAAATTAGTTTCCACACAACACTCAGTGCTCATCCCCAAAGTGCCCTCCTCCATGCCCATCCCTCCTCCCCCCCACATCCATCAGTCCTCAGTTTTTGTCAGCATTCAAGAGTCTCTCATGGTTTGCCTCTCTCCCTTTCCCCCACCATTTCCGCCCTTCTTCTCCCCCTTGTTCCTCCGTCAAGTTCCTCCTAATCCTCCTATATGTGCAAACATATGGTATCTGTCCTTCTCTGCCTGACTTACTTCGCTCAGCATAACACCCTCAAGGTCCATCCATGTGGCTACACATGGCCAGAGTTCATTGTTTCTCATTGCCATGTAGTATTCCATGGTATAGATAAACCTCAACTTTTTTTTTTTTAATGTTTATTTATCTTTGAGAGACAGAGAGAGATACAGTGTGAACAGAGGAGGGGCAGAGAGAGAGGGAGACACAGAATCCGAAGCAGACTCCAGGCCTGAATTGCCAGCACAGAGCCCGATCCGGGGCTCGAATCCACGAACATGGGATCATGACCTGGGCTGAAGTCAGACGCGCAACCGACTGAGCCACTCAGATACCCCTTCACAAAGCCCTTAAAAGAGGAGGGAATCCAACATCAGACAAAATGAATGTGTATTAAGATTAAAAACAAGAAAAATATTTTATGCCAGCTCTTTGTTTTAAACAGAACATAGTAAATTCATGAGGAGTTTCTACATGTGGCAACTCTATCAGTCTTGACACTACTACTTTTTTTTTTTTTTTTTAAATATTTTCTTTATTTTTGAGAGAGAGATAGAGACAGCATGAGCAGGGGAGAGTCAGAGAGAGAGGGAGACAGAATCTGAAGCAGGCTCCAGGCTCTGAACTAGCTGTCAGCACAGAGCCTGACGCGGGGCTCGAACCCACGAACCGCGAGATCGTGACCTAAGCGAAAGTCGGACGCTCAACCGACTAAGCCACCCAGGCGCCCCAACACTACTACTTTTTAAGACAAAACTATCAGACAAAAATGTAAAGAAAATCATGGGTATCTAATGTACAGCATGGTGACTGTAGTTAATAATACCGTATTGCATAGTTGAAAGTTGCTAAGAGACTAAATCTTTTTTTTTTTTTACAAATAGTTTATTGTCAAATTAGTTTCCATATAACACTCAGTGCTCATCCCCAAAGTGCCCTCCTCCATGCCCATCCCCCCTCCCCCCCACATCCATCAGTCCTCAGTTTTTGTCAGCATTCAAGAGTCTAAGAGACTAAATCTTAAAAGTCCTCCTCACAAGATGTAACTTGTAACTTTGTGTGAAGATATATGTTAATTGGAGTTACTGCAGTGATCATTTTGCAATTCATACAAATATTGAATCATTATACTGTATATCTGAAACTAATGTTGTATGTCAGAGAGAGAGTGAGAGAGAGAGAGAGAGGGAGAGAGAGAGAAAAGAAGGAAGGAAGGGAAGGAGAGAGGAAGAGAAAGAAAGAGAAGGAAAAGAATGAGGATGACATGGTGTTTCATCAGGCACATGCTTAATATTAAAACTTTTGGGATCCCAGACCCTCCAATCCTTCCTTTACCACACCCACTAAATCTCCAGAACCTGCCTTTCAAATAACTTTGTCCCATTCATGGTGCCACAGCTTTACTCAGACCCTCAGTATTTCTTACCTGGATTATCACAGCGACCTCCTGGTCTCACCACTCTCCCCACTGCTGATCAGACTAATCCTTCTAAAATCCATATCAGGGGCGCCTGGGTGGCTCAGTCGGTTAAGTATTCGACTTTGACTCAGGTCATGATCTCACAGTTTGCGGGTTCGAGCCCCGCGTCCGGCTCTGTGCTGACAGCTAGCTCAGAGCCTGGAGACTGTTTCAGATTCTGTGTCTCCCTCTCCCTCTGACCCTCCCCTGCTCTTGCTCTCTCTCAGAAATAAATAAAAACATTAAAAAAAAATTCTTATCTGCTTACAGACAGTTCACTCTCTTGTTTTCATTAAACATCCATAGGATAAATCCAATCTTCGCATAGAATACACATCTCTAAATAGCCTGACCCCTATTCCGGTCTTTTTTTTTTTTTTTTTTTAATGTTTATTTATTTTGAGAAAGAGAGACAGAACATGAGTGGAGGAGGGGCAGAGAGATAGGGAGAATCTGAAGCAGGCTCCAGCTGTCAGCACAGAGCCTGATGAGGGGCTCAAACGCAGGAGCTGTGAGATCACAACCGACTGAGCCACCCAGGTGCCTCCACCCCTATTCCAGCCTTACCTGCAGCCACCCCTACACCATTCCCTGCTTCTCTGCCTCTGAACGGAGTGTCTTAGCTCTCCATCCCCAGTCAAGTGTCTGCCCATATGCTTGATTAAGAACAGAATTTGTTTGTGAAGGATGTAGCTACCTACTTCCTTGTGGTTATAGAAAAAGGGTACTTAATACCTACTCTCATCAATGAACTTGGAAGGACAGCGTAATTCCGATCAGACTTTAAAGGGAGTCTTAACAAGTGTGGAATTTTGAGATAAATAAATGTACCATTTATGCAGGCTTTCTTTGTTTTTGTTTTTTTTAATGTTTTATTTATTTCTGAGAGAGAGAGAGAGAGACAGAGTGAACAGGGGAGTGTCAGAGAGAGAGGGAGACACAAAATCCGAAACAGGCTCCAGGCTTTGAGCTAGCTGTCAGCACAGAGCCAGATATGGGGCTCAAACCCACGAACCGTGAAATCATGACCTGAGCCAAAGTCAGACGCTTAACCGGCTGAGCCACCCAGGCGCCCCAGGCTTTCTTTGTTTTAAGATTAACCTCAATAGGTAAAAAATATACTTAGTAGTATCTCTTAAGAAGTGCTTCTGGGCATTGGAATTAAGTTAGATGTGGCCCAAAGGTGGAGTGGGGAATAGGGAGGAAGGAGAAATGTACTGTCTCATACACAATAGAGAAACCAGACAGCAAAGGCTAATGCCCTTGGTTAGTATGGTTTATGGAATAATTTTTCATCCCTGATAAATCATAACTAAATCTTCCTCTCTAGGAGTGCCTTGGTGGTTCAGTCGATTGAACACCTGACTCTTGATTTCAGCTCACGTCATGATCCCAGGCTTATGGGATCAAGCCCTGCATCAGGCTCTGCTCTCAGCGTGAAGCCAGCTTGGGATTCTCTCTCTCTCTCTCTCTCTCTCTCTCTCTCTCTGTCCCTCTCCCCAGCTCACATGCCCCCTCTCACTCTCTCTAATAAATAAAGTGGGGGAAAAAATCTTCCTTTCTAATTTGAAGCCAGTTTTTAGAGGGAAGTGAATTGAAGAGTTAGTTTACACATTTACACGCTCAATTTAAAATTTATCTACTCATCTCCCAGTGCAAATTTTATATCACTATTTATTTGGTCAATAAAGGAAGAATTCAAGGAGGACTGAGCACAAAAAGACAAGATTTTTTTTTAATAAATTTTTTAATGTTTTATTTATTTCTGGGAGAGAGAGTGAGAGAGAGAGAGAGAGAGAGAGAGAGAGAGAGAAAGCAGGGTAGGATCAGAGAGAGAGGGAGACACAGAATCTGAAAACAGTTTCCAGGCTCTGAGCTGGCTGTCTGCACAGAGCCTGATGCAGGGTTCGAACCCACAAACCGTGAGATCATGACCTGAGCCAAAGTCAAACACTTAACTGACTGAGCCACCCAGGCGCTCCAAGACAAGACTAATTTAAACCTGAATTATCTGGATGCTAATAGGGACTGATCCCACAGGAGAGGGTCATTCACTCATCAAACAGTAACTGATCACGGTGGGGCCCTAATGTTTGGTACCATATCTAGCTGAGTGAATTCTACCGAGAGCACCTAAGAGGGAGAAGGGGGCAAGGAGAACAGATGGCCAAGAGCAGAGGAAAGCCTTTCAAAAGAAAGAGATTAAGGGAGGGGGGTGACTGGGGGGATGGGCTAAATGGGTGAAGGGGATTAAGGAGAGCACTTGGTGGGATGAGCACTGGGTGTTATATGTAAGTGATGAATCACTAAATTCTATTCCTCAAACCATTATTACACTATATGTTAACTAACTTGGATTTAAATGAAAAAAAAGTAATAGACTACTGATGTATACTGAAAGAAAGAAAGAAAGAAAGAAAGAAAGAAAGATGAAAATATCAGCAACAACAACAACACACTGGGTGTTATGTGGAAACTAATTTGACAATAAACTATTTGTAAAAACAACAACAACAACAACAACAACAACAGCAATAGAAGAAACGGGTTAGGAGAGTATGGGATGCAAAAAAGCACCATCAGATACAGGGAAGGACATCCTATTGTTTCTGAACACTGATGGGCTTTCTTTACGCCTTCCCCTTGCATTCTAGTTCCATACACGTATTGGTAAGCGAAGCTTGCCCTGACACTCATTTCCTTCGAATACACAAAACCTTGCATTTGAATTTCAAAGTTTTGATTTCCTAAGAGCTTTACTATAAGTTGATACAGAGGATTCTGCTTTAATTTCAAGCTTCTACAGGTTATTTTTTCATTCTTTTATTCTCTAGTTTCCTCCCACATTCATATGGAGCATTAAGAAATGCAGTGGTGTTGGGGCGCCTGGGTGGCTTAGTCGGTTAAGCATCCGACTTTCGCTTAGGTCATGATCTCGCGGTTCGTGGGTTCGAGCCCCGCGTCGGGCTCTGTGCTGACTGCCAGCTCAGAGCCTGGAGCCTGTTTCAGTCTGTGACTCCCTCTCTCTCTGACCCTCCCCTGCTCCGCTGTCTCTCTCTCTCTCTCTCCTATAAATAAATAAAANAAAAAAAAAAAAAAAGAAATGCAGTAGTGTTAAGAAGAGCTTCCTTAGAGCTAAGCCAAGGTCAGACACGCAGATGTATCTCCACCTGAAACTACTGACTGTTTTGTGTGACAGTTTTGTTTAGACAAAGCCATGATTTAAAGTACCATGCTCTTCCACCACACAATATATGAAAATTGGAAATTGCAGAAGTGTGTTTCTGACACTTACAGGAAAGAAACTTATAATAGAAATATCCATGAAAGAGAAAAAAAGTTATCATGGGTATTAAATAATGAATAAACAAAGACAGGGATGAAACTTTGTGGTTATACCTCAACACAACTAGAAAATGGAAACACATCTATACATTAATATAAAGCATCCCATAAAACAATAACAAAAAATAATACGATGGATGATGTCAAGTTAGCTGCAGGTATTGGGTATATAATGGGAAGATGTAGATCCAGATACTGCTCTTTCTTTAAGTTTAGTCCTTTTAGTTTAGATATTGAATGATACAGAAAGTGAGGTTAGGGAGATAACATAGGAGACTGTTACGGTATATTTCCGTTTCCTCTGGAGGCTAAGGGAATAGAAAGGAATTAATGCAAATGGTAAGTTCAGAAGAGACTCTTTAAAAAAATTTTTTTTTAATGTTCACATTTTGTTTTTGAGACGGAGAGAGACAGAGTGGGAGAGGGGCAGAGAGAGAAGGAGACACAGAATCCGAAGCAGGCTCCAGGCTCTGAGCTGCCAGCACAGAGCCCAACGCAGAGCTTGAACTCGTCAACCATGAGATCATGACGTGAGCCAAAGTCAGATGCTTAACTGACTGAGCCACCCAGGTGCCCCTGAGAGGAAATTCTTGATTTTCTTGATCCCTAACTGCATATAAGGTATGCAAGAAGGAGGGATCCAAGCTACTTCTAAATTTTGAGAAGCTGTTTGAATACTATTGAAATCCTGGGCAAAAGGAGTGCTTTCCTTGCAGAGTTACCAACAGTAAGAAGATCAGAGTGAATTGTGGCATAGGCTGACTGTTAGCTGATATATTTAGGGCAACCTTTTCCCAAGTGTATTTTGTGAGAGGCCAAATCACAAAACAAATGTTCTGTTGGACTGCACTGTTACAGAGTAAAGTTGACTATCAAATTATTTATCAACATTTATCTGGTTTAGTGAATGGGCCTATTCAAGAAAGTTTGGTATTAGAAAAGACAGTGGTTTTGTAGAAAGGCAATGTTGAATAGTGAACTTCAATCACCTACTTTTTCCATTTTGAGAAGTTTCCATTGACCTCCTGACATGATTTGGGAGGCGGCAGGTTGACCCCTGACAGAATTTTTTACCATTAAATTAAACATGTTAGCCCCCCAAAATGGTTTGTGTTATAAAGTTTAAAAAATCTGGAACTTATTTATCCTCAAAACTTCAACAGGAAGTTTTCACTCAGACGATTTCTAGTGTTGGGGAAGGCTGATAACTTCTAACACCAAGGGTGACTCGGAGGATGTGTCCCCTTACTGGACTGTGCTTTAATTGAAGAAAGAACATACGGAACATTTAAGCTGCAAACAGTTCCCTAGAAGATCACCTTTCCTTCTGATGTGTCTAAATTACCTGATTTGCACGCAGCTTGCAAAGTAATGTACGATTTTCTGGATTAAAAAACATTCTTTCCTTTGGCTAAGAAAACAAAATACCCCGTTATTTATGTTTTCGATTTTATGCCATCAAAAGCAAAGCATCCCATTGGCAAGCATATCTGGAGTTATTTATAGATCTTCTAGAAATAATATTAGGAATTCATGTTTCTGAAATGGAAATGAACACTGTATAAACTAAATGGAAATGTGATTACCCAGTAAAAGTTGTAATACATTGAAAATTGATTTTGTACTCTTGAATACCACTGGTCGGCTATTTTAAACACTGATCTCAAAATATATTGTATGAAACTAAGTGAATTGACTCTGAGTTTCGTTGCCCTTTAAAGCCTCTGTGTCAGCTTGCAGAAAGTCCTGGAGACACAGTGTCTGCGATCCGATGTCTCCAGACAGCTAATTTTCTGGGTAACAAGTAGACTCTGGAGAAAAAAATAAAAATGGGGAGGGGCTCACTTAGAAATCTGTGTATAAATACTGAGAAAGGTTAAAATTAGGCATGGGCAAAATAGAACGTATCTCTAGAGAGAATAAAAACCAGGGATTAAGCAAACAAGATCCTCCTTTTTTCAGAGTCTTCTCCCCCTCCCGCCCCAGCCGACAATTACCACAGCCTTGGACTTTCTGAGAGACCGATATGTTGCTTTAAAAAAATATGCTGAAATGGAGTTTCATTCTTATTTCTGTGTAGCTGGGTGGCAGATAGATTCCAGTGATTTCATCTATGAGCTGTGGATTAATAATAATAGTAATAACAAGAACAACCATACAGGGTCATTGTGGGAATTAAGAGAGAATATATGCCATGGACTGAATTTATCCCCCCCTTCAAATTAATATGTTGAAGCCCTAACCCCCCAGTGTGACTGTATCTGGAAACAGGACCTTCAGGGAGGTAAGTAAGCTTAAATGTGGTCATAAGGGTAGGACCCCATCTTGAAAGGATTAGTGTCCTTATAAGAAGAGACACCAGAGAGCTTGCTCTCTCTCTGCCACATGAGATGGCAGCCATTTGCAAGCCAGGAAGAGAGCTCTCACTAGAAACCAATTCTGCTGGACCTCTAGCCTCCAAAATAGAGAAAGTGAATTTCTGTTGATTAAGTCAACCAGTCTATGGTATTTTATTATGGCAGCGGGAGCTGAAGAATACAATAAGGTAGGGTATCAGAGGGAGGATCCATGTGAGGCTTGCTCATTTTTTAATTCCAGAGCATTCTCAGTGCCCATTATATACTAGATACTCAACAAATCTTTACTGAATGAATGGATACACAATTGAATCAAGATTAGAAAAGTTAGGCAATAGATATGTATTCGAATTCTCTTTGAGTAGAACTGGTTTCAGATGCTTTCTCTGGGTTCTTTATTAGTTTGCATAACTTGGGCAGCATGTACATTTAGTGTAGTGCCAACCCCGGGTTCTTTTTCACTCTCTACCTGTCCCTTTTCCTTCACCTCCTCCCTTTTCCTCCACTTACCTAGGTGGGTTTTTAGAGTATGCATCTTGGGATCCAGACTGTCTGGGTACAAATCCTGGCTCTACTGCCTGTGGCCTCGGGCAAGATTTTTAACTCCTGCATGTGCCAGTAATAGCATATGTAAAAATGCAGATTATTATAGTATCTATGATTGGGTTGCTGTGGAAATTAAACAAACTGATACATGTCATGCTTAGAAAACTAACGGTGAGCTCTCATTGAGGTTAGTAGTTATCAATTATTCCTATTCATGCTTTCATAAGACGTTATATCCCTTTCCCCTTTTGTCCCTTAAATCTCTGTCCTGGCTCCTTCCCACCAACATTTTATATATGCAAAAATAACCCAATTTAGAGATAAAAATTATTCCTTGACCCCTTACCCCTCTTTGGCTACAGGCCAGTCCTTTCCCTCTACTTTACAGCTACTTTTAAGACAGGTCACAGATGCCATTGCCATCCTTTTCCCAAGTTGCTCTCAGTATATTTCAGCTGAACATCTTCCTATCCGTGCCTATCCTCCCCCATCCTGAATAATTGGAAATACAATGGTCATTGATCCTATTTTTAATTTTCTCTAATTTCAAGTGGAATTTAATGATACCAAGCATATCCCCCTTCCCTTCCTCTCTTCTGTTGTTGGCCAAACCACATTCTCTGTCTCTCCTGCCGATCTGACCATTTGTCCCTGCATCTCGTGAAGGCTTCTTCTTTACACTTGCTTTCGGAGGTCCTCAGGGCTCTGAGTCTGCATTCACTTCACGGCCAATTGCATCCACTTCTCTTCCTCTACCCGCACAACCATCTATCACCGCACGCTCTCTGTTGCGCGTCTTCAGTGTCTCTCAGATCGATGTATGGAAGTCCATCTCCACCATCAATCCTGGCCGAGCCCACCATCCGTCTCTCACTTTTTTAATATAACAGCCTCTAACTGGCTTTTTCTGACTCTCATCTTGTCCTCTCTCAGTTTTCATTCAAAAACGCAAAGTGGATCTGTCCTTTGTCTGCTGAAACCCTCTAAGTGACTTGTCAACACCCTTAGGAAATGGTCTGCCTGCTCTAATGTACCCACAAGGTTTCAAGACCTGCCTTTTTGCCTACCTTTCTGGCTTCAGCCCTGACCCACCCATCTTCTACTCTTCTAATCCAGATTCCATGGGCTTTGAGTTACTCAGTGTTCTGACACTCACTTTTGGCAGGACTTTGAGCATCATAGACCCTCTTCCCAGACTCTCTCTACTGTGCTTTCCAGTCCAGGTGGCTTTCCTGCTATTTCCTCCAACAGCATCTTTCTCTAACACAAACTTTTGTTTTAAAATCTATATTCTTTGCTCCATAAGAAAATGAATTATCTATGTCTTATTTGCCTTTTAACACAATATGCATTTAAATATTTGTTGAATAGGTGAATGAATGAACTCTCCTCAATTTTCCTTATGCTCATTTTTAATCTGGTTCAAATGCTTTGATCTGTATGGTGGTTAATGTTATGTGTCAACTCGACTGAAACAAGGATATCTGGATATTTGGTCAAATATTCTGAGCACTTCAGTGAGGGTGTTTTTGGATGAGTTTAATATTTAAATCAATAGATGGGGTAAAGCAGATTGTCCTTCCTAATGTGGGTAGGCTTTGTCCAATTAGTTGAAGGCCTGAATAGAACAAAGAGACTGACCTTCTCTGAATAAGAGGAAACTCTTCCTGCCTCACTGCTTTCTAGCTAGGGCATTGGTATTTTCTTGTCTTCAGACTCAAACTGAAGCATCTGCTCTTCCTTCATCTTAAGCCCGCCAGTCTTGAATTGAAACTATACTATTGGTTCTCATGGTTTTTAGGCCTTTCAGCTCAAACTAGAACTTTTACTATTGCCTTTCCTGGGTCTCTAGCTGACAGACTCACCCTGAAGTTCTCAGGATTTGTCAGCTCTCATAATATATATATATATATATATATATATATATATATCTACCTAGATATAGGTCTCTATTGGTTCTGTTTCTCTGAAGAGCCCTAACAATCTGTCAATAATATTTGGAGTTAGAAATATAGCAAGAAGTGAATCAGATACAAAGACAATAAAACTAAATGTTTACCACCTGTTCCTTGCATCAATTTTCTAAATATAACTAATTTTGAATTAATTAATTAATTGATTGATTGATTGATTTTTGAGAGAGAGGGAGAAAGTGTGAGCAGGGGAGGGGCAGAGAGAGAGAGAGAGAGAGAGAGAATCCTAAGCAGGCTCCACACTGTCCGCACAGAGCCCAATATGGGGCTTGATCCCATGAACTGTGAGATCATGATTGGCACCTAAATCAAGAATCAGGCACTTAACCAACTAAGCCACTCAGCTGCTCCTGAATTTTATTTTTATTCAAAAGTTGCCAAAATCCAGAAGGTTGTCATCAAAAACAGTGAAAATCAAGAGGCATCAACAAGCTGTAAATTGAGCACATCAATCTTTAGGGACGTGTCATGCAGTAATACATATACTGCCATTGAGTGCATGTTCACACCAGTTTTTTTTTTTTTAATTCATATTTCCAAAAGAACATTTCAAACTTAGGTTCTTCAAATAGCCTACAAATTTAAAAAATCTATAATGTAGCTAAAGTCTCTTATTGAGAACCACGTGAGTTCTGCACACCTGACAAAGGTAGTTGCTGAATAGAAGAGGGGGAAATTGAGCGATTAAGCAACTCCTACTTTTTTTCTAGGCACATGGTGAGTCTTGTGTATGTTCCATAAATTAATGTCCTGTTGAAATCCCATGTTTGGCACCTGGCACATTCCTAATTCCTGGTGCCACTATTGAATTTTCTGGCATGAGAATTCAGATAAGTCCATCATCATCAACAACAAAATCTGAACACCTGCTCTGTGTTAGGTTCTTTGCTAGGTGGGGAGAAAACATGAAGAATAACAAATGCCTGCTCTTGAAAGAAGAGTAGGAACAAAGGAAGAATGAAGAAAATGAAGAGTGAATTCAGTGGTAGATTTTCTGTTCTTTACTGTATTTGCCTTCATTTCTCTCTCACTCACATTTAGGACAAATCATGGTGTACGGGAAGAGCATGGATCCATGCCAATTATTTTTATACAAATGTGCAGGTGCATAAAGGGATCACTGGCCAAATGGCAGTTTACAGGAAAGAGATTTAGAGTATTTAGATACATGACAATTCAGTTGAAACAATAAAGTGTTCTGAGCTGCTAAAAAGCTAACAGTGCTTAATGTTGTTCCCATTTGCAGAAATAAAGTGTCCTGATCAAAGTAGGTAGTAATTTTCCAATTGTATACTTTATTATCTATTCCTGAAAGATCTTGGATATTAAGCCTGAAGTAAAACAATTAAAACACATCTGGACATTTTCTTCAAACTTTTGGCCCTCTTCTATGGATGACAACTTGGAAAAATGTGTGAAAATTACATATGGGTCTTACTGTTGAGAACTTTCTAGGGGTGCCTGGGTGGCTCAGTTGGTTAAGTGTCCGACTTCGGCTCCGGTCATGATCTCGTGGTTTGTGGGTTCAAGCCCCGCTTCCAGCTCTGTGCTGACAGCTCAGAGCCTGGAGCCTATTTCAGATTCTGTGTCTCCCTCTCTCTCTGACCCTCTCCTGCTCACGCTGTCTCTCTCTCTCTCTCTCAGAAATAATTAAAAAAAAAAGAACTTTCTAGCAACTAAAACTACAGAATGAAGAAAGGGGTTGGCCTGGGAGAACTAAGTTAAGTACAATAATCTCTGTCACTGGATGTGATCAAGAAGACAGTGGAAGGACACCTGTAAAAGATAATCTAGAAGGAATTAGTCTATTGTTTGGGAGTTGAATTAGATGACTTTTAGTTCTGTCCTCGAGCTCTGAAGTTCCATGAGTTTAGATTTTAGTAAGTTGTAGACTATTTATCTATTCAATGGGTAGACACTCCAAAGGCATATTATTAAAACTCTTATAGCATGTCCAATAACATCATTACCTATGCAAACAAAATGAACTCCAAAATTTTGTTGAATAATTATTAATGCAATAAAGTGTACATTTTGGTATTCAATCAAACCTACAGTATGTGGTATTTCACAAGTTGAACATTTTCCTTGTAATTCAAATCGTAGATGATATAAAGAGTAAGAATACCATTTATAGGAGCACCTGGATGGCTCAGTCAGTTGAGTGCCAACTTTGGCTCAGGTCATGATTTCGCAGTCTGAGAGTTCAAGCCCTGCATTGGGCTCTGTGCTGGCAGCTCGGAGCCTGGAGCCTGCTTCAGATTCTGTGTCTCCTTCTCTCTCTGTTCTTCTCCCACTCATGCTCTGTCTCTTAAAAATAAATAAACATTAAAAAATTTAAAAAATATCATTTATAATCTGAAATATTTTAGCCATAGAAAAATAATCCATGAGTTCTCTAAAGCTATTTAATACTTTCCTTTCCACTGTATCTTCTATTTCTGTCTTTATTATTCTTTTGTTTCTGTTTTGTTTTGTTTGTTGAAAATATCATCATTACAAGTAAGTACAATGATAAATGTTGTTAGATGCTTGCGTTAAGTACTTGGGATCTGAGTACTTGCTCAAATGTATTCCAGGGAACATTTTCATTTATTTTATCTTCCTGTCCATTCATTGTTTCTAATAAAAGGTTAAGACTAAAATAGTTCTCCCTCAGAAAAGTACAAGAGCATATTTCATTTAGCTTTAATTCCTAAAAGTTAGTGAAACCAACTAACTACTACGATATAAACTTTCTGCATATTCCTCTCAATATTATTTTTCTCCAACAACAACTAATTTTCAAATATTTAAAAGTTCTGAATCTGAGATCCTGTGAGACTAGCTCAATTTTTATCATGGTTATTAATAGTATGTTAATAAAATATCTCAGATGTAATATAAATTCTTGTTGGAATCCCATGAAAAGTGGGGCTAGTTCTCTCTTTAATATATAATTCACTTTTTTTTTTTTTAATTGGGACATCTCTCATCCTTCCTGGCTTGCTACTTGCTTCTGTGACATCTGTGGCCTCTCAATTCCTTTCTTTTTATTTATTTATTTTTTAATGTTTATTTATTTTTGACAGGGAGAGAGAGAGAGGGAGAGAGAGAACAAGTCAGTGAGGGGCAGAGAGGGAGACAAAGAATCCAAAGTAGGCTCCAGGCTCTGAACTGTCAGCATAGAGCCTGACACGAGACTCGAACTCATGAGCCGTGAGACCATGAGGTGAGCCGAAGTCAGATACTTAACTGACTGAGCCACCCAGGCACCTCTCAATTCCTTTCTTAGTGGAGCTGTTTAGGTCAGCCAGAGGAAGCTGCCAGGAAACTCCCTCAGTTGACATCCTGAGCAATAACCAAAGACAAGACTTTTCTGGGTCCAACCAGATTGAGACTCCAGTGAACCAAGCAGGGTCCCTACTATTTAACCTTTTACTCCTCTACCTGCAGGCAATGTTTATTTTTTCTTCTTTTTCTGAAGTAATGTCGATTGCTGTCAAAGTTATCAAAACCCTTCTGCTTAGACTCTGTGAATGAAGCATCATTAGAAAAGATGTAAGACCATATGTATCATGATAAAAGAATGAAACATTGATTTTTTTTAATGATG
Source organism: Hyaena hyaena (assembly GCF_003009895.1). Classification (NCBI taxonomy): domain Eukaryota; kingdom Metazoa; phylum Chordata; class Mammalia; order Carnivora; family Hyaenidae; genus Hyaena; species Hyaena hyaena. The sequence continues at coordinate 2,074,869 of NW_024080792.1, forward strand.
AGAAAACAGTATCTTATAAAAAGTTTCATTGCAATATATGAGCAGAATGAATGATATATATTAGCTCCTGAAAGCTTTGTAAAGCCTTGTTCCTTCACTGAGAGATGGTGGGGTTTATCCACTCAGCTGTTGACAGCTTTCCCCTTATTTGGTCTTTGCATGAAAACCATAATTAATACTGCCTTGAATAGTCCAAACTGAGTTGAGAAACCATCTGTCAGAGATGTTGTCATAAATTCCTGCCTTGGATGGAAGGCTGGATGTTATTAACCTTTATGGTTTCTTTCAACCCTTGACTCTCCTTAATCATGATAAAGATATACTTTTTCCAAATGGGAAGGTTGGCCCATGTGATGTTTTGATTCTAGTGGAATTGTTAAAAGATGAAAATAAAATCTTTCTGTAAGTAAAAGATCATTCCCTCACTCTCACCCTCTCTTTCTTTATCTCTCTCTAATGGTTGTCTAAGAATTGACCATTTCTACAGAGAAAATTTAAAAATTAAGGGGGAAAAGTCTTGATATTTATATTCTCTTTCTATTAAGAGAAAAACTCTCTAGGGAAAAATTTCTCTATACTCATCCCAGGTTAATTTATCATTTGGGTTGCTCATGTCTGGTAAGCCACTGCCTATGTGATGGCTTACTGCTTCAATGTTAAAAATCAGAATGAGGCCAATTCTAGTGAATAGAGGTCCACACAATTGCTGTTTTTGTTGGTTCCTCTGTACAAAGTCTAAGAATGGGGGGGAGGGGAGGGAACCTGGCAACACAACAAAACATCTCTGACTGCCATCGTTTCCTGCAGCATATACAGAAGCATGTGTTTGATGGGGGGTGGAGAAGAGCATTTCTTCTTACTTTCCCTCAGTAAAGGAGCTTAGTTCCATTAAGCAGTGTTGGGAAGTATACTGGAGATCGTATATTTAAAATTAATTTGAAAGGTAAAGTGTTTTTAGTGCCTTTTAATATAAACAAAACTTGATTTTATTAAAATGCTTTCAGATGTTACGATACAATGATTTATCATTCCAAGTCTGCAGCATAACTTCCTTTCCAAGTATATTGATTTTTAAATGTATTTAGGAAGTGGAAAAAGAACCAAAACAGTCTACCGAAATTCTTCACCCTCCCACTTAAACAGAACCAGGTCCATTACGTCAACAGAGTCTATTTCAAAATAGTACAGAAAAATTATTTTTTCAAAAGGATAGAATTAGCCAACTAGAAATGTTTGTTAAGCAACAAAGGAGAGGTCATACGCTTCTGAGCTGTGTTTTGCTGAGTTGAAACATGAAATGTCAAATATTGATAATATTCAAAGTTAACTACACTGAATCATTGAAACGTCTGAAATATTGACATGGATTATCAATATTATTGGAGTCTTTACAGAAACTAGAAACTTCTATGTTCATTGTTAACATGAAAAATGCAAAACATTCTATTTCTCTTCAGATTCAGTACCTAGATAGAATTAATTTAAAATTTGAAGCATTTTTAGGAGAAAACTTCAGTGTTGTAGAAGTTAAACATGGGGCAAAAACCATACTTGTCACTTTTTCCCATGTTTTCTGTTAAGGACATAATGGTTGCTAGCTTAGGTGTTTAACTGAACTCAGAATAAATGTCTCTGCAAAAAATGGAATTTTAATTGTTGGGCTGCTTAGCTGTTTCAGTGATGCTCATTCAGAATGCTATGTTCAATATGTAGCAATAATTGTATATATTTTTCCTAGCTTGTGATATAAGGTATTATGTCTTTTGGTGTAGTATTCTTCTAACAAGATTATCTGATTTCAAATAAAGAACCCACTTCAGAGCGCAGCTTAAATATAAAGACTATCATATGAGGATTAGAACTAGTGTGATTTTCAGTTATGCAGCTTGGTATTAGCTCTATTGTTATTTTCCAGGCAACATGAAAGAGCATATTTGTTTCTAGTGCCTGGCTTTTCTACATCTTCCCTTGCATCTGTGATAGTGGAAGGAAAGAACAATGCAAATTGTAAGGTAAAATCCACAGAAGATCCCAAATCACTGTGGTTAGTAGGCAGAGGCATGACAGTGTTGGTGTTACGAACAGACACTGGAGTGCGGTGTATTTGGACTTAAGTCTGAATATTGAATAGTTGTCCGACTTGGGCAGTTACTTAACCTCTGCAGGTTGAAGTTTCAGAGTCTTCATGTGTAAGAGGAGGTTTGCTAGAGGTTTAAGTATATGTGTGTGTGTGTGTCTGTATGTATATGTATACATGTATATGTACCTATAGTTAAGATATATATATATATTTTATATGTATGTATTACTTACATATGGATATACATTTACTTAAGATTAAATATATCTTACTTAAGATATATACATCTTACTTAAAACTATATATACTTACTTAAGATGATATGTATCTACTTAAGATGTATATATGATCTATATTCATTTAAGATATAAACATGGATATATACATATATTTACTTCAGATTTTACATATATAATAGGGCAACATTTCTTGGCAGGTGGTGTTACTTAAATATGACTATATTGACTTGTCACTTCATAATTAACTTCTAATAAGTTAATTGAATTGATTGATCTGATGGTTCTTTCCCTGTTTCTTCTTTAAGGTTATAGCAAAATGTCAATTAAGAAATTGAGTAAATATGTAATGAGAAGCCCTACAAGTCAATAGACAGAATAATCACTTCCTGAATACATATGAATGAAGTCTCTGTAGAACTAGCTGAGGGGCTGTTCATGGGCTTTTGTTTTAGGGCTTATGGATTGATATTCCAGGGACAGACCTGATGAGAGCCCTTCTAGCCTCCACCTCTCACCGCCTAGTACTACAACAGTACTACAACTAAGCTGGAGCTTCATAAGGACAGAGAATTTTGCCTGTGTTGGGCCATTGCTGTATCTGCAGAATTCAGGCAAATGCTTTGCAAATAGTGGGTGCACAGGAACTATTTCTTGAATGAATTGAATGGGTAGAGACCTTGACCTTTTCTTTAAAATAGGATTAGCTTTAGAAACAAGACAAACAGGGTCACTTGGGTGATTCAGTCAGTTAACCGTCCAACTTCAGCTCGGGTCATGATCTCGCTATTTGTGGGTTCAAGCCCTGTGTGGGGCTCTGTGCAGACAGCTCAGAGCCTAGAGCCTGCCTCAGATTGTGTCTCTCCCTCTCTCTCTGCCACTCCCCTGTTCATGCTTTCTCTCTCAAAAATAAACAAACATTAAAAAAAAACAAGACAAACAAACAAACAAAAAATAACAGGTTCTCCCCCTTTTTGACAGATTTCTTACCCCAAGAATGCTGGTAAGCAGGAAAGCAGGGCTGAGGAGTAGCAGGTGAAGGACCTGAGTGCAACCTTTACACTTTACAAGTATTCTAGAAACCAAGGATTTGGTTAAGCATTCACAGGAATGTGTGGTGTGGAGTGGTGCCACACTTGACCCAGATTCCGGTGCATGTGTCACATTTGTATTACAAATATTTTGTCCAGCACCTAACTTTAGTGTTCATACTTACACTTTGTCCTTGCCAAGGTTTTCAGAAATCCTTTATCTATGACCAGTGTCATAAAGTGATGTTTTTACTTTCTGCTAACATTTAGCTTACTTTTTTTAAAAAAAAGTTTATTTTTGAGAGAGAGAGAGACAGAGTGCAAGCAAAGAAGGGGCAGAGAGAGAGGGAGACACAGAATCTGAAGCAGGCTCCAGGCTCTGAGCTGTCAGCACAGAGCCCAATGCGGACCTCGAACCTACAAACCGCAAGATCATGACCTGAGCCAAAGCCGGACGCTCAACCGACTGAGCCACCCAGGCGCCCCTCGCTTACTTTTAATAGCTGCTCTTCAACTTTGGCCAGCTAAAATAATCAGTGTGACACGATCCATTTCACAGGTGGGGATGATTATATTGCATTACTTATAAGTTAGCTTGCAACCTCAGAGAGTGGATTAAAATAACATTCTCAAAATTTTTCCTGACAATCATCTAAATACATATTCATTTTTACTGCCATAGTGAACATTTTCTGAAAACAGAAATAAGCCCCTTTCGTCGTACAGACGAGCTAACAGCTTGAAGTGGAAACCATTCATTTGTACATACTGTAAGTTTTCCTAATTATCTTTGTAATGAAAACTGAGAAGGTATTAGTCATCCTTTGCTGAGCCATGCTCAATTCTACTTGTCATTTCTAACTATAATAAAAACAACAAACAACCTTAAAGTACATTATTAATTGATTAGGCATGATTAGATAAAATGGCTTTTATCATCTCATTTAACTTTGGAGTTTCCAGACATTAATAATGAGTCACCAAAAAGCTATCACTGATTTATAATGCACATTACCACATCAAGGTTTGGCCCCAAAACTCTGTGGGCCCAGAAGCAAAAAGAAAGATGTTTATAAGTGAGCCATTGCAGAAATACGCTGAAAACATATATCTGTTTTCATGATAAACAATTAAGCCAAAGGTGAGTATAATGAACATTCAGGTTCATTTTATTCCAAGGAACAATTTCTCTTCCTGAAGTTCCATGTAGAAAGAGTCCATAGGGTTAGAACACTATTGGTGGTATAACTTTGCTTGGCCTTTGGGCATACAAGGTAAACGTTTTACAACAAAATTTACAGCCATAGATAACACACAGGATCTGATCAGTGTCAACACACTTGGCATTTAAGGCGAATCCACGTTGGAAAACAATCATTTCCAGGATGGAGATCAAATATCTTAACACAGTGTCACCTGTCTGAGTTTAAAAATGTATCCATAGGATGTGTTTTCACATTTGTCAGTTTCTTTCCACTTGTGTACTAGAGGGAGGCACTTCAAGAGCCATTAACTGTAGTTTTAGGCATACAAGATACTGAATTTCAGCAGTGATTGGTTAAATATGGCAAGGAATTAAAGTGAACTTGGATTAAGAAAGTAAACAAGTCATTAAATCAGAAGATTTTGCCAAATCTTGTAAGATCACTCATTTCTGATCTGAATAACCTCCTCACTTAAAAAAAAAATACTAGTAGTTATCACCCACCCATGCCCAAAAAAGTGAATATACTACAGCTTCTGACGTTAAGGTATAATGGTTTTGCTATAGGGGCTCATACGGGGTTTTAAATATTGACAAATACTTTATGCTTTGAGTAACATTTCAAAATATTGTATTATGCATAGGTTCCAAAGTGTCATAAAAACTAAAAGGTCCAATAAAACATATTGGAAGAGTTTAGTAAAACGTATAAAAATTAAAAGGCTAAAAAAACCCACTCTGTTTTAAACGTGTAAAAATAAATCCAATTGGTTCGTGGGAATCCAGTGACTTTTTTTTTTTTGGTCTTATTTAGTTGGTATGTACTGCACCCGCCACAACACGTTGGAAAGTAGGTCCTGGTACACACTAAGGAATATCCAACCAGGTAAATACATCAGGGTGATGAGGCCCATGAAATTGAGCGGGTAGTGAGAATAGTCCCAGGAGCAGGCGCCGCACGTGCGCAGTCCCAGACCCCAGGACAACTCCCATACGTAGATGAAGATCACGTAGATGGGCACCCGCTTCCAAGTGCTCCAGCCACGACGGCGGTGCAGGTGGAAGTAGAGCTTTTCCACCACGAAACTGCAGCTGCCATATATAAAGAAGGACCAGAGGGACGTGTGGCCGCTGGTAGCCCCGGCTCCCGGCTCCAGTAAGTTAAAGAAGAAAGTGAAGAAGATCTCATCCAAAAAGCCGTGCATTCCGAAGAAAAGAAAGCGGAGCAGGTCCGGCAGCCCCTGACCGGAGGCTCCTCCAGCGCCCTGAGTGTCTCGGGGTGGTCGCCTCCGGCCGCCTGCAACCGCGGGGGCCCGGGCTCCCTGAGGGGCGGGGGGCGCGCGGGGCCACGGCTGCTGCGGCTGCGGCTCTGGCTGCCGCCGGTACCGCAAGCGCAGGAAGCGCTTCAGGAACACATGGCAGTGGTAGAGCGCCAGCACATACTGCAGCGCTAGGTCCAGTGTGCCCGGCGCCGCCGCGCCCCCCGGGCCGCTGCGCAGGACGAGCAGCGGAGCCTGGCCCGCGAGCGTCTGCAGCGCCACGTGGGCCGACGGGTAGACGAGAAAATTGAAGAGGAAGGCGCTGGGGCAGCGCCGCTGCTGCAGGTAGACCTTCTCCAGGGCTAAGTGGGTGAGCGAGTGCAGCAGGCAGCGGTAGGGCGAGGAGAAGCCCACCATCCGGAGGTCCGGGCTGCTGGCGAAGCGCCGAACCGAGGACACGAGCACGTCCAGGGTGATCCCGTGCATCCCGTAGAAATAGAGGCGAATCCAGGCGGGCAGCGCAGCGCCGTCCGCCGGCGCTTCAGCAGTGGACAGCGGCTCCGGGTTGCCGGCGGCCGCCTCGCCTCCCCGCCCGCCGGGGGCCCCGGGACGCCGCGCCGCGCCGCTCCTGCGCGCCCGGCCCTCGCGGTCCGCGTCGCTGCCCGCCATGGGCTCAGGGCGGTGGGGACGCCCGAGCCCGCGCCGCCGCCGCCGCCGCCGCCGCCGCAAGGTGCGCGAAGCTGCGGGGCGGAGCAGCCCAGCCCCGCGCCGCCTCCCGGCCGCTGCCAGCCCCCGGGGCGCGCGCAGGGGGCTCCGTCCCCGCCGGGCCGGAGCTGGTGTGCTCCGGGGGACGCGCGGGCCGCCCGGCTGCCGGAGTACCCCCGCCGCGGCCCCACCGCGCCCTGCCCTCCAGTCCCGGGCGCCGAGCAGCCGGCCCGCGCCCGCGCTCACTCTGCGCGGCCTAACGCGCGCCGCGGCCCGGCGAGGGGCGGTGGCGCCGGGGCTGCGGGGAGCGATGCGGAGGCAGCTGCAAGCCCCATCTCCGCCGCGGCTCTGCCCCGCGGCTCCTGAAGCGTAAAGCCAACAGTGACGCCCCTTCCCCCGGCCCTCCCCATGCCCCCTCTCCGCCCGCCGCGCAGGGCCCCGTCCCCGCCCCACCCTCCGAGTGGATCCCGCGGGGGTCCGCTGGGGGAGAAGGCCGGGCCCTGCCTCTCCGCCCCCTTCCGCCAGCCCTGCACTCTGGTCCCCAGAGGTGCTGGGCGGAGGCGGGAGTGGAGAAACACCTAACAGGTGTGACTGCGAGCGGATGGGCACTCCCGGTGTCGCGGAAACTAGGGCAAGGGCCTGGCTGGCAGACGCCAATGGCCTGGTGCCACAGACCAGAGGCCGGGCCTGAGACCAAACTGCCGTGCTCTGTATTTAATGTTCTCGTTCAAAGCCAGCTGTGTCCCAGTCACAAAGAGTCAACACGAGACTCCATGCCTGCGGACCCCGGCATCTGAAATGTTGCCACGGCAGGTGGTCCACTGTTTCAAGCTCTCTCCCTGACCAGTCTGCTTTCCTAGGTTGGCTTACTGGGGCCCAAAGGCCGAGTCAAAGCCCCTCAGAATTAGGAAATGATTTGAGGCCAGGAGCGCTGGTCATTGCTAGGGCTGCCGCGGAGTCTCACATCAAGAATAGTACCTCGGCTCAGGCTGGCACACCCCGGTGCTGCCTTTTCTCCTTGCAGAACTAGGTCATCCCAGAAATGGGGAGTGAAACAGAGGGTGAGGATTTTGGTGTTTTTTTTTTTTTTTTGCTTTTGAGATAGAGAGGGTGGGAGAATCTAAAATTTTGGTGTCTTGGGGGCTGCACTTTTTAAAAACCCAATTATGATTCAAGCTTAGAATTGAAAAGAACCTTATCATAGGTAAAATACACTGATTTGTTACCCTCCAAGTCCCCACCATCATGTCTAGAAGAAACTAGATTAACTGTTCTAATCTGTAAGGCGATGGGCTTTTCCTTGGCTGGAAGGCTTTCTGGAGATTTTTTTTTCTTCTTCTGGAGAATAAATATTCTGACGCTGTTCCTCCATTTCTTAAAGCAATCTCCTCCCCACTCTCCCCTTATGTTACAGTCTATAGTTCCTAAATGATTTGTGATTTAGGTAAGAAAATAAAAGTATGATGAAAAGAAAAATGGTTAAAGTAACAGCACTTGTATCAGGTGAAAGTAATGACTTATGTATGTATTTTTGGCTTTCTTAGTATGTGGCTTAGTTGCAGACTTCTTTGGCAACTGTCAGAGTCAGTGGATGGAAAATGTCATGCCAGGGACAGGAGCCTCAGGTAGCAGGCTCAACAAACCAGTTGCAAAATCAGAGACGGGGTTAGTTGCTCAGGTGACAGAGCAAGTACAATAAAGACAAATAATAATGTGTTAAAAAACAAAGCGCAACTGGTAAATTTGAAGACCTATTCGCCTTCAGTCAGAGGTTCATGAATTGGGCAGCATCCCATTTAACAAACAGAAATGATCTCCAAGGAGCTGTGTGAAGTGGAAGACGTTTGTAGGCAGAAACATGGAGGGACATGGGAAGTTGTGAGTAAAAGAAAAGAAAATTGTTTTAGGCAAGGTCACCTTCCTTTGGGAGGGTGGGGGGTCTTTCACACATATTTAGTGCTCATCAGGAAATTCCAGATTGAGTGACTGAAGGTCACATTTCTGTAATTAAGTTTTGGTTTGCTGTCACGGGGGAGAGTGTCTCCATACCGAGACTGTTATTCTTTTTAAACACTGTAAACATTTTCATGAGCACTTACCATATCCAAATGCTAAACACACTGGGAAAATAGAGGGTTCTGAGATGTACTCTTCAAGAAGTATATGATCTAATTGATATGACAATAATCTATCATACATTTCACAGGGCTCCTGGGTGGCTCAGTTGGTTAAGTGGCTGACTCTTGATTTCACCTCAGGTCATAATCTCACGGTTTGTGAGATTGAGCTCCTCATCGGGCTCAATTTGTGCTATCTCTTTTTCTCTCAAAATAAATAAATAAATAAACTTAAAAAACATATTAATAACAAACCTATCATATCTGTGTAAAGCCTATTTATGATTATTATTAATAATAACTACTTGTGATCAGCTAGTTGTACTGTAGTTTCCCTTATCTGCAGTTTCGCTTTCCGTGGTCCAGGAGCAGATGCTCTCTCTTCTGACATATCACCAGAAGGTCAGTCGTAGCCTAACATTATGTCACTCTCCTCACGTCACACAGACATTTTATCCTCTCACATCATCAGCAGAAGAGGGAGTATGATACAGTAAGATATTTCGAGGGAGAGAAACCACATTCACATAACTTTTATTACAGTATAATGTTACAATTGTTCAATTTTATTATTGTTGTTAATCTCCTATGGGGCCTAATTGATAAACTTTATCATAGGGAAGTATGCATAGGAAAAAACATAGTATATATGGTATATATACTCAATACTATTGGTTTCAGGCATCCGCTGGGGGTCTTGGAATGTACCTCCTGTGGCTAAGAGGGAGGGGAAGCTGTTATACATACCAACAAATACATTTCTTTGAGTTATTATTTTACTATACAAACCCAAGCCTAGGCCAAATTTATCAGATACTAAAAAAAAATACACTCATTCTCCATAGCTGCCACTCCAGCAAGGGACGATAGCATCATCATATAGCATAAATATAGCCATTTAAACATGCATACACAGATTTACTATACTAAACTTGAATCGTTTTCTAATACTCAAGTAAACTTCAAGGGCTCAAGTCTATTTATTCTAATTTTTCTTTTAAAAATGTTTATTTATTTTTTAGAGAGAGAGAGGGACACAAGAGAATCCCAAGCAGGCTCAGCACTGTCAGCACAGAGCCCGATAAAGGGCTCTAACTCATGAACAGTGAGATCATGATCTGAGCCAAAATCAAGTTGGTCACATAATGACTGAGCCACCCAGGCACCACATATTTACTCTGTTTTTTTTCTTAAAGATGACAAGGAAAACCTTGAAAGGTCTAATTCTATAGTTCAGTCTAGTTCATCCCAGGGAATGAAGGAAAATCTTTTGGATTAAACAAAAAAATTAGATCTTCGGTGTCTGTATTTTTAATCGCAGCACTTAACAAGATTACTGTTTTGTGTACCATACATATCTTATATATTATATTAGTCTAATAGGACATGTATAACATGTATGCGTGTATAGTACACATGCATTTGAAACATGCTAATTTTTTAAATGAGGGAAAATATCATAAAAAGCTTGTGTTTCCCCATTGTTGTCAATGTAGTGTTCTGCTGAGTGGGTTAGATTACTAAAAATCTCAGTGTTCTGGGTCCTTTTATGAATCTGTTTCTCATCTATTTTAGGAGAAGTGATGCAAAATATAAATCAATAGTTATAAATCCATAGCAGAATATGCAACTATCACTTGTTATTCTATGCTATTTTTTAATATTTTTGTGATGGCCTCTCCTTAGTTACACCACTTCACAATGTATGAAACACTAACCTATAAAAAAAGTAGAGATGGGGCGCCTGGGTGGCTTAGTTGGTTAAGCGTCCGACTTTCGCTTAGGTCATGATCTCGCGGTTCGTGGGTTCGAGCCCCGCGTCGGGCTCTGTGCTGACTGCCAGCTCAGAGCCTGGAGCCTGTTTCAGTCTGTGACTCCCTCTCTCTGACCCTCCCCTGCTCACGCTGTGTCTCTCTCTCTCTCTCCTAGAAATAAATAAAACATTAAAAAAAAAAAAAGTAGAGGTGCACCTGGGTGGCTCAGTCGGTTAAGCACCGACTTCGGCTCAGGTCATGATCTCATGGTTCGTGTGTTGAAGCTCTGCCTTGGCCTCTGTGCTGGCAGCTAGCTCAAAGCCTGGAGCCTGGTTCAGATTCTGTGTCTCCCTCTCTCTCTTACCCTCCCCTGCTCATGCTGTGTGTATGTCTCTCTCTCTCTCAGAAAAAAAAAAAATTAAAAAAAGTAGAGGGGCACCTGGGTGGCTCAGTCCGTTGAGCGTCCCACTTTGGCTCAGGTCATGATCTCATGGTTTGTGAGTTCGAGCCCTGTGTTGGGCTCTGTGCTGATAGCTCAGAGCCCAGAGCCTGCTTCAGATTCTGTGTCTCTCCTTCTCTCTGCCCATCCCATGATCATGTTCCATCTCTCTCTGTCTCTCAATGATAAATAAACGTTAAAAAATTAAAATAAATAAATAAATAAAGTAGAAAAATAAAGGATAAAAAGAAAAGTCTTTAAAAAGGCAGGAGACCAAGGACTGGAAGAATACCCACTGTGAAAGTTGCCATTAATTCTTTCATTTATTGTCTCATTTTAAAAAATGAGTATCTTTTACCATTCTGAAAAGTTAGCCCACCAATGATACCAATCTTTGTTTCTGCTGTATCTTCACATTGTTCTTTTGTTTTAAATGTTTCATTGCTGGGTTTCCAAAAAGAAAACAGTAGCACAGCTTTAATGATCCGTGATGATCTTATAATTTACAATCCTCACATTGAAATGATCATAAAATGCTTAAAGGCATTTCTGTGTTGGCCTTTGCTACTGCAAACATTAAATACATCTGTAAACCCAGCAACTTATTGGGAATTGGTGGGCCTGAGGATGAGGGGACTTTAACAGTATAGAACAGGAATCTATAATAAAATAACATCAGTTTGAGATTCCTTAGATTAAAAAGTAGCCATTCAATGAATGCTTTGAAACTTTGTTCTTCATGAAAAACAGTCTTCTTTGACCGCAGAGAAGCTGTCTAGGTCAGCGTGTCTGTAGAGATATAACAATTCACGTGGAGCCAACGCTAATCTTACTAGGCTGGCCAGGTTGGCTCCAAATAGGTGTACACCCCAGAGCCGGGTAGTTAGTGTGACCAGGGAGAGGTATGTAAATAAGGAGAAGGGTCCTTTGGAGGATTATGATAATCTTCAGTGAATTGTTGCCTAGTGGCCACAGGGTCTCAGTTGTAGTCTTTGAGATGCATGGAATGCCTGAGACCTTTCACTGCACACCAGAACAAAAGGAAAGTGCCTGGAGAGCCCAGCATTTAGAAGAAAGCTTAAAGGAAGCCCAATAAGGTAAGGTACAAATGTAATGACAGAGGAAACAGTAAAAGGTAGCAGCCACATTAACAGTAGATGTAAAAACCTTTCTGAGTATGGATCAAATTACACACACACACACACACACACACACACACCCTTCTTATATAGTATAATCATCAAACTAAGAAGCAAGACATCCATCCAAGAAGGTTTGCAATTGCTGAATGCTGGCTCCCTACAAATCCCACCCAAATAACCTGCTGCTAAAGCAAACCGAATGTGTTGCTTATCATGGTAAGAGAGCTTTCTTCCTTGACAATGATCTTGGAGTAGGAAGGATAATGTTGGACTGTTTATGAAGTCTTTAGATTCTGGTTTAAGATGGGTCTTTCACTAGAAGGGCTTGATTAGAATTAGGTAATGACTATGATATAATGGTTTGGGATTGGTGGACACAGCAAGATGGGTGTTTTGAGGCGAGAGCTTCAAAAAATATTGAGAATGAATAATAAACTTCTATCTCTCTGGTCCAGACCTTCCTAGAATAATAAATTTGTGTTGATAAAGACAGTGGAAGTCATGTTCGTGATGATAGCCAAACAATAATGCCACGACCATAAAGATAATAAGCTTTGGCAGGTATATGATTTGGGGTTTGCACAGTCTAATGGGGAGTTTGAGGAGAATCATTTGAGTAAGGATAGGCAAAGGGAATGAAGAAACAGGACTGACACTGAGTTTAGCTAAAATGATGCTCGTCCCCAGTGGAGGACAGGGGAAGGAAAAGAGGTTGATTGACAGTTCAACAAAAACACAGCTGCATACAATCTTTGTATGCATGTGAGTATAGTTTCACTTACTTTACGTATATTGTTTTTTAATTTCTTTTGATATATACTACAGTTTCAAATTAAAGAATTTTTATTTATTTATTTATTTATTTATTTATTTATTTATTTATTTTTTACAAATAGTGTATTGTCAAATTAGTTTCCACATAACGCTCAGTGCTCATCCCCACAAGTGTCCTCCTCCATGCCCCTCCCCACCTCCCCCCCACATCCATCAGTCCTCAGTTTTTGTCAGCATTCAAGAGTCTCTCATGGTTTGCCTAAAGAATTCTTTTTAAAAATGTTTATTTATTTATTCCTTCATTTATTTGTTTAGAGAGCATGAGGGATCTGGGGAGGGGCAGAGAGAGGGGAAGAGAGATAATCTCATTCAAGCAGGCTCCACACTCAGCATGAGCCTGGAGCCCGACACGGAGCTCAATCCCAGGACTGTGAGATCATGACCTGAGCCAAAATCAAGAGACAGATGCTTAACCTACTGGGCCATCCAGGCACCCCAGAGAATTCTTTTTATATATTCCCTAAACAGTTGGGAGAGCAAATGAACCATCAGGAGGCAACTAACAGATTATTAGTGCTTATTGACAAGCGCAGAAAGGTCAAATAGAAGCATGTAAACTTTTTTTGAACATGTCACTGTTGGGGAAATCCTTCCTATTGTTCCCATTGAATGTCTTTACAAAGCTCCTTCTTTTTAACTGTACTCTTTTGATTCCTCTTTCTGATAATCTGATTAATGGGGAGTCATATTGATGTCAGGAAAGTTTTCTTTTGTACCTCCTGGTAGCCCTTTATGTATTTTTGTATTGTCAGTTTGAATTTCAGGCCCTTTTTCTGTCCCAGAAATTTCTTAGAGCTCCTAGTTTTCACCAGGGAACTGCCTCAGCTAAGGATTATTTCTGAGATTTCACTGAGTGGGGCTCTTAAAGAATAGACTTTGAATAGATGTTTTTCATTCATAAAGCTTATAGAAAAACCAAAACAGTAACAAGTTGTTTTGGCAAAGCCTGCTTAAAAAATAAAATTTCACTTTGAGCAATATTCAAATCAGAAATACTCCCTTCGTGTAATCTTTGCCTGGTTGCCAGTGCCCTACTTTGAATGTCCAAGGAGACTATTTTTCCCTCTCCAGTTAATTCCATTCTTTTTTTCAAAGGAAGCAGCTTAGTTTGAATAATACTACTTGAGTCCATTGGTTAGGGTTTATTGGTAAGAGAGATCATCACTGTTAATGGACACTACTTAACGTGTACCTACATGTTAGCTGTGTACTTCACATGTGTTATCAATACTTCATATAACTGTTCTCTTATTTTTTAACAGATATTTGGAACTTAGGCCCTGAAAAAAATTACTTGCTCAAGGTCTCAGCTTATAAATCAAAAGCCAAGCCATGAAGTCATTTCCACTTGACACCAAAGTTCATTTGTGATACACTGTGTCATCTCCTATGTTCTCACATTAAAGTCATCTTGAATGAGCTGAAGTTGCAGATTTCATAAAAAAAAAAAAAAAGACCTGGGGTACCTGGGTGGCTCAGACAGTTAAGCATCCGACTTTGGCTCAGGTTATGATCTCACGGTTTGTGGGTTTGAGCCCCGCGTCAGGCTCTGTGCTGACAGCCAATTCAGAGCCTGGAGCCTGTTTCAGATTCTGTGTCTCCCTCTCTCAATACCCTCCCCTGCTCATGCTGTCTCTCTTGCTCTCTCAGAAATAAATAAAACATTCAAAAAAAGACCAGTTCTGTTTATAGTTTTAGGGGGCATTAATTTAAGAATCCCTAACCCTTCCCCAGCTACTCTATCCCTTTGCTTATTATGCATTTTATTTTAATCATTAATCTATACAATCATTTCATATCCTTTGTTACTGCTGTTCAATACATTTACTTGTTTATTTCCCCTGCCTTTCCTTCTGGGTTTCCTTACAAAATAGTAAATGGCTATTTAGTTGTACAAATGTGGCTAAATGGCTTAGGGTGGAATAGAAGATAGAGGTCAGGAGAGCCTGGGTGGCTCAGTTGGTTAACTGTTCGACTCTTGATTTTGGCTCAGGTCATGATCACATGGTTTGCCAGACTGAGTCCTGCATTAGGCTCTGTGCTGGCAGCATGGAGCCTGATTGGTTGGGTTTCTCTCTCTCTCTCCCCTGCTCTTGCTCTCTCCCTCTCTCTCTTTCAAAATAAATTAATAAACATGAAAAAAAAGAGGTCAGATAACAGGAAAATAAGTATGGAATGCAAATGTATTCCTGTGGGCTGTTAGTACATGTTTCCAGATATTGACATTCAGCAAAATCACACCCTGCTGTTCCAGTGAACACCCATTCATAGTTACCTCAGCGTGATTGGGTGCAGTGACTTAACCAATAGATTTGCATGAGTTCGTCTAGTTAACAAAGTCCATTTGTACCTGGTCTCCAAAACCTACGTGTGTGTGATATTTTAATACATTTTATAGTTTCACAGCTACTTATGGCACTTCTTAATTTTTTTCAGTCATTATCTCATTTTGTCCTCAATCAGCTGAAACCAGAAAATGCCACTTGCTGAAACTCACACACTGGTAATGGCAGGGCTGTTTCTCATTTAAAATCTAAAAGCTTCTTTCCAGACTACACTCCCCATCTTACAAAATGTCTCCAGCCCGATCGAGGGTTCTAAGTGCCCACCCCGGCTATGTGAAACAAGCTCACTGATTGGGGCTCAGAAAAGAGGAATCATTTTCAGTTAAATTCTAGAAGACAGATGAAGGAGGCCCCAGTTAGTGCCATTGGCCAATAGCCTAGATTTCTCAGACCCTCGGGTGAGGATGCAGCTCATAGAACTCAGTGTACTGATTGCCTTTCTTAGCAAGGCTGCTAGTTCTGTTTCTTGTCACCTGGTGACTACCTAGTGGCTTTCTTCATTGACTGTAGTTATTCAGCTTGACTCGTGTGACCATGTTTCTTCTGTGAGTGGTCATGTTAGTGACATATTGCTTTCATGTGTGGTTATGACTGTCACAACTCTTGCCTTAGAGAATATAAATTTCTTATATATATATGTATATATATCCTATATACATTTTATTTATAATAACTAAATATAAACATATGCTTAATTATATTTTTCTTCATCCAGCAAATAGTTATGGAGCACTTATGTGCAATACCTTAGTGTCAAGCCTTGGACATAAAAAAAAAATGAATATAGAAAAGTCTACCCCTCTTGAAGTTTCAAGTATAGCTTACTACAAAAGATGTACTTGCCTACTGAATAAATTGGAAATAAATAAAAGTAGAAAGTAAAACAAGTACACATCCCCCATGATGCCACAACCCATAGATAACCACTGTTAATATTTTGGTATGTAGCCTTTCAACTATTATAGTATCACCAAAAGGAGATAACATTATGCATTCCTTGTATAATTTGTAATTTGCCTTTGTCACTTATTGGTGATTAGGGAACATCTGTCTGTTTGATAGTCTGCGACATCATAGGTTATGATGGATGACAACTGATTCCTTTGTATAGACAGCCCATAATTTGCTTATCCAATCCTCAATTTTTTGCCAGTTGTTTCCAAAAAATTTTGCTGATATGAGCTTCTATGTGACAAGCATTCCCTTAATTATCTTTTTCATGTAGCCATATTTATTTACCTAGGCTACCTACCTTAAAGTTCAAACGGACAATCAAAATTATACACATTTTTAGGCTTTGGCTATTGCTAAAGAGACCACTAGAAGCCTTCCTGGAAATTCTGAATACTTTTGTAGAACAAATAATTTCCTTCTGATGGGAATGGGAAGTCACAGCTGGTGGCAGGTTGGCCTTATGGTAGAATCTTGGTGTTGAGAATGTACGTTTGGGGTGTGCTACGTGATGGGTTGTACTGATTGGATAGTAATAAAGATACCTCTGACAAAAGTCTAATATGATTAAATAAAACAAATGTACTATTGTGAACGATATACCGTTACTTCTATTTCTCCATGTGTAAAATTCCATTGCTCATTTCTCCCTCTAACACAGATACTTCCCTCCCTCCATTCCTCCATCCCTTGATATCCTTGTATGTATACATACAAACATTTTTGTGCCACTTATGCAATAATCAAAGCATGATCATTATGCTCAAACATCTCACCATCTAGTGAGGGAGGCAGATAAGTAAATACAGACCACAAAACTGGATAATACAAATTATGACAGAAGAAAAGCCTGAATGTATTTGTACACGCAGGAGGGAAACCTGACTCTAATTAGGAAAAGTTTGTCTTTTAGGATCGTCCTGTTCTTCCTGTATACTAACCTTGACTCCTTAATATCCCTCAATCCCTATATTCAGCAGTTATTGTCTACTGTTTATTTATACTCTCCAAAATCTCTTTTAAAACGTTTCTATAGTTTATTATCTCCTTCGCATTTCCAGTGTTATCACCCTTGTGCAGACCACTATCACCTCAGCCAGGACTATTCCAATAACATGTTAACTGATGTACTGAGCATAAGTTTCTTTATCCTCCTCTGATCTATCGTGGATAGACTACTATCAGTGTAACCACCCTAAACCATGACTTTGAAAGATTTCATTACCCTCATCAAAAACTTTCAAAAGATTTCCTTGACTTATAGCAGAACACCCAAGTTCTTTTCTTGATCGTCAAGATCAAATAGTGATCTACTTTTCCACCCTTATTTCTTGTACTCATCTTCAGTCACTTTCATCAGATCCCCTCCTACTTTAGTAAGCCCTGTCCATTTTCCAAGGCCTGCTCATATTAATATCCTTTATAAAGCTGGGCTGGACTTCACCTGCTTGGCATATTCTGGTTGTTGATGTATCACTCAGAACAATTTCATTATGTACTGCTTTTATTGTTACCCTGAATTTTCAAAATGTCTCACATCTATGTTTTGTCATATTGAAAACTCATTTGAATTACAAATACTGTCAGCATCTCTGTAGCTCCTAGCACAGAAACTTACACAGAGAAGTGATCATCCCACTTCTGTGGGTTCTGAGGTTAATTTAAATGAGCTACTGTTTGGATATTCTTGAACTTTATTGATTAGATCATATCAATAAAATCTAGTAATAATGATATGAACTAGGTCGTGTATATTTCTCCAACCCTTCCATATTTTAATTTAATCATTAGAGCTAAAAACATCTAACTGAGCTCCAGCAAGCACTTTCCTTCCATCTCGTCATCCTTTCCCCTTGCTAAGGAATGCTAGGGAGGGGAACACTTCTTTCTTTCTTACTACCAGGCTGCATAAATCCTTCTGTTATGGACTCTCTTTCCTAGGAATCTTTTTATAGAAAATCACGGTGAAGGAAGACAGGAAGGAAGGAGGAAGGGAAAACATATGGAAATGTAGCGAGCAAGTGTGACGGTATCTGGCCCTCCCACCATTCCTAATTCTCACGTACATGGCAGACATAAGTATTGCAGCATGTTTCTCCAATAAGTCTAGTTTTGCATTTGAATCCCATTCCACGGAATGTTACAGGAAGACATCATCAATCAAGAGGAGCTGGCAAGAAAAATGGATTGTACTTGGCATTCCCATTCTAGATTATACATGGGGCATTCATGTCTGTTTGGATAAATTAGATATATGGTACTTTGCATTATATACATACGCTCTCATGATCGGAGTAATTGCTTTTTCTATAAAAGCTCTCCCCCTGGTAAGCAGACCCTTACAGCAGAATTTTTAGACATCACAAGGTTCCTGGGACTGTAAATGTGTTATTGCTTGAGTTACACACAACTATTTTTTTAATGTATTATGGCATGAGGTGAGCTCTTTTTTGTGTTTAAGGTTAAACAAAATCATTGTTAGGAGCCAGAAAAATTAGCAAATAAATGGGTTAACATTTGCGTAACATTCTTAAATTTTCGATCCTGAGTATTGAGTTTCAAAAAATATATCAGAATATCAGGTATTTATTTTATGGCAGGGATCTAGGCTCAGTCAGTACAGTTCTAAATAGAAAGATTTTTTTTTTTAATTTGCATAGTACTTAAAATCTACAAAGTGCTTTCATACTCGTTTTTCTCATTGGTTCCTTGAAATAATGTGTGATAGGCAAGAAGTACCATTTACTGCTAGGGAAATTCCAAAATACGTAAATTATATTTCAAGAGTTAAAATAACTCTTGGGAAGGCTGGGGTAGATGATTTTTGAATTTAGCCTCTATTTAATTAAAAAAACAATAACATTGTGTGTCACCTATACTTTGATAAAAAATCCAATATTTTCATATCTTCAACATTTGCAATGTACAAAAGGCTATGCAGAGAAAATTTCCCTCTGATATCTGTCTCCTACCCACACATTTTCCTTTGGAGCTATATTCTTAGCTTAATATTAGTTCTTTGGTTGTTTATCCAGAGATATTCTATGCATATGCTAATGAATAGAAGCCTCCTGTACCATTTTTCATGCTAATGCTAATATACTGGTATACTTGGTTCTGCACCTTATTATTATTATTATTTACCTATTGACTGTGCGTTCACACTGTATACATAAAGAACCCATCTCCAATTTTTATTTTAAACAGCTAAGCAGTATTGCTTTGTTTGAATGAATCACTATTTATCTTATCAGGCCTTTTACCAATGGGTATTTAAATAGTTTAAAATCTTTTGTCATGGCAAAAATGCTACAATACATACAAACATAAAAATGGCCAACAGACCCAATATCACTCATCATCAGGGAAATGCAAATCATAATCATAATCAGATATCACTTTACACCTGTAAGAATGGCTAAAATTAAAAAGACAAGAAATAACAAGTAATGACAAGGATGTGGATAAAAAGGAACACTTGTACCCTGTTGGTAGGAATGTAAACTTGTACAGCCCCTCTGGAAAACAGTATGGAGCTTCCTCAAAAAATTAAAACAGAAATATCATGTGATCCAATAATTCCACTATTAGATATTTACCCAAAGAAAATGAAGACACTAATATGAAAAGATATTATGCTAAGTGAAATACATCAGTCAGAAAAAGACAGATATCATATGCTTTCACTCATATGTGGATCTTGAGAAACTTAACAGAAAACCATGGGGGAAGGAAAGGGAAAAAATAGTTTCAAAAAGAGAAGTAGGCAAACCATAAGAGACTCTTAAATACAGAGAACAAAATGAGGGTTGATGGGGTGGAGGGGGGCGGGGGAGAGGGGAAAATGGGACATGGGCATTGAGGAGGGCACTTGTTGGGATGATCACTGAGTGTTGTATGTAAGTGATGAATCATGAGAATCTACTCCTAAAGCCAAGAGCACACTCTATATACTGTACATTAGCTAACTTGACAATAAATTATATTAAAAAAAAGATATATGTACCCTATGTTTACTGCAGCATTATTTACAATAGACATATCATGGAAGCAACCTAAGTGTCCATGGATAGAGGAATGGATAAGGAAGATGTCACACACACACACACACACACACACACACACGCGTGCGCTGGATGCAGCCATGAAAAGGATGAGATTGTGCCATCTGAGACAAGATGGATGGACCTAGAGGGTATTCTACTGAGTGAAATAAGTCTGACTGAGAAAGACAAATACCATATGATTTCATTCATATGTGGAATCTAATAAAAAGCAACAAAAAAGAATGAACAAGCAAAAAGCAGAATCACTCCTATAAATGCAAAGAACAAAGTAATGGTTGCCAGAAAGGAAGGGGTTGGGGGATAAGCAAAATGGGGTAAGGGGATTGGGAGATACAGGCCTCCAATTATGGATGAATAAGCCATGGGAATAAAAAGTATAGCATACGGAATACAGTCAATGGTATTGTAGTAGCATCCTTTGGTGACAGATGGTAGCTATGCTTGTGGTGAACATTGCATCATGTATAAACTTTTCGAATCACTATGCTGTACACCTGAAACAAATGTGACATTGTGTGTCAGCTATACTCAAATAAAAATAATGCTACATTTTAAAAGGCTTGAACACAAGATCATTCCCAATGTGGAAGTATATGACTTAAGGATATAGAAGTGGAGCTCTTAGGTGAAAGGATGTAGATGGTGGTGATTTTGAAAGATATTGCCAAATTGTTAGCCTAGGGTATTGGATCAATTTGCATTCCCACCAGCAATTATGTAGGGCCTATTTCCACACAATCTTGTCAGTAATATTTTATTACATTTTTTGATACTTGCCAATTTGAGAGATGAAAAATATTGCAATGGTATTTTTAATTTTTAATGATCATATTTTGAGTACAGTGGGGCATTACGTCAAATATAGAAGAACTATTTGTCTTTATTCTTCTGTAAACTATCTTTTCGTATCCTTTCCATTAGGAAGACTGGTCTTTGTTTTTCTTTCTTTCTTTTTTTTTTTTTGAGAGGAGTGCGCATGTGAGTTGGGGAGAGGGGCAGAGGGAGAAAGAATCTTAAGCAAGCTCCATGCTTAGCACGGAGTCCAATGCAGGGCTCCACTCAGGGTGAGATCCACGACCCTGGGATCATGACCTGAACCGAAATCGAGAGTCAGACGCTCAACCATCTGAGCCATCTAGGCACCCCAAGGTGATAGACCTTTTTTAAATGTACTGATAGCAGTTCTTATGTATTAGGGAAATTCATTCTTTGTGTGATGCACAACACCTTTGGATCTAAATTTCATGTTCTTACTATTATATTAAACAAATAAATGAAAAAAAATCATTTCTAATGACTGTGTCTCCAGAACTTGCGAATCTTTCACATTATTTATCTATTTGCATGTAATGATACTCCTTTTATTTCTTTCCTGTGAGATTATTTCACCTCTGTAATTAATTTACAATGTTGATGAATTTCAACTTCCCTCAATTTTCCTTATTTCTGAAACATCTTTAGAATACCTTTCAAAATTCTAATCTTCCCTCTGAGTATTCATTCTTAGCAGAAGGCATTTCCTTTTTCTGATTTTTTTACCCAAATATCTGGAGACAAATTAATTTATAAACTTCTAAATTTAGAATATCATGGTAGCATAGATATTTCTTTTGAATCTGTTTGGGCACCTGATTTTTCTGGGGGTGTGTGATAGCAAATTGCATTCCCTGAGCTCACTCTTCTTCTTATGTAATCTGTGGCAATTGTGATTACCTCTGGAATATGGTGTATCCATAAGGCTCTCCCTTACTCTGTCTGTCCCAGAAAGAAACTATTGCACTGTTTTTTCCCATGCCCTCCTGTCCACAGATGAATTTTAGTGGATTATGGTTAGCCAAATACAAATTCTGAAAACATAAAGAACAGATTGTCATTGACAAACTCTTTGTTTTCAAGTTATTTATGTGGCTTTTCAGCAATAACACAAAGCTCTCTTTGTCTCTGAAAAACAGAAAGAACTTCTTAACTCACCAAGTATTTAAATCTACTCAATATGATGGGTGGGCTAATGCATGAATCCTGGCCTGGTACAAAGCAAGCACTCTGAAAAACTCATTCTCAAGCCATATATGCTGCTCAGTTTGCCACCATGAACGGTACTTAGGCAGAAGATTGAGAGGAATGTTGAAAGAATGTTTAAAATCTTTAAAGACTGTTTAAAGACTTACAGTGGGAATAATTCAAGTAGTGGGAATTTAAATCTATAAAGAAAGGCATAAGGACTCATGGTTATTTAGCCTGCAAAAGGGAGGTTTCCAGGAAACTTTAATAACGTGTTTCTAGGTCATACTATAAACATAGAAAGAATGGTGCTTATGTGTTCCTTAGAATGGTGCTTATGTGGTCCTTACTTGGGAATAAGGGAAAATGAGCACATGAGTAAGGAAGAATATAGGTAAGAATATACTCCTTATTTGAAAAATAAGGATGTGCTCATTTCTCTACATATATTATAGTTTAATAAAAAGTTAAAAAAAGGAACGACTGATTTTTATCTGTATGGGATGCCTTTGGAATGGTCAGAGAGCTAGATGGTTTGTTTAAGCTTAGTGATAATGAGTATGGCCCCTGCCATCAGATTTCTTAGATTAAATCCTAGCTACACTTTTTTTTTTTTTAATGTATATTTTTGAGACAGAGACAGAGTGTGCTTGGGGAGGGGCAGAGAGAGAGAGGGAGATACAGGATCCAAAGCAGGCTTCAGGCTCTGAGCTGTCAGCACAGAGTCTGACTGAGGGCTTGAACTCAGGAACTGCGAGGTCATGACCTGAGCTGAAGTCGGTGGCACTTGGCGCTTAAACCAACTGACCCACTTCTTCCTGTTTGGGTGACCTTGGAGAAACCCCTCTCCTCATTTCTCTTAGCCACATTCCTCACTTCTAAATTAGGTATAATGACAGTGTTGTTATGAGGATTATATGAGATAATGTATAGGCCTTAGTTATGATTTGGTTTTGTTTTGAAAGGCAGAATATCCAGATATTAGTGGTCTAAACAAGAGACACACTATTTTTGTCTCATGAATAATTCTTACTAGGTGCCTGGGGCTGATGTGGTGCCACACAGCTCCTGGCATGCAGGCACTAGCTCATATAGCGCTGTACTACAGATGACTTCCATTTCTAAGTACCTTTCTACCCTGGCCATCTAGTCATTGTCTGCATTCTGGCAACAAGAAGGATAAGGAAAAGGCTTTTTTGAGAACACTTCCTTTTCCGGGCCATTGGTCAGAATTTAATTGCATTATGACATCTAGCCAAGGAAGGCTGGGAAGCATAGTCTTTTTCCAAGTAGCTTTGTAGCCAGCCACAAATCGTGGGTTCTCTTAGTATAGATAAAGGGGAATACAGTTGTTGAGGGAAGACCAATATTTAGAAATGGCTAGCAACTTCTGCTAAAGAGTGCCAACTGCTTAGTACAGACTCTAGCAATAAATAAAAACTCTCTTGCTATCATTGCAAACTCAGATTCATATATCCAGTGTCCAATGTGCTTTCTTCATGTGGATGTTCCACAGGCAATACCAACTCAACATTTCTAAAAATGAAGTCATTTTATCACTCGTTATTCCCTTTGTTCCGCTGTTTTCCCTCTCAGAGGCCATGCACTCTGCCTTTCCTAGTCTTGGCTAATGGTTTCACCACCTATCCATCTTGGAGTCTTTGTCTGCTACCCCTTTTGCTTCACTCACTACATCTAATCAGTTTCGAAGGTCTACCAGTTCTCCTTGGGAAATGTCCCTTGGATATAGCCTCTTTTCTCTACCCTCACTATTCATTACTTTAACTTCACCACTCTTTAGAATGGCTGTTGGGGTCCTTCCTCATCTGACTCCCAATTTGACTACAGAAGCATCTAGTTTTATATATTGTCATCAAATATATGTTGCACCTTGTGCACTTTGTATCTTTATAATCTGTGTTAAAAAAAAAAAGATAAAATACAGGATATTCACCAAACAATTCACCAATGATAATATTGCTCCTTATATTGCAGATGAGGAAATAGGCTCAGAATAGTTAGACTTTTCCCTCTGTCTTGGAGCAACTAAATGGAAGAGCTGGAATCTGAACCCAGATCTGTCTGTTTCTCAACACCGAACCCTTTCTACATTATCAGACACTTGGAAATTAAGGCTTGAATTCATTTTGAAATTCCAATGGCTATGTTTTCAGGGGACTAAAAGAAAAAATGTCAGCTGGTATTGAAATTGGTGTCTGTCAAATTTATGAATGCTTTAACTTATTAAGATTCCCTCTTTTCCTCCCTCAGAATAGGCACAACCAATAGCTTGTAATTCTAATCAAACTAATACTAAATTATTTCCTTTTTGAATTATAGCCAATTTTTTCCTTGATAATAAAAAAAGTCATTCTCTAATTTCTCATTCTTTGTTTGTATATAGTACAATGTGGTTGCTGTTATTATAATGACTGAGAATCCAGGTCTACCAATAATCAAAAGATTTACATTTATTGTGTATATATTATGTGTCAAATGTGCTAAATGACCCACATATAATTTCATTTAACCCATTCAACAGTCATGTAATTGTTACCCCAGGAGGCATTTGGCAATGTCTGGAGGGAATTTGATTGTTCCGAGGGTAGGGGTGGGTATGTACTGCCATCTAATGAATAGAGGCCAGGTCTGATGAGAAATATCTTGCAAAGCATAGGACAGCTCCTTACAACAAACTATGTGGTCAAAAATCTCAATAGTGCAGAGGTGAGACACCAAGCTGTCAAGTATTACGACATCTGTATTAAAGGCAGAGAAGCTCAGAGAGGTTAAATGACTTGTCCAAGCTTATGTAGCCTGTAAATGAGACAGCCAGCCCTGGAACCTAGATATATTTAGCTCAGAGTCCATGTTTTCCCCCATAGAGAGGCAAAGAGAATTTCAGTTTAGAGAAGGTGAAGATTAGTACATATATACCAACAACATAAAATTATTTCAAGGGATAATTAAATGAAAATACATGATTGTTAAGTGGAGTGTTTGGCAAAAACTGACCTTGCTATGATACCTGAAGTTAGTGCCTGGAGTGCTTAATATAGACAACTAAAGCTGTAATCATGTCAGAAAAAAGGGAATCATTTTTTTTTCTTTCATTTAATCACTTTCTTTTTGTCTCTGAAAATGTTGTGGCTGGATGTCGAAGCTTGAAAAAAGACATGGGCAATCAGATAAAGTTATTCAGGTTTCTAGAAAAGAAGATCATCAAAAAATGTTCCATCATGGCTTCACTAAAAATAGACACATTATAATGGATGCAAAATTGATATCAAGAAAGGCTTGATATTATGGTGGTAAACTGCCTGAAATGCTAAACAATCTTTTTAATGAGTTATTTGTAGTTTAGAAAATATAAATAGAGCTTTGGCTTATAGGACTGCCTGCTTATAGGCATATTTGAAAGCTCATGTAAGCAATGTACAGAGACTGAACCTAAGTATTTTAGATTTCTGTCAATGAAGAGGGAATAGGACATCTCTAAACCATATCCATAGTATTTCCACAGTGGCAAGTGGCAATCACTATAAGGAATTAAAGGAGAAGTCAGATGTTACCTCCATATTGTGTAACTTTGAGGGACAGCTGGAATAGTGATATTTCTAACTGTAAGGCAGGGTGTGACTTTAAGATGAAGTATTTAGATCAAGAAGTCTTCAAATGTAATTCCTTGATCTGCCTAGATAAGTTTATGGTACCCAACCAAGCATTTCCAGAAGGTCTGATAACTCATCTTTCAGAGCATTTACCAACATCATTACTTTTGCTTATTATCTATTTCCTCTAGACTGTAAGCTTGGGGAGAACAGGATTTGTGTCTAACTTTTACAGTATTAGAGATTTCCTTAATGAATTCTTGAATGTACAGGAGTTTTCTTTTTCAGACATAGGTAGTTTAGTGAAAAGGGATTTGCAGACAATACAAAAGGGCACCTCCATGGGAGTAAGTAGTTATGTAAGTAATCATGTGCCCAGAGCGATGAAAACTGAGAGGATAGAAGAAAAAGGGCATAGACTGAAATAAGTAGAATAAGAAGCTAACAGTAGATTCCCAAGAAACATTCCTAGCGATTAGGCCACAAGAAAACAAAGAGCCCTATTTGAAGATTTTTTTTGAACCCACCATAGCTCATAGAATAAGAGATGAGCGGGGATGCCAAAGTTTTCTCTTTCCTCCGCCTAGATTATGCAGTTCTCACCTCCTCCAGTTGAGATGTACTCAAGAAAAAGAAATGACTTTGTGGCTATTTTGACTCTGACTTTTGAAGTGTGTTGAAGAGGGTCATGAGATGGGGCGCCTGGGTGCCTCAGTCGGTTAAGCGTCTGACTGCGGCTCAGGTCATGATATCACGGTTTGCGGGTTTGAGGCCCGCGTAGGGCTCTGTGCTCACAGCTAGCTTAGAGCCTGGAGCCTGTTTCAGATTCCGTGTCTCTGCTCACGCTATCTCTCTCTTTCTCTCAGAAATAAATTAAAAAAAAAAAAAATGAAAAAAAAAAGAAGAGGGTCATGAGCAAAATGACCAGCAGTTAGCTCTCCAGCTGGACCTGGGCAATCAGAGGGTCCTCACTGCCTCTCCTCCCCTCCGATGTTCTGCTCACTGCTTCCATGGTGGGAGCTGTTTCCAAGGATGTAGACTTTAGAGAGTACTGTGTCAGACGGTCTAGACTGGGTATGTGACTATTTAAGATTCTGGAGCACAGGTCCAGAGATCTACTGTCTTGTTGCCACCCAAGGAGCACAGGTCCAGAGATCTACTGTCTTGTTGCCACCCAAGGCAAGCCTCATATAAGTTCCTTGCTTCTTAAACCTGCCACCTACCAGTCTGGAGTGGTCTGCTTCTTCCTTGGCGTCTCCTTGCCCACTGCATCTTTTTATTTTGAAGTGAATGCACCTAGAATGTAAATAGCTACTCTTGAGCAAGTTTTGATAGCTTTTGATATTTGTAATAATACAAAAATTTAAACCTTTTGATTCCTTAAGAAAATTTTGTTTAAATAAGTTATGGGTACATTTCTGCTTGTTGGAAAATATTTTTAAATTTATTTCATAAAACGTGATGATTTATTTATAATATATTATTAGAATAACCTAATGCTTTAAGGGAAAAAAAGGCATGATGAGCACACAGAACTGACTTAAGGTATTCTATACTACAGATCACTTGCAAAATCAGGTCAGTGAGGAAATAAGGTCTTGGAGCTTTTGAAATACATAAGCAGGGGGAAGTCACTGAAAGGTGAACTGTAATAGAAGAGTAATTGCAACATCTCCATCTTAGCCTGCCCAATGTATTAAGCTACCTGAGAAGTTGTTTTCACTGACTGTTATCGAGGTTTAAAGAAACCATAATGAGTCCAAGTAACTATGACAGCAGCTAAATCTTGTAAAAGAATAGAGTTCAAGGGGTACACACTTTGATGAGTGATGCATTCTATAAGCCAGGGGTAATTCCCGTGGCTGAACTTCGGTGCGACAGTGAGCTTTTCTCTGCTGTATGCAACAGACTTGCCATTGGCCGTTGATAATATCAGAATCCTGTCAAACCTAATTTTGCTTAAGAGAAACCTGTGCTTTGGAGTCATGAAGTGACTTGTCCAGGATCACACAATTGATTGCTTGCTCAAGCCCAGATGTCTGGGCTCCCAGTTTAGTTCTCTTTCTCCTACACGGTGAATCCTCTATAATGTACCAGAAAATGACGAACAGAAAGAGAGATGAAAACATTCTCACTCTGTGGATTACGAGAAAAAAGTATGTGCTGTTTGGTGGGCTATAAAAAAACTTATCTTAAAAACAAAGAAAACAAAATCAACCTTTATGGAATCTTTAAGTACAGATCCACATTGAGATTTAAAGTCCAAGGAACCTTAATGGTGACATTTAAAAAATATCATGACATGATCTCACGGTTGGTGAGTTCAAGCCCTGGGTTGGGTTCTGTGCTGACAGCTCAGAGCCCAGAGCCTGTTTCAGATTCTAAGTCTCTGTCTCTCTCTGCCCCTTCCCTGCTTGCATACTCTCTCTCTCTTTCTCTCTCTCTCTCAAAAATAAATGTTAAAAAATTTTAAAAAATTAAAAAGGATTAAAATGAAAAATATTCTGAAATAACATATTAAATACACACTAATAGCATGATAATGTATAGCTCACATAATTTGAAGGATGGCATAAAAATATTAGTGGTATAGCTAAGGAATTTAGTATCTTTTGCATATGTGTGTTTTATGCATCTAAATAGGGAAAACAGAAATAAAAACAAATCTTAACATGTAACTCCAAAAAAAAAAGTAGCCCAGAAATATTTTGAAATAATGAAGTATATGGCATCCTATTATTGGTGATAGCTCAGCATTTTCTCTGAAGATACCTGGGTATAATTTAACTAAGATTTAGAAAAAGAAAAGTATTGGGGAACCTGGGTATCTCAGTTGTACTTGGGTGACTCAGATTAAGCATCTGACTTGGGCTCAGGTCATGATCTCACTGTTAGTGACTTCGAGCCCTGCGTTGGGCTCTGTGCTGACAGGCTCAGAGCCTGGAGCCTGCTTCGGATTATGTGTCTCCCTCTCTTTGTCTCTCTCTCTCTCTCTGCCCTTCCCCCCGTTTGCACTCTGTGTCTCTCAGAAAATAAATAAACTAAAAAAAAAGACATGTATAAAACATTAGGAGTATACACAAAGAAAAGCCAATAAATCCATTCTATTTCACCCTATAAAATAGGAAAAGCAAAGGGTCTGTTTTGCTGCCCTTTTAAATAGGACCCCTGATCACAAAAGCTGAAAGGAAAAAAATAGTCCTAAGAGGGGAAAACACCCAAAGGAGTTAACTCTTGTTTGATATAAGTGCATGTATTAGTTTTCTATCACTTCTGTAACAAATTACCACAGCATGGTGAAACAAAACAAAAATCTATCTTATATTTCAGTAGGTTGGAAGTACGGCATGGGTCTCCCTGAGCTAAAATCAAGGTGTCCATAGGAGTGCATCCCCCTCTGGAGTTTCCAGGAGAGAATCAGTTTCTAGAGGCTGCCCACATTTTTGGCATCTTCCTCCATCTCCAAAGCCAGCCACGTTGCTTCTCTCTGACTATTCTTCCTCGTCACATCTCCTCTGACTCCCTTCTGCCTTCTCTCACTTTTAAGGACCCTGTGATTACATTGAGCCCACCTGGATAAGCCAGCATACTCTCCCCATCTCAGGATCCTGAACTTTAATCATATCTGCAAAGTCCCTTCCTGCCAAGTAAGATAACATATACACAAGATGTGGTCCTCACTGTGGGATCATCATTCCATGGACTACACAGTCCATGTAGTTAATATTACATAACAAGAAACAAAAAATTTTCATTGGAGCTCTGGTAGTCCATTTAAAAATGACTTCAAATTAATATATGAACATGGTTAAAACAATAACATTGTACTGAAGGGTTTACCCTGCCACATAATATCCCCTTCTGGAAGTTGCTACTTTCACAACTTCAGTTTTTAGTTATTCTGGTGGTTAGCTCCGTGTCTCTAAATAAATCACGTATAATGAGATTTCTTGACTTATCAACTTCGACACTTCCTAGTGTCACCCTGCTGTGAGTCATGAGGATTTACCTCACACAACTCACACCTGTCACTATTCCTCATGGAACTTCCTAAGGAAGGGGTATGAAGGTAAATATGTCAGTGCTTTCAGATGGAAACATTCTTTTTCATTCCCCCCACTAGATTAATGGTTTGGCTGGGTAGAGAATGCTAAGTTGGAAAAAAGCTATCCACAAAACCTTGAAAGCATTGCTCTACTATTTGGTGTTGCTAATAAAACAAAAAAGAATCAATGCTCCTGATACTACTTTCTGTGTACTCAATCTTCTTTGCCTAGCCCTCTGTGGAAACTTTTAATATCATTTAACCATTGGAGTTCTGAAATGTTATAATAAGGTGCTCACGTGTGGTTCTTTCTCAAATTCATACTGTTGGTTGCAGGTAAAGCCTACTGCCTTCTTTCATTTCTGGAGAATTTTTTTTGTTTTAATTCTTTGATAAGTTGCTCTCATTTCTTTAGAATTCCTAATAATTAGACTTCCTATATGGAGTCTCAATTTTGATGGTCTTTTCTCTCATATTTTCCTCTCTTTGCTTTCTTTTGTTTTTAACCTCTTAGAGAGTGCCTGTGATCTACCTTTCAAATTTTCAATTAATTTTTTGATTTGGGAAGTTATTCAATTAATTTCTGAAAGCACCTTCTTGGTGCTGGTCTCTGGATATAGTATTTTCTACTTAAGGACACTAACGTGGCTTTCTTCCACTTCCTGAATATTCTTGGGTTAGGGGACAGTTTTTCTATTTATCCTGGTCTTTCTTTGTTACACTGCATCCTTCCTGTCAGTTTTCTGGTGATCATTTGTTGTCCATTTACATTTAAAACTGAGAGAATTATAAGGTAACCGTGTGCTCTGTATGTGAAAAGACTTGTTGGCTGGAAGTTTTACATTACAGTGAGAAAGAGGTGAGCCAGTAACCTTTGCTTTTGGCAAATACTAGAAGTATGAATTGCTTTCTGGCACCAGTGAAATGTCTGACTACAGGTCACCCTGTGTGAGAAAATAGGTGTCCTATACAGGTCTTCAGTTAATGCCCTATTTTCAAGGCCACTTTCTCCTGCCCTTTCTTGTACCTGTAGTCTCTAATCTGAAGCATCTCAATTTCTGCTGGGCAAGTTGTTTCCTCTATCTGCTGAAGCCTCTTCTCTTCTTTCGGGCTATGGCTTTGGCACAAGGCATTCTTTCTCAATTTTCATATTCCAGAAGTGTGGTAAAGTACTGGTTTTTGATGGTCCCACTATTACTCTTTTAGTTATCATGTTTTTATAATTTTAGATAAGCCTTATTTTAATCTTAGACAGAGGGCAAAGTTGAAAATGGGCTGAATTTGATATTTTGTACTGAAATATAATATATAATGTTTGGATGAAGTTGGTGGGAGAAAGCGTAAGATCAGTCAGTAAAAATTTGTTAATGATGCTTAGATTTTATGTGGAAATGAAGGGATGAGGACACACAGAAATAGCATCCTCTGTGATCCGGAGCCGTAGAATTCATGGATGACATCTTATTTTTCAGGCCTGCAATTCCCCTCACTTCCAATCAGATCAGAACTTTGATTCAAACACATCTAAGAATATAAAATCTCCTTTGATTTGAATTCTTTTGCTTTTTAAGTCCTTTTATTTTTCAACAGACACTTCTCAGAATTGTGTGCAATAACCTCTAATCTGGTGTCTCAGTTACAGTTTGATCAGGGAAAGAGAACCCCTACGAATGATATGGAATAGATTTATGGTAGCGATTAGATCAGACGAAATGTAAGAGAGTCTGGAGACAAAAAGATCAAAAAGTAAGGGTTGGAGGATCAGAGAGGAGTTGTTAATCATCATATAAAGGGAAACTGGTGAAGTAATATCTGGAAGTCCCTTCTGCACCTGCCTGTGGTGGGCCTCTAGTCAGGGTAGTTCAGCGGGACAAGGAGGTGGGAAAGAAATCTGGACCTGAAGTTGGGAAGGGAAGTGCAAATTGAGATCCACGGGTACAAAATGGAGGCCGAGAAGACAAATTGTAACTCAAATGGGGCAAGGGGAACCGTGTTTGATGCTTATGACATCTAACTGTGGCAATTCAGATCACCTGCAGACGAACCTGTTCATCACATTGTTGCACGTGCACCTAGACTAGAACTCAGAAAATCTAAAGAAGGAGATGTGGTGGGAGTTAAGTCCCTGTTGACAGGCTGCTGCTCCTTGTCAGGTGGGCGAGTAGGTCAGGGACAAGGTGCATGAACTGTAGCAGTGCGTGGGGCACAATCTTAGTTCAGGCTGTCACCGTTCATCAATTAGGCATAATCAAGTTTAATATTTCTGTTGGATGTCCATGTGGACATGTTGGTAGGAAGTTGGAGTTTGTGGCCAGAGAGTGTAATATTAGAATCTTAAGATTTTGTAAACAGAAGATTTCGATGGTTGATAAGGTTCAGAAAGTAGGAGATTAAGATCACTAGATTTTAGGAGATTAAGGAACTATGAATCTAGGACCTTAGGTTATTGGATAAGTCATCCAAATGGACACAGAAGTCATACACTATGATGATGGGTATTTTGAAAGGTTAGTGTCAAAACCATCTAAGGTAGGTATTGGGCAATGGGAAAAGATGGCTGAGAATAGGAGCTGGATAGCGTGCCTCAAAGGAGGAGAGATTTGTTTGCTTTTATTAGAGAAAGGTAGAGAAGAAATGATTTAAAATTAACATGAGCTGCTAGGCAATGCCGTTTCTTCTCTAGTAGATAGCCTGTTTTGTTCATTGGAGATATGAACTTCATGTCATTTTGGAGGAGCTATCAATTTTGGTGTCCAGTTTCTCGAACAGTACAGTATTCTCCATAGATAGAAACTGGGTCAAAGAATAGTTTTGTGACCCGAGCTATTTCAACTAGAGTACTTCTGTATTATAGATGTACTTGTCAGGAAGAAGGTAAAGATGATGTGATCTTATGGTTATTGGCAGCCATCTTGCCTACCTTCTGCATAGGAGAAGGTTGCAATAGAATCCTGAGAAAATTAATTCAAGAAAAGACACATGGAAATGATGGCTGAAAGTTGGAATAATAATTCTAATATTTGTTTGTGTGTTGAGAATACTTCTTTTCAGTTATATAAGTTCGTAGTTAACTTTTTTCTTTTTTTTTTTTAAGCTTAAGCTAGATATGAGTTTGGGTCTCTATTACTACTAACCAAAGACTATTAATTAATATGCTTCTCCCTACAGCTAATCACCATGGCCTTGGACTGATTTATAAGAGAACAAAGAGCCCCGAGTACAGATTGGAGAGAAAGAGAGGGATTCTCCAGGAAAAGCAGAGTTTCAGTTAAGACTAAGAGTATAGAGTGCTTGTTTACAGTGTGATTAAGCTTTGAAGGCCATGATGAAAAGGGCTGGAAGAGTGGGAACTGTGAGAAGGAGGGTGACAGGAGAGAAAGTGCTGAATAAAGAGGTACTTAATATGTATGAAAGCGCTTCAAAACAATTAATGTGCTAATATACTAAGGTATAAAGTCATCATTGCCAGGACTTTGTGACTGTATGTATAATAAAATATGTAGTGCAGATTTTATTAAAAATGCCACTTATATGAAGCATTTAAAGTAGTCAGATTCATAGAAACAGAAAGTAGAATGGTGGCTACCAGGACCTTGGGGAAGGATGTTATGGTAATGGGTTATAGGATTTCAGTTTTGCAAGAGGAGAAGGTTCTGGAGATCTGTTGTGCAACAGTGTGAATATACTAAATACTGCCAAAATGCACACTTTAAAATGGCTAAGATGGTAAATTTTATGTCACTTTGAAAAAAACACAATGTAAAAAAGAATTAATTAGTTCAGCTAATATAACTTATAAGACACTATGAAGGGTTAAGATATTGAAGTGTAACTGGAAATAAAGAAAGGAATCAATCCTATTAAAAAATGTCTGTGAGAAGAAGCTGTAATTTTTAGAGCAAGCACAACGTTTGTTACTAAAAATTGAGTTGTAGGTATAGTTTCTGCCTCAGAAAAATAAAGTCTAAATTTGAGATGGAGATGGATCAAAGGTCAGGAAGAAGACTAGAGAGAAAATATCATAGTTAATAACTAACTGATACCATAGTAGAACAATATAGAACAGATAACTGGAAACAAAGAAGTTGGACTCACTCTGGAATTTCAATAAAGGAGAAAAGAATGAATGGTTGAATGGAAAAACAAATAAGCAAAACCTAGCTTTTAGCAGGCAATGATTGTATCTTTTGTGTAATTGTTTCTGTGAAAGTGGCCCCTTAGCAAACTCTAGCAGGAAATTTTGGGTTTGATGTGCTGGGTATGAAGAGTGCCTGATTGCTAATCTCACTCAGAGTCAGAGAATATACAGGTTTTGCTTATACTATTAAATCAAAGTTCAAGAAATTTCTGGATTGTTTGAGCTAGATCTACTCTTAGAGGTCTATCTCCCTTTTTACAATTAAAATTGTACAAAACCTCAATTTGCCATGATCTGGCCTTGATTATGTTCAAGGTCACACAAGTAACGCATGGCATAGTTAAATTCCAAGTCTCTAGATGTTTTTCCTTGTACTTTTCCCAAATGTGAGTCTGGCTATCTGTCACACTGTATGACTGGAAATTAGTGTCTATTTATCTGACTGCCAACAGCATCAGCAGCTAATGCTTGGTCCTTGCTTGGTCCTTGTTATCAAAAATTGCCAGTGAAAGGTCATACAGGGGTTATTAAAGCTATAAATAACCCCAGCACAAAATTAAATAATAATGTATCTTTCATTAAATGTTCATATATCTTTGGATTAGATGGTGGCGTATTATAAGGGAAATGGCACTCTCCAAAATGATGGGTGTAGGATATAACTTCAAGTATTTAACACAGAGAACCTCACAAATGTATGTCCCTATTTCACTTCTAAATAACGTCTTACTTTATATGTTTTTTGATTCTTGGACAATAAGCCAAATATTACTGAACTGTCAGATTAGAAGCAGGCATGAGACAAGTTGAATAATAAGCAGTCTTTCCAACTTGATGTTCACTTTCTTTTTATGAATGGGAGACCACTTTCTTTTTATGAGTGGGAGACCAAAGAATCTTCCCTGCCTTTCTGCCCTTCTCTCTTTCTTGCCCTCTCTACCGTCTTCTCCTAAGAATCCAAGTTGCCCAAGTTTTGATTGAAGAAGAAAAACCATTCTATTTCTTGTTGGTCTATGAATTAACCTAATTGATAGGGTGCACATGAAACTTATTGCTTAAACGGGGACGTTTTGAGGGACATGGAAGCCCTATTAAAATTAGACAGTATTAACTGGGCATAAACAAGGGATTGTCCAAGACAAATGGAATATATGGTCACTCTCTTTGTGCAGGGAGGTTTAGTCTATTCCTGACACCATCTTTTCACAGCAAACCTAATCATCTGTAAACATAGGAAACAAAATGCGATGCTGTTCAGAATTCTCAGAGGTAGAATATTCAAGTATTCAGCACTGAGTTGCGAGATTTTCAGAGCCACCATTGCTTCAAAAAGAGCTAGATTAAATTAACATGGAGAGGATTAGCTTAGGTTTTTGGATATTTGTTTCTGATGAGCAATCACATGTTTGCTTATTAAGTACTGTTACTGTATTTCTGTACAGCAAATGGGGAAATAGTTAAAAACATGCTTAACATAAGTAAGCCAGTAATACTTCTGATGAGGTATGGATTCATATGAGAAAAACTACAAAAGATTAGTAAAGCTGATGTTTATTATATTTACCTAAAAATTCAGATATTCAAATATATTTAAAAATCAGATTATTCAAATATTAATCAAAATGAGGTTACATCAGAATTATCCTTGGAAATGATAATTTAGAACTTATCTTTTAGGGGCACCTGGGTGGATCAGTCGGTTAAGTGTCTGACTTCCGCTCAGGTCATGATCTCACGGTTCGTGGGTTGGAGCCCCGCATCGTGCTCTGTGCTGACAGCCAGCTCAGAGCCTGGAGCCTGTTTCGGATTCTGTGTCTCCCTCTCTCTCTGACCCTCCCCTGCTCACGCTATCTCTCTCTCTCTCTCAGAAATAAATAAAACATTAAAAAATTAAAAAAAATAAAAAGAACTTATCTTTTAAAAAATTTTTAATGTTTATTTATTTTTGAGAGAGAGAGAGACAGAGACAGAGCAGGAACGGGGCAGAGAGAGAGGGAGACACAGAATCTGAAGCAGGCTCTAGGCTCTGAGATGTCAGCACAGAGCCCGATGCAGGGCTTGAACTCACGAACTGTGAGATCATGACCTGAGTTGAAGTCAGGTGCTTAACCAACTGAGCCACCCAAGCACCCCAGAACTTATCTTTTGCCTTTGAACCTACAGATAGAATACTTTAGGTTGTGTTAATAATTCCTATATTTAAAAATTGTTGAATAGGAGACCAACTATTTTCAAGTTTCCATAATGTAACATATTTTTACTCTTCTAGGGAGCCTGAAATATTACAATTTAGCCTTCAGTGCACTTCATGTGATATTTTCATTTAGAAAAATTTCTTTGATTGGTATGTGGGGAAGGAAGCCTTACCAGGTTAAGAAAAAGTACCATTTTCCTTTGGTTTTATTTTATTTTGTAGGTGTGCCCCCAAATTTTGAAAAACAGAGAATTTTATACTTAGTATAAAATTACAGTAACACCTTGCCAGTAACTTAAACCCTTTGGAACAGAGCCCTGCATTGAGATTATGTGGAAAAGGCTTCTAAGTTCTCTAAACAATTTTCACAAAGCCTCTGCACTAAATCTATGCCCTTAACTACAGCACCCAATTTATTGACTTTTCACTGTGTGTGTGTGTATGTGTGTGTGTGTGTGTGTGTGTGTACCAGAGTATAAAAAACTTTATCTATTTTCTCTATGAATAGAAAATTTGGAACAAAAAACTAGAAGGGAGGCAGGAAGAGCTGATGAAAAAGGAGACAGACTTAATCTACATACATTCTTAATGAGATCTATTCTTAATCAAGACTCCGAATCAGCAAGAAAAATTTAAATGATGTCCAAGAACCACTGCTTAATAAGGGTAAGATATAATTTCTTTTAGAAAGCATTTCATTAAAAAATCAGTATGGGGAGGCTGGGTGGCTGGCTCAGTTGATTAATTGTCCCACTCTTGATTTTGGCTCAGTGTATGATCTCATGGTTTGGTTCATGAGTTCGAGTCTCGTGTTGGGGTTTCCACTGAGCCTGCTTGGGACTCTCCCTTTCTCTCAGCCCCTCCTGTGCACACTCTCTCTCAAAAGAAATGAATAAACATTAAAAAAATCAGTGTACATGTTTTAACAAGTGATCGGTATTTAAAGCTGTAGGCTTTATATTTTGGTAAAATTCACTGTCGCTGACCACTTCATTCTCCTGTAAAGCTATATAAATGAAATGGTTTCATAATATGGATTACATGAAAGAAAATATAAAATTATGCATATTATGTGACATATGAGTATATAAAATCTATCTTGGTATAATTTCCCCCCAGAACATATCTCTCTGGACATGAGTACTTGAGACTTGGAGACTGGTGTGTCAGAGTTTGGGAAAACACATAATTCCAGTTCTCTTGGTCACAGGTTATAGGACTGTGTTTAGCTAGTGCTTATTTGAAGTGATATGTCACGTCGTTCTCTAGTATAGGATTCTAGAGATGCTGATTCCGTGTCACGTCCAAAGACATTTCCTTGGCAAGTTGATGAGGTTGAGCTGAGAAACAGCTATAGTTACGCATAGGAAGTGGTGGGTTAGCTGCTACAAGGTACTACGGGGACTGAGGATTCATCGACATTTCAGTTATGAAGAGAAACAATACATTCTCCAGAAACAAAGAAAAGAAGGAAATTGTTTCATGAGAAGTAACATATTACTGTACTCTCCTTCCCCCTTTCCCTTCATCTATGGATTATGAAAATTGAGATGTAAAAAACAACTTGGTCCCACCTTTGGGACCATAAAGAGAATAAGACAATCCTATAATAACTCCAGCCTGGGGCTAACATTGCCAGGTTCCATACTTTGCACCAAAACATTCTTGTTGACAAGTTTATTCTCCCTCAACTTATGAATGAATCATTGAGTTGTTCGTATAACCTCTGAATCACTTTGCTAGTGTGAAAATATGCTGTTAGTGTTATTTACATTCTTTCCCTCCATTTTTTTTGAAGATGTAAGCAAGTTGGGTCAGGCTAGGGGAATCTGTGGCCAGAAGTTGGTTTTCTTCTACTGAAGCTAAGTGCCTTGTACTAGAATTGCTGCTTGGCTCTATTGCTATTGAGATTTTATCAGCAGATCTACTCGGCCAGGTGCTTGTGGCTAAGGAATACCACCGGCACAGTAGAGGGACTATCTTTCCTATTTGCAGATACATCAAGTCCTGGGGGCCTGTGTGTGACACAATCCCTGGACTTTAATCTCTAGTAATTCATTGACCTACCAAGCTCTTAGCACTTCTCTCAGGTCTTAGGCCTTGTGACCTCCCTGCTTTGCCTGGTGAGGTTCTTGCCATCATTTGTCTTCTGTCTTCAGGACACATAAAAAGAAAGGAGGAGGGGATGAGAGGTGGGGGTGGGAAAGAGCTTGGTATGACACAAAACAACACATTCTTTTCTCATCTGTATCTTAATATGGTAGATGTGGAATGATCTTAGTGATTGGTTGGAAGTGTTTCAAATGCCAGAGTGACAATTCACGTTTTTTTTTTTAATCCAAGTTAGTGTAATCATGATTTCAGGAATAGAATTTAATGATTCATCACTTACATATAACACCCAGTGCTCATCCCAACAAGTGTCCTCTTTAATGCCCATTGCCCATTTAGCCCATCCCTCTACCCACCACCTCTCCAGCAACCCTCAGTTTGTTCCCTGTATTTAAGACACTCTTAGTGTTTGTCTCCCTCTCTGTTTTAATATTATTTTTGCTTCTCTTCCCTTATGTTCATCTGTTTTGTATCTTAAATTCCACAAATGAGTGAAATCATATATTTGCCTTTCTCTGACTGCATATTTCACTTAGCATAATTTCACTTAGTGTAATACACTTTAGTTCCATCCATGTTCACTTAGCATAATACACTTTAGTTCCATCCATGTTATTGCAAATGGCAAGATGTCATTCTTTTCGATCACCCACAACTCACATCTTTCAAAAAATAAAGTACTGCTTTACAGATTATTTATTTATTTCTTTGCTTTCGGTAAGGCAGAGGACATTACTGCTAATAACTTCTCACTTTCATTTCATTACCATTTTTTTAAGTTTATTTATTTATTTTGAGAGAGAGGGATACACACATAGAGAGAGAGTGCATGTGTGAGTCCCAGCCCCATGTCAGGCTCCACACCATCAGCATGGAGCCTGAGGCACGGCTCGAACCCACAAACCGCAAGATCATGACCTGGGACAAGATCATGACCTGAGCTGAAATCATGACCTGAGCCCAAATCAAGAGTCGGTCGCTTAACTGAAAGCATAGGAGCACGGTTACAGGAGCATAGTTACAGTCACTGGGCTGGGAATTTCACATGCCTTGCCTTCTCCATGCTGCAACCCGGAAGTGACTTACTGTTTCATAATTCTGCCCGAGCTGCTCTTCACTCCTTTCCTGTTGGGAAAAAGAAATCTGCTATTCCTTCCAAGCAGAGCTCCAGTGTCACTTCCTTTCTACTAGCAGCTCCCCTCCCCCAGCCCAGCAGAACTTTGATCTTCTCAGCTCTTTATGGTACCAGATGCTGCCAGTACGATGCTTATCACCTTCTGTTTCAGTTGCTTATATGCAAATCTCTCCCTCCTACGAGAGGATGAGCTCTTCAAAGCAGAAGCTCTCTTCACTGATATATAGACAGGGCTTCACACAATGTCTATCTAGTTTTTAGTATTGCCCAGCAGGTACTAATGTCAGAGCCAGAAATGGTGGCCAGTCTGATACTCTTAACACTATACCAAGGTATTTCTGAAATAGAAACCAACCAACCAACCAACCAACCAACCCACAAAACAAAAACGAGTTAACTGCTGACTTTATTACCGGCCTAATCTGCATACTTTACTTAACTCAAGCTTGTTTTTATGTGTGGGCATGTAGAAAGTGCTTGGGGCAAGACAGGGTAGAACATGTTTTTGAGCGTATATTTTCCGAGACTTCAATATAAGTCACTTAAATCATAGAAATCTGCATGATGAATACACTGGGAAACTTTTAAAAGTCAAAAAATATAGGCGTTTCATAGGAAAGGTGTGAGCTGTTGGGACATTAATATGTGGAATGAATAATACACATTGAAGGTACCATAGTTTTGTCAAAACCCTGACTAAGAGAATCTGAAGGAATTTCTCTCCATCTTTGCATAAAGCAATCTTTTCGTTTCTTCTCATTTCCTCACACCCTCCTTTTCCTTTTCTTTTTCTTCCTCCTTCCCTTCCTCCTCCTCCTTCTTCTTGTCTCTATTTTATATGTTCCCATTCCCTCCCTTTTTGTTCCTGGAAATTTATATTTAAGAAGTTGGCAATGGTGATGGTAAGTCAGCAAATCAAACGAGGGGGTGGTTAGACTATGACTCTATGAGGAAAATATTTCATACTTGGTTTTATTTCTCTATGTTTCAAAATGCATTTATTTATTTTGTCTAGGCAATACAGTTACATAGAGCAAAATCCAAAATTAGAAAAGGGAATATAGAGAAAAATCTTCCTCCCACATCTATCCCTTAGCCAGGCAGTGTCCTCTAGGCAGAAAGGCAGGATCAAGTTTCTTCTGTGTCTTTTCAGAGACATTTTCTGCATATACAAATAAACACTCACTCACACACAGATATTCCTTTCTTCCTCTTTTATGTAAATGGGAGCACATACGTTGCAACTTAATTTTTCTGCAAATTATTTTTCTTTGACGGCTCTAAGGCAGTCCATCATATGGATGTATTATAATACATTTAGCTACTCACTTACTGATGGATATTTAGGTTGTTTCCAATATTATGTTGTTGCAAGTTATGCTAAGTAAATTACCTTGTACATATGCTGTTTCATACATGTTCAAGTATTTCTATATTCAAAGTGAAGAACTTCTAGGTCAAAGGGAATGTACGTTAATGATTTTGACAGGTGTTGCCAATGTGCCCTCTGCTCTCCTTTCTCTCATGAGTGATAGGTTTTTAAACTTTTTGATAATTCCCAGTATGATTTATGGGGTTACTATGAAGCATAATAATTTTTTAAATTAAATTAAAATTTTTTTTAATTTAATTTAAAAATTTTTAATTAAATATTACATTAGCTAATTTTTAAAAAAATTTTTTTAAAAGATTAATTTCTGAGAGAGAGAGAGAGAGAGCAGGGGAGGGTCAGAGAGAGAGGGAGACACAGAATCCAAAACTGTTGGATTCTCATGAACTGAGCTGTCAGCACAGAGCCTGACGAACCCACGAATGGACTGGATTTGTGGGACTGGAACCCACGAATCGTGAGATCATGACCTGAGCTGAAGTCGGACACTTAACTGACTGAGCCACCTAGGCGCCCCTACATTAGGTAATTATTAAGGCAAAAAACATTTGCTTTTAATGCTTTTATGATGTTTAAATTTTAATAAAGTGCTCAAATAAAAGAAATGATTCTATATTGGAGACCATGTCCAAAGAACTGGTTGAAAAGTAAAAAAGATAGAACTCAACTGGTTATTTTGTTTACATAATATTGAACCACTGATTTGACGGTTTGTTTTACTGACTTGGTGAACATAATTTAGACTTAGATTGAATTTTTTATTTCCTAGTAGTCCAGAAAAGATATCATTTTATATGTTTATTTTCACAGTTACTTTCTATTTAATTCTATTAACATTACCTACCTAAAATGTGTTAGACAAGATTGGGAGATTCAAAAACAAATATAACAGTCTGCGAATTCAAGGGTTCACAGTCTAATAAATGGCATTCAGATAGACTTCTTTGGGGCACCTGGGTGGCTCAGTCTGTTAAGCATCTGACTTCGACTTTGGCTCAGGTCATGATCTCCCATTTTGTGACTTCGAGGCTGTGTGTCGGGCTCTCTGCTGACAGTTCAGAGCCTGGAGCCTGCTTTGGGTTCTGTCTCTCTCTCTCTCAGCCCCTCTCCCGCTCATGCTCTGTCTCTTTCTGTCTCTCAAAAATGGATAAATAGTAAAAAATTTTTAAATAGACTTCTTTTTTTAAAAAGTTTATTTATTTTGGGAGACAGAGAAAGTGAAACAAGAGAGAGAGGGAGGGAGAGAGAATCCCAAGCAGGCTTCACACTGTTAGGGCAGAATCCAATGAGTGGCTCGAACCCACGAACCATGAGATCATGACCTGAGCCAAAATCAAGGGTTAGATGCTTAACTGACTGAGCCACCCAACCACCCCTATTTAAACAGCCTTCTAAAACATAGTCAAGAAATGCTAAAAGCACTTGCTTGTCATTTTAAAGATGGCTATTAAAGAAATCACTGTCATAAGGAGGTGAAGAAAATGTCAACCAGAAAACTTATCTCCATTTCAACTGGCCACTTGATAATTATTCACAATTCTCTCCCTGGTGCTAAGGCAAACTGGATCATCTCTTGCAGTAGAGCAACATGAAGTGAGAGCTATAAAATGCTTCACTTCTTTTGGCCTGGTAATTGCTACAAATTAGGCAATTTTCTTATAATTTGGAAATGGTTGGTCAATTTAGCCTGATCAATGAAATTATCTACTTTTAAAAGACCAAACAAGTTGAAAGATCAATGTTTTCAATTTTCATGTTGTAGC
Source organism: Hyaena hyaena (assembly GCF_003009895.1). Lineage (NCBI taxonomy): Eukaryota > Metazoa > Chordata > Mammalia > Carnivora > Hyaenidae > Hyaena > Hyaena hyaena. The sequence goes on from NW_024080792.1 coordinate 2,117,422, forward strand.
CTTGCACTCACTATGTATTACTGTGTAATTCATCGTATTCATGAATTAATATTTATTGTCTGATTAGATTGTAAAAGAATCATGGACACTTGAAACATATACTAGAATAGACATTGTGTGACATTGTTCTACTTAGTGAAGTTTTTGTGAAATCCCTTCTCTTGATTAAACAACATTAGATCTTAACTTCTTATGCAATGGATAATTTGTTGCATATTATTTGGTAACACTTTTGTCCCACAATTACATTGCAAACAGAAATTACAATTTACAATTTCTGTTGTGTGCCATTGTTAATGTTGTACAACTTTGAATTTTAGTACTGTGCTCTCCTAGGGCCAGTTCAACCTTCTTATTTCAAAGCTCATGGACTGAACAAATAGTAATTAGCACCTTTTATATGCTGAACTATATTTGGATATTAAGATAACAGCTGGATCTTTTGTCATAGTGGAGAAGACAAGAACTGCTAGAGAAATAAAATAATTACAGATTTGGAAAGCTATTATGAAGGAAACAACTAAGAGATGAGAGAAAGAGTACCCAAAGTAACCACTAAATGATGAAGGAAGGCCTTTGAGAAGTTCACAGTTGACCCCGGACCAGGAGTTCGAGAATGAATGGGTTCTACGTTTATTGGGAAGAGCAATCTAGGCAGAGATAATAAATGTTAAGTCAGGAAAAAGAGCTTGACCTTTTCTGGAAGAAAGATAAGAGTCCATGACTTATCTGGAAACACACCACTAGTTCCTGCTAGAAGTCATAGGGCTCACTGTTTGTGACATTATCAAACACATCTGATAGAAGGTACAAGGGATTCATCAAGGCATGGATGATGCCTTCATTTATTTAATATGCTCCCCTGGAAATACAAAAATCAAAACAGCAAAACCACTGCCTTGACATCTGGTATTTTCAGTAGTGAATTTATTAAATTACCTTTTAATAAGTTTGTGTTTTTATCATTTTCTTGATACTGAAAATACAAGATGAGACATTTAACTTTTGAATAATATTTTTCCTGGGTACAAAGAAGATTCTAATTGCCACTAGGTTATCATCTCTGACTTTTTAAAAGATTAATATGTAAATTGGACATAACACTATATATTAATGCTTTTCTTAGCCCCAGCTGAACCAGAGGTGGACATCTGATCCATGATGGGCCAGGTGGACGATCCCTTACACAATGAATGGAGCTTAAACTGAGAGATTCAGTAGAGGGAGTGAGAGCCATTGCATGCCCATGCAACAAACTACCTAAAATTTAGTGGGTACTAGAGGATCATATACAGCACAGAAAGCCAATTTGAAGAAAGTAGCAAGAAAATACGGAAGAAATGCAGAGAAGCAGCACTAAGACCGAGTGGCTCATTGAGAAACAGAGTGTGTGCTTCCAGATTTTCCAATCTTCATGTGTAGGATTGATGTTAGATTCCCCCAGTGGGATTCCTGCCATGGACACTGTACAGCATGTGGGGCCCACAAATTACAGACTCACACAAGAACCGTTACTTTGCTAAAGAACTCAAGGACGCGTCTTTCATTCAGTAGCTCCGCACTGGCACAGCAAGACCCTGAATTCTGAAGAGACATTCCAGTGACTAACACAATTCAGTCCTAGTAGAAATGCTGCTCTCTATCTCCTGCCCTATGTCCTTGCAACAAAGCAGCGGTGCCAGTTGTGGCTTTGACATCAGAGGGAGCCACTGCTTCAGAATGCGGGCCATATGGGGACAGGTAGATGCTCTTGAGTAAGAGAAAAGACTGGCTTTCTTGTTAAAGGTTTCTCTCAGCCAGCAGGAATGCGACAGACTTTTGCACAAGGAAATGTCATTTACGATAGTGCAGGATGCATATTTTTTTTTCTCTTTAAATGTTCCAATTTGTGACTCCGGAGGAATTCACAAATTGTTATAATATTTAGAACAGTTGTGCATGGTGGAGAAGGATCATTTTATAATATTAAACAATTCATATCATATCTAAATGTATAAAAATGAATGCTGACAGCTCGGAGCCTGGAGCCTGCTTCAGATTCTGTGTCTCCTTCTCTCTCTGCCCCTCCCCTGCTCATGCTCTGTCTCTCAAAAATAAACATTAAAAAAAAAGAAAGTTATGGTATATAGAATTCTTGGTTCATTTCTGAGGTATTGACACTTCCTGTTGCCACTGCCTCATAAGAACAAAGTTTGTCTAAGTTGAAACATACGAGTGTATTATTGAAGAACTACAGTAACTCAAGAGTGGTTGTCTAATTTAGCATTACCATTCATAAGACACACATTAAGTGAACATTTGACTATGACAATGTCATCAGCAATTTTACCACGACAAAAGAATTAATTTTGTAGAATATGTTATTTATTGCTTATATATGTCTTTATTTTATTAGTCATCCAAGCATTTGCCTACCAGCAATACACCCAGATATGTACAATAATAATTAAATTCACTTACATGTGATCTCTTGCAACTTTCAGTCATGCTACAGTGTACGTTTACGTTAAAAAAATTGTAATCAGGTTTGTCAAGTAGAAGGACCAAATACATCTTACTTAACGAACATATTAGTATTTTGACTTCACTTTGAAATATTCATTCACATGGTATAGAAGTCTCTATTGTACTCTGGGCCATGTGCTACCGATACCAGGGGTGGGCCTGCTGTGACCTACTTTTAGTTTTTTCTCGTTGAGATTCCTGTTGTGTCATTTCTATGAGACTTCTATTGTATCCTTTTAACAATGCCCCAATTTTTTGACTCGGGCTGGTTTGAGTGGGTTTCAGCTTTTTGCACTGCAGAGTCTTATCTAAGGGAATCACAGAGGCACATTTCATCTCCCATGTAGATGAAGAATTGGTTCTCATTTGAATAAAAATCATGTAAACCACAGTTTACAAAATTCTGATCTTTATTTCTGGAGCTTTTTTTTTTTTTTTTTAAGCAATCAAGACTTTTGAAAGAGACTAGTGACCTTGACAAGTTTTTTAGTACATACACTTCTGTTTCTTTGAATATTTTGATTGATTTGAAATGGGCTATAGGAGTGGAAGAGCCCAAAAAAGAATAACAATTTTATGAAAAATAACAATTATACTTTGAATTAAGCGCCATAATTTTAATAGAGAAAAGAGTCAGTTCAATGTATCACAAAGTATATTAAGAGCCAAACTGACATTAATAGTATTTGACTCATACTTCAGACAGAAAACTAAACAGCAGTAGAAAAGACCTTCATGTAAAATATGAACACTGTCCAAAATGAAATCTCCACTCTATGTTTTGTTTTGTTTATTTGTATTAATTTAAGCAGAAATTTCAAAGTGAAAACCCAAGAGAAACATTCCTCTATTTATTTTCCTGGTTAAAACCAGAATGTTCACTGTTTGGAAAATGTCCTTTAATTTAGAGTCAGAGAATTCTTAGATCTGAGAAGATCTTTGTACAGTTCTCTAAATCCACCCTCTCACTTTAGAGATGAGAAAATTGAGCTTAGAATGTTATACTGATTTGCCCAACATTACCCAGACCATAAATGGAAGCTTAAAGTGTGCTTGTGTTTGCGATTAAGTATACTCTTTGTACTTTCTTTAAATAAAAGGGAAAAAAAAAATAAATTAATTATAAGAGAGAAGAAAGAGGGTTGATGATCAATTTTAGAATCCATTTATGGCTTTGTTATTCCTGAAGGCATTACTGTGAGATCAAGAAGAGAAAGTTTAACTGGAGGGAAGGTATCTTGGCATTAAACTCAGATTTAAACATACTTAAGTTTTAATTTTTTCTCCTAATGTTTTATTTATTTCTGAGAGAGAGAGAGAGAGAGAGAGAGAGAGAGCGAGCGAGTATGAGCAGGGGAGGGTCAGAGAGACAGAGAGACACAGAATCCGAAACAAGCTCCAGACTCTGAGCTGGCTGTCAACACAGAGCCCGACGTGGGGCTCGAACCCACGAACCGTGAGATCATGACCTGAGCTAAAGTCGGACGCTTAACCGACTGAGCCACCCAGGCGCCCCAGATTTAAACATATTTTGATCCCACCTTGCTCTGTACATTCATTCAGAGGTGAGGCAAATATTCGGATTCTGTCATCTGGTGCCTGAGTGCCTGGAGAGTCAGTCTTGGTATGAAAAAGGGATAGAACTGTTGAAGTTCTGTGAAGCTTCATTTTTTGTGGAGTTACTATTTCAACTTCTTTCTTTTCCTTTCCTCCTCAGGAGAGTTAACCATTTTCATGAACTGTTTTATCACTTCCTTCTTTCCAAGGTGAATCTTTGAAACTCTTCCACGTGTACCTTTTCAGGGACCTCATTTTTTACATACTTTTTGCTTGTCTGTCTCTAGGATGTCTTTCCTGGCAACATGTGAACGTATTTCTATTTCTCCCATCATTAAATGCAAGCAAGCAATCAACTTCCTCTGTCTCACCAAATGGATATTCTCTTCCTTCCAACTGCATTCCCTCTTTCTCCCCAGGGCCAGGCCAACTTAAAGATAAATGTCTAATCCTGGTATCCACTTGCTTATGCCCGATTCATATCTTACTATATTTCATCTCGGTTTGGCCTCCATGACTCACCTAACCTTAACTTCTAATCTCACATTCCTTCACAGAAATTGCTCTCTGCTGAATTACCACTGGCTGTCCACTTGCTAAATCCCAAGGATCTTTTTCAGTCCTTATCTGTCTTGGTCCATAGAAACACAGAATCTCACATCTAGGAAACATCTACAGCGTCCCCTCCAGCCCCCTCAAATTAACCATACAAAAACTGGAGCCATGAGTCAAGGCATTCTCTTTCCCCACCACTCTCAGCAGCCCTTCCCCAGTGAAGGGAAAGAAATGAAATGTCATGTTGCCAGAAGACTCTTCACTGTTCATCTCCCTGTCTCTCTACCAGGAGAAATAAATGAAAATTCATGATGCTGAAAGTGAAATGCTTTCAATAGGAGGTCGGGGGAGAAGTGTTTTGTGGTTTGCATGCCTAATAAGTCTCATTCGTGAACTTTATGGTAGCTAGCTTTTAAAAATAATGCGTGATTCTGGAATAGAAGAAGAATAGATATTAAAGAACCAATAAAGGTTTGCCAGGAGTATAATCCCTCTCTTAGTACCAGTGTATTTCTGAAATGGTCAAAGCTGAGACACCTGCATGAATGAATTGTAACTACTTACACAGTAAAGAAGTGAAAGACGCCTCTCGTTGCAGATGTGAACTATCAGCCAGCTAGAGAGCTTTCTGCTGGAAGAGGAAGCTCTCTTGTCTGCTTCTTTCCCCTCACCTCACAAAGATGCTATTTTTAACCTTTTACTCTGGCCAGCCTGGATCTCCTCCTGGCCCAACTCAAGTACTTTTCATTTTTACACTCATCTGGTGTTTCTCAGCTTCAGGAATTAGGTCAGCATTTTAAATATAGAGCAACTCATTATTTAAAAAGTTGAGAAGCGCCGGAGCCACGTCAAGCCTTATCTCCATGAAGAATTCTGAGTCACTCTTACTAACACGATTGGATAATATTATTTGAAATGTCCTCAGCACTTGCATATTCAGTTTGTGCTGCAGATCAAATGTCTGCTCACATGTTGTCTTGGAACCCTTTTGTAGTTTTTCTCTTCTTGAGGTGTGTTTCTTGGCCCACTCAGCTCAACATTTCCATGAAGAACTTGGACTCTACCCAGAAATGGGCAATTTACTTATCTTTCCTAAATCTTAATCTGCTCCTCTCTCCAATAGGAGTACTATTATTACCTGCTTCACAGAATTGTTGTGAGGATTGTATGTTCCCAGCGAGCTTGGCATATGGTGGGAATCTAACACACATTGATTTCTTATCTCCCGCGTTTCCTCTCTTCCCTCCCTTTCTCCCATGCAGCACCTCTTACCAAGTCACCTTTGGTAGATGCTTCTTTTTACATTCTCTTTAGGTGCATGGGTATTTCCACAGGCAGATGAAAGTGGGCATGTACTTTGCATGGTTAACATCGAAAACCGTAGGTGTAACTTGGCATGAGTTGTTCTTTATGATTCAGCTAACTAGATATTTTATGCAACCTTTCAAATAATACAATAAATTATTAATCCAAATTAGAGAGTGGTAGACTGGAGCCCTGGATTCCTGCCACGTTATAGGCATATGGTCACCTGGCTGGGACAATGACTTTTTGTACATGTGCCAAATGAAACTTTACAGTATCTGTTGACATTCTATCCTTCCTTTGTTTCTCCATTATTGGATGACTTTGCTGCTCTTTTTTGTGTGTGTGTGTGCGTATGCATATATTTGATCCTAACTTATGCCAAGTAAACTATTGCTGAGACAATGAGCAAGATGAAGGAACAGGTTTCTCTTCTTAGATGGTTTCATTAAGTGTTAAAGTGGAAGCCCTCTATGTTCATGAGTAGAGGCTCACACCTTTTGACTGAAGGCCTAGTTTTGTTTCTACTCATGTTTACACAATATGAAATACTCAGCAAGGCAAAATCTCTGTGTATGTGGAGTATGTGTATTCTCAGGGGCTAGGAAGACACTGGCCTCCCACACAATAAATATCTGCCACTCAGCTGCCACAGAACTGCCTTCCACATATATCTGGTTAGGAATTCCTGGTACTGCAATCCTCAGTAGATTGGTAGTGATAAGTAATTTGTACCTATAATAATTTATATCATCTGCCCTATAAGTAGATTGCATGGCTAGTATCTAATTTCTAGGCATAAGATTAGAAAGCTGAATGAATCTTCTCAAATATGCCCAGATACTAACTAATGTTCCTTGGTTAAAATCAATGATACTTTCTCAAAACTATCTTTTCTACTTCATAAAGCAAGTGATGTGATCTAAGTTATAAGAGCATACATTTTGATTACTGAAGTTAATTCAGATATTTTCAGACTAAATGGTGAAGTAAAAAAGTTTCAACATTTTTTTGTTTTCTCAGCTAGACCCACCTGCCAGCTGCTTTGCCTGGCGTTCACTGATAAGAGGCTGGGAATTACTCTATGAAGGCCACTCTGAAACACAAACATGTGGGACAACTTATCTAAGTCTCTTTCTGAGCATATTTACCTGGTTAATGGAACAGACCAGTGAGTTGCCACTTTGGATTTCTTAGGGGGATCAGATGAAGGATTGGTAAGATTCAGTGGGGAAGGAATGAGCAGGGTCACATCAGGGAAAGGCTTCTTGAGGGCGTGGGAGGGGCAGCTACAACAAGGAGAGACAAACAAGACTGGCTTCTCTCAGGCGCAGTCACACAAAGGGCCTAGTCCCTGCATCAGAGGAGCCCAGCTGCTGGAATTGGCATATGGCGGTACAATAGTAGAGTGGAAAGGAAACTTCTGTGAAAGGCAGGAATTATGGCTTGATCTGGGCTTTGTGTTCACCAGCCCTGATTCTGAATAAGCCATTATTTTGGATGAGGCTTCCGTTTCTTCAGTTATAAAAACTGCAGTCAGGCGACTTAGGCCCATCTTTCTTCTGGTAACATTCTATGATTCTAAGATTAGCTAATCCTTATTCCATATTCTCTATATAATAAGAAAATTCCCCAAATTTCTAGGTAGAGCTGGGGAAATATCCACTGTTATCTTCTGAAGATTGGTGGATTTGACTTTTAAGTAAATTTTGTATTTTCAAGTTGACTAAATCGCTGTATCAACTATTTGTAGCTACCACTTTACTGATAAGACATGGTCTGAGAGTATTAAATATGATTCATAAATATTTTCAGAAACATTCTGCACAACCTTAAAATACCTCTATGTTTGGGGCACCTGGGTGGCTCAGTCAGTTCAGTGTCCAACTCTTGATTTTGGCGCAGCTCATGATCTCACAGTCCTGAGATCCTGGGCTCAGAGCCTCCCTGGGGTCCTCTCTCTCTCTCTCTCTCTCTCTCCTTTCCCCTCTCCCTCTGCCCCTGCATGCCCCCACCAAAAAAATAAAAGTAAAAGAAATAAAATACCTCTATGTTTGGTAATTAGAAAATGCATTTCAGATCACTATTAACAATGATAAATTCTGACCTCAATATTCTTTAAAAAAAAAAAAAAAGCTTGATAAATTATTTGTAATGTGTATTATACTTTCATTTAACTTTATAGCTCTTGTTTTCACCCAAAGTGCTGAGACTAATAAGTGGTTATACCATAGTGTACCAAAAGTTCAAAATTAACTCTTTTTCTTATCTTATGGTTATTAAATCACTTGTTCCTTCTGCTTGTTTGGTTTTATTAAATAAATATTACTTATATTAAGAATTCATGGGGCGCCTGGGTGGCTCAGTTGGTTGGGGGTCCGACTTCGGCTCAGGTCATGATCTCACAGTTTGTGGGTTCGAGCCCCACGTTGGGCTCTGTGCTGGCGGCTTGCTCAGAGCCTGGAGCCTGCTTCAGATTCTGTGTCTCCCCCTCTCTCTGACCCTTCCCTGCTCATGCTGTCTCTCTCTCAGAAATAAATAAAACATTAACAAAATTAAAAAAAATTCATACACAATCCCCTATGACACAATTCCACATTCAAAATTATCCCTGAATTGAACGAGGAAATTCAGAGTATATATATCAAATATTACCTTAGAGGTGAAATGCATCATTTAAGTACTGAATTGAATCAAAAGAGATGTTAAATAGCTTTAGAAACCTACATGAAGTGAACATATGGAAAGGGCTAGAAGAAAAAGCCACTTCCTAGACTGGAAGAAACATCAGCATCTGGTTATGCCACTGGCACAGATGTAAAGAGGGGCCATATTTTTCCAATAGATTAAAATATTCAAAGGCATAGAAAATTCCCATAGATTAAGGAAATTTATATCCCATCAATTAAACCTGGATAGAAATTATTACAGAGCCCTGCGAGAGGAAATGCTAAAGGAGTCGGTCGTAAAGAGTTACAGAACCACTTAGCCAAGTTTCCAGGCCCTACGGAAGATATTTCCTTTGACAACACTCCTGAAAAGAAGTAATGTGTGGGGATTTCAACCGAAATGGAGCTCTATCAGGGGAGTGCGAGCGAGAGTAGGGCAGTTTTTAGGAATTCAGTCCTTTTCTCTCTGTGGCATTCAGAAAAAAGAAATTGCAAGTGACCTGAAATTCAATGAGACAATATGTCTGTTTCAGTGAAAAAGTTCATCTGGTTCACAACGAAGGAAAACTGAAGTGAGATTTTTGCTGCAACAAGCAATGTTTATAATAACCACATGAGATTTTAAAAAAGAGGAAAAAGAAAAGCATTCTAAATAATTCTAAGAAAATAAGACGTAGCTAGAAAAATCACGGCAGTTCTTTGCCTGTTCCTCCTCAGGAGCAGGAAATCGTATACGGCTAAGAAGGTAGGCAAGTGTGGACACAGCAGAGCTTGCTGAGGCCTCTGCTCCTTTCCTGACCTAGCATCCTACAGCCTAGGGGGGGCGGGTGGAGAAGGACAGAAAGCCAGTCAGCCCAGCTGACATCCGTCTCTAATGAGACACCATAATTCTGTGTCTTCTAATCTAGACTCCTCCCAGGTCAGAGATGAGAGTTTTAGGTATCAGGAATAGCAGCCCCAAAGTAGTTAGGAATTGCTGATTAGAGAAAGATTTAAGAACAAACACCACCAAAAAATTCCATGTCTGTTTAACATGATGAAGTTATAGGCAAAACCTATTTTAAAATATGTTTTTAAAATGTAACTTAAATGTTATTTATTCCTCTAGTCCGTAGAGGAGCCTGGGATTAAAACCAGGTATGTCGGCTCCATCCCGATCTTCCTCAGGGCTCTGTGCTGGATCCGATGTTATTCCTTTTCTCCACAATCCCAGGTAGCCCAAGCACTTCCGTGACCACATGTGCATCACCTTCACATCTGTGTTTCTCTCTCAGATCTACCCGATGAGCTTTAGACACACAGTACACACCTGAAAGTTCCTCATGGACGTCCTACAGGCAACTCAAACTTAATAAAATAAAATGAAGTCATCATTTATCCCTTCTACACCTTTCACTAAATTTTATAGCTTCTTTGCTGCTGTGTGAAAACCCTGATTATCAGTGTTTTGTTCTCCTCCTGGTCCTCTACTTCCTTTTCCCATGCGTATTTTAAACTAAGTTTGTACTTTTCTATTATTTGTATATTTAGTAAGCTACCTTACACCTCTCTTCTGGAAGAGTAGTAGGTAAAATAAAGATGGAAAGCGAAAACACTCTAATGTGGCAGCGAGGGAGGGCACATTCACAAGTCAGAATGCTGTGTCCAGGAGATGGCGCTCACAGTGTATTTTTGTTTTTAGGTTTTTATGTTGAGAAAAAATTTACAATTTTCATATATAGAGAATTAATTCAAAACAATATGATGTTTCATATTTTATCATTTTGAAGACGGGTCTCTGGGCTACCAAGGCTTTACCTAATGACTTTGTGCGCTTATTTTACAGCTGTGTGTAGGGCTTGGGGGTGCAATTGCTAGAAAGAATGAAATTTTTGATGAGGGAGATCTGAGATATAAGTTGAGAAGAAGTACACACCTAAAAGCTGTTCCAGCAAACAGAAGGTCATAATCTTATTATTATAAGGCGGGAAGCATACAAGCTGGAAGGCAGAAGGGAAGACAGAGATTTGGAGAGAGACAGCTAACAACTGAACATATATTTAGGGTTATCTGAAAAAATAAAGTGGTAAAGCCCTATTTCAAGGGCAATTATATAAAGCAGTCCTGGCACTTCACTTAAAGGATTTTTTTACCTCACTGGCTTTTAGATTACTTCTCTTTTAGAGTCACAAAGTTGAGCTGAGTTAATATCTATGGATACTACAGTACTAAAATTCTATGATTGTCAAATAGAACTACGGATGAAGGGGAAAAAAGCAATTCCAAGTTTAATAGATGGAAGATAAGGGCTGAGAGAGTTTTCATGCCTTATGAAAAGGTAACCTACTGGTTTTTCCACAGAACTAGTTTGTTGATGGATCTTAACTCTGGGTCACTATTATTAACTCCGGCTTCATATTTGGTTCACTGGGGAGAATTCTGAATTATTGCAACGGCTGGGCCTCACCCACACCAACTAAACTGAATCTCTGGAGATAGGCCTAGATATCATTAGTTGTTAAAAAGTGCTCCAGGCAATTCTAGGTACAGACAATTAAGAACCACTGATCTAAATAACCTGGAAGATAATAAAGCTAAAAACCTATACTGGAGATAAATAACATTCTTAATACTAGTGAAAGGTGTAGGCATAAGACTAGAAGGGAAAAAGATACAGAAGAAAAAAAAGCAAAAGAAGAGAGAGAGAGAAGATATACACTATAAATCTGGGAAGGAGAATAGAGTGTCAGCTGCTGGGGATCTTGCCAACTCAACATGTCACCACAATTGGAAAATTTAATCTAATGAAGACAATTGTTCCACTGAAAAAAGAAGAAATATTTTCCTTCACCCATTCTATACCTTCAATTCTGTTGTCACTGTTGGGAAATGAAAAACCTCAATGTGGGAAATGATGGGAGAAAGAAATAACAGTCATGTTTTTATAGCTTTCATCATGTTATCTGGAATCTCTTCTCTTTCCAGATAGAAGGACTAAGTTTAAGGCATCTTTGCAGACAGTCTTCTTTCTATGATATCTTCCTTATTGAACCCTTTGTTGAATTCAAGGTTGCAAGTGACTCTTATGTTTCTCTACTTGATTTTAGTACTTTGTCCCAAACAAGTCTGCAGGTTTTTTTTGAGTGTAAGGATCATTCTTATAGCCTTTTCTATCAGATTACTTGGCTCCATTTTGAATGAAGAGAAACTATTTGTTGCTTGGGTCATTGGACTTGGGAGCACTAATAACAAAAATGTCTTTTTTTGTAAACATAATATTGCTGTTGTGAAAATCTTACATTCTAAAAAGTTTATACTTGAGTAAGAATGCAGAGGAAAATGATAATCATCTCAGAGAAAACAAGGTAAAAAGAATTTCATTTAAAACACACACACATACACACACACACACACACACACACACACACACACACACACAAGTTTTATATACAATCTTAAGGGCTTCATTATGGCCTTGAAGCCCATTCCTGGATTTCTACTGGGCCCTGGGTCTCAGGATATAACCAAGAGGAATCTGGACTGGACATATGGACAAGTTTATCTGCTGTCTTTGACTTGTCAAATGAACTTGTATGTATGAGTGAACTCTTGAAAGGCACAGAAGTAGACCTGAGCAAATGAAAAAAAAACAAAAACAAAAACAAAACTCCTGTTCTTGGAAGGGTGACTCACCATGATAAAGTTGTCAGTTTTCCATAAGTTATTATTTTAATTCAATTCAATAAAAATACCAGCAAATATTTAATGGAGCTAGACAAATTGATTTGAAAGTTTATATTAAAATTATTCAAGAGTAGCCATAAAAACACTGAAAGCATAAAACTATGAGATGGACTAGTCCTACCAGACGTTAAAACACATCACAAAGTCACCATAATTAAATCAGCCCAGTACTGGCTCTTGAATAGACAAATAGACTAAAGGAATAGAACTGGGGAAAAAAAAATGAAAACAAAAAAACAAACAAAAAAAACCACCCCAAAATAGGCACAGTATTATGGGAATTAGTATAAGATAAAAATGATATCTCAAATTACTGTAAGGAAGAAGGACTTTATAGTAAATGGTGCTGAGACAACTGGGTAATAATATGGAGAAAAACAAAATTAGATTTTAGACCTTATGCTATACATAAGAATAAATTACTACACTAATCTATACATACTGTACACAAGAATAAGTGGAACAGAGATAAAGACAGATAGATAGGTAGATAGCCATACAAACAATAGAAGAGAACATAGGTAGATTATTCCCTAACCTCAGTATTGGAAAACGCTTTAAAACTATATTCAAAGTCTAGAAGCAATAAATAAATTGATATATTTGACTACATAAAAGAAAATTATTTGCATGCAAAAAATTACCTTTAACAAATTAAAGAACAATTGAGTATTCTCATGTAAAGAGATTGGAAATTGCTACTCTGTCTTAATAAGTAAAAAGCCAAACAGGCTGAAAAATCAACTCTTGATTTCTTAAGAGAAGTGAGGACACAGGGCAAATCCCAAAATTAGAGAGAAAGTCACGTGAATACAAGGAGTCACAGCTCAGTCTCCTTAACTGAGACTTGGGTTTTCTTAACAAGGCCTGCCCTCAGGAGAAACTAGTTAACCAGAGGCATCTCAGTGGGGTGTTATCAGAGACTAACCAATCTGGCAGAAGGGAAATACTCCAGCCTACTCTAGTCATCCTCTCCTACGTAAAGGGGAAGAAAAAGCCCTGAAAAAACCCCCATCACCCATTTTCCCCTCTCCCTTCCCTACCCCCCATCAACCCTCAATTTGTTCTCTGTATTTAAGAGTCTCTTATGGTTTGTCTCCCTCTCTGATTGAAACTTTTTTCTCCCTTCCCCTTCCCCCATTGCCTTCTGTTAAGTTTTTCAAGTTCCACATATGAGTGAAAACATATGATATCTGTCTTTCTCTGACTGATTTATTTCACTTAGCATAACACCCTCCAGTTCCACCCACATTGCTACAAATGGCAGGATTTCATTCTTTCTCATTGCCAAGTAATATTCCATTGTATAGATAAACCACATCTTCTTTATCCATTCATCAGTTGATGGACATTTAGGCTCTTTCCATAATTTGGCTATTGTTGAAAATGCTGTTATGAACATTGGGACATATGTGCCCCTATGAATCAGCACCCCTGTATCCTTTGGATAAATTCCTAGTAGTGCTCTTGCTGAGTCATAGGGTAGTTTCAGGGGTTTTCTTTTGGATAGAAAATAACATTTTATGAAACATTTAAGTGACAGTTTAAACAACACTACTTAGGCTATTTTAAAGGCTGTTTTCAATTGAACATAGATGTTCAAATAGTCCCAATTCAAAAAGATTGCAGCTCAAATGAGCCAATTTATTGTTTTCAATCCTAGACATGTGCTAAAGTTGTTGATTTTCACACTAGATTGCCAAATGGATGCAATTACTTGGTTACCTTAACTACTTAAAGGAAAACAAAACAAAACAAAAATTCATAGGTATATTTGCTGAGAGAACATCTTTGAAAAACCTACCAAACAAAGGATTTTCATTTTCATCTGATATGATATTTGGATGCCATAACAGGCAGTTATTTGGGGTTCTTTTTAGATTATGAGGTATAAAGTTGGCCTATAATTAGAGTTTGTAAGTTCCGTTGACTTCTTTTTTGCAACACAAATTTATTTGCAGACACAGTGCACTATAATAACAACTACCAGTTGGCTTCCTCTCTCTTCTGTTTCTTTCATTAGTTACAGAAGTAGTTATATTATAGGTGAACATTGGAAACAGTGGTTTTATTTATCCTAGATGCATACTTAGCCTAAACACGTAGTAGTCCTAAAGGTGAATATTCCTTGGTACTTTTCCTTCTCTTCTCCTTTGTGCTCAACTACTACTGCCTTAACTGTTTCATACTGGGTTTTAGACTTTAAACACGGTCTTTAATTTATGATCTCACTTTCTCCTGCCCTTTGGACTAGGCATTTCCACTTGTATTCTGTCCTTGCTCCTTAGTTCTGTGTAAAGGACTCTGGCTTGGATTCATTTGACTGCTCTTTGAGAATTTTTTTCTGATTGCATATATACAGTCCTAAACTGGGTCCTTGCAATCCAAGTTGGTCTACCTGAGCCATAGTTAAGGGGATATTATGACCAGTGGGGTAAGTACAGAACCACTCAGTATCTTCTAGAGCATGAATATTAGTTTGGAGAAAAAAATGAATCTTCATTGCATTGTGAGCCTCTTCACTAGGACTAGCTTGATTACATAACCAATTTAAAGGAATAGCCCCAGTACTGCTCTATCAGCCCTTGCAAAGCTAGAGGCTCTATAAAAGTTAAGGAGTTGCAAGGCAGAAGATAGGTGGCCCCAAATTCCAAATGTGAAAGTTCCTCAGCTGGACCTTCTGAGGTTAGAGAGTGCCACTGCTGCGATGATACAGTATCAGCACAAGCCACTCCAATCCTATTTCAGAACTAATGCATTGCACAGGAGATCCATTAACCACTTAATGTTACCTTTAGATCAGCAAATCTGTATTCCTGGGATTCCAAAGGGCTGATAAAAACCATACGATATGATAATAGAGATTCATTCATTCTGGCCTAAGAATCTCCAACTGAGATATTCACAATATGAAAGAAAAATTTCACTGGATGCTTATTAAAAATGGTAAGGAAGACTCTATTCAACCATTTGCAGTGGGGATCAACTCCACTGAAACAAAAGGCAGCAGAGTTTAGAAGCTCTGATGTGAGCTAGTGGGAGATCACTGGAACACATTTAGGGGGAGGTCTGTCAGGGTGATTAGGCCATTTGTGTTTGCCAATCAGTGCTTATAAATTGGGCTTCCACTTTCCTACACAGACTTGGAGACAGGGGCACTATCTTTCTAGATGTTTACATTTCTGGGAGAAGATTTACATCCCAAAGGCGCAGAAAAAGAATTTCCACTTGCAAATTTTCTAGAGTAAATCCTCTAAGTTAAAGGGAAGTCAGGGGCCTATAGTCAGAAAAGAAAGTGTCTAAAGTTAAAGTCAAACTGAGAGGATTATTAAGGCCATCTTGGTCAATTGGTGAGGGGAGCAGTGAACCACAAAAGTACCCAGGAGACAAGAAGTTTTAAGCCATTGGCCGACCCACAACATGAGAAGAGAATACCAAATACCAGGCAATTAAGAATTTCTTGCCTCCTTTCTTCTGTCTTGAGTAGGAATTGATGTTTTAACTATTTTTATCCAGTTCTGAGGAGTCTGGCCCAGAAGGCTTCTTGATGGAAGAAGTGGAAAATCATGCCAAGTATTGAGCTTGTAGGTCAAACCTAAAATAATACACAATACTGCTTCTTTCTCTCTAGTCCTCATCCGTCTTTCCCATTGATATATTTTCAGGTTGTATCTCACCCCTTCATTTTTTCCAACATCTTACTTATTCTGGAAGTCGTACAGCATCCCTCCTTTCCCTTAGTCCACTCCACTGAAAACAGAATGAGATGTGATTTGAATTTATTAATTATTAAGGGGATGAATGAAGTGAAGATATAATTAAAACATAAAGATAAGATATCATAATGTTAAGAACTTAAAGACGTTTCTGGAAAGAAAGATTGAGGACTTGCCACTGCTGGGGTGTTTTGAGCCACTGGAGACTTTTAATTCAACATTACATGTTAGAGTAACAGCACCAAGCAGGTCATGTGCTTGGTCCTCTGGCTATAAACTCTATCTGTTTATGATGGGGTTTTGGAGTGGTAGTGGGGGTTTGGAGCTGATGGCTAAGAAATAATTCTTGAAGACATTTTTGGTGCAAAAAAATGTAATTTTATTAAAGCATGGGGACAGGACTCATGTGTAGAAAGAGTTGCACTGGGGTTCTGAAGAGTGACTGGTTATATACTGTGGAGTTGGGGGAGGTAAAGTCAAGAGGAAATTTCTTAAAGGGATCTCCATATGCTAAAGAAGACTCACAGATTACTGGCAGTTTAGCTATTATCGAGCTAGGGTTGTTTTTCCCTCAAGCAAAGTATTATCCTTAGAACAGTAGGGGGTTCCTGGAGATTAGGCTATTGATAAGATTGCCCTTTTCTTGTAATATTACTAAGATATTTGTAAACTGGTGGAGACCCTATTAGTTTAACCTTTCGTTTTCTGTCCTTTCCTTTGTTCTTGGGCCAGGAGTGCTTGAGGCGTGTCGCACATATCCTACCTGGGGGGATGGGTATCCTAGTTTGTGCTCTGCCCTCAGCTTGCCTTATGCTTCCTCATCAGTTTATCCTTTCCTTCTCAGGGAAAAGCGCTGGAGGAAAGCCTAATGATGTCTTTTTTTTTTTTTTTTACAAATAGTTTATTGTCAAATTAGTTTCTACATAACACTCAGTGCTCATCCCCAAAGTGCCCTCCTTCATGCCCATCCCCCCCTCCCCCCCACATCCATCAGTCCTCAGTTTTTGTCAGCATTCAAGAGTCTCTCATGGTTTGCCTCTCTCCCTTTCCCCCACCATTTCCGCCCTTCTTCTCCCCCTTGGTCCTCCGTCAAGTTCCTCCTAATCCTCCTATACGTGCAAACATATGGTATTTGTCCTTCTCTGCCTGACTTATTTCGCTCAGCATAACACCCTCAAGGTCCATCCATGTTGCTACACATGGCCAGATTTCATTGTTTCTCATTGCCATGTAGTATTCCATGGTATAGATAAACCACATCTTCTTGATCCATTCGTCTGTTGATGGACATTTAAGGCCTAATGATGTCTAATACCATCTGAAGATAGTCTGGCTTGTCAAGTTGTATCAGGCTATTAAGGGAAAAGGTTACTGATCCTTGATCTAGTTCCTTTCTAAAGAAACAGAGCTGTGGGGCACCTGGGTGGCTCAGTCAGCTAAGTGTCCAACTTCAACTCAGGTCATGATCTCCTGATCTGTGACTTCGAGCCCAGTGTCCAGCTCTGTGCTGACAGCTCAGAGCCTGGAGCCTACTTCAGATTCTGTGTCTCCCTCCTTCTCTGCCCCTCCCCACTCATGCTCTCTCTGTTTTTCTCTCAAAAATAAAGAAAAAAGCCAACTCTGGGCCAAACACAGGGACAAGGATCCTCTTGTTTGGCCCTGTCAACAACCATATGATGTAGGTTTATTATTCCTATTTTATGAGTAAGAAAATTAGAACTTTGAAAGGTAAATATCATGTCCAATCCAAATACTACAATTGGATCTGAACCCAATCAGATCATTGCAGAATCCCAATATTAACCACATCGCTATCCTGAGTTAGATGCTGTTAAAGAAAAACATTGCACTGCACACTTGTTAAAAATGACACAGAAGATTTTATTCAAGACTACTGCAGTAGAGGGTCAGACTATTGCAATACAGGAGAGAAAATGAACTCAACTTCAAATACAATTAGGACAAATGGGGCTATACAGCCAATGGGTAAAGTGAGGGAGTGGATGAAAAATAACTAAGTGGAACTTGGTTAGGTGTCAAGGGTGAGAAGGAGTAACTTGATTAGACCTCAAGGGTAGAGGAAAAGGACTTTGGATGGACATCAAGGGTAAGGATTCTTGATAAACTTGTTTAGTAGGATTCTTTGCTCAGCAGCGCAAAGTGAGAGGACACAGGAGCCTGACTAATTTTTGTCAAAGTCCTTGTCAATGCAGTGGTGAATTTAACAGCTGAAGATAGTAGAGTTTAGAAGGAAAAAAATAGGCATATAAAGTTGTTTGAGTCATTTAGATCAAAATGTGGTTAATTTGTAGATTTTGTTTTATAATGATAAGCTTTGGAAAACTCTTGGGCCTCAGGTCCCAGACACCTTGCCCTAATTAAATTACTCTTATTCACAAGAAATGATATGATGTCAATGTACATTGCAATATGCAGGAGGGAGGTAAAGAGGAATAATGTGGAGATGTTTCATATTTTTTATTGCATTTCAGTGTTTATTTCTTTCATATACGCTATAGGGGAAAATTTTTGCCACCCCAATATGTGCCTTTTTGGTATATTATTTATTTTAAGCTGGATATCTATTTTAAGTTTGATTTATTTACTTATTTTTACGTAATCTCTACACCCAATGTGGGGCTTGAACTCACAACCCCATGATCAAGAGTCATACACTCTTCCAACTGAGTCAGACAGGCCCTCCTTAGACTGGTTATTTTTATGAAACTGCAGACACAAGAGAAACTCTAAAAACTGTAGAAATTACCTTTTTGTATGAGAAATTTACACGTATGAGGGAAAGCTCCATTTGTAAGAGTATCTCCCTCAGTACCAGGAAGATGAGGAAACTTAAATCTCTAGAAACTTATCAATGGAGAAGGCATGGACTTAAATCTGGTAACAATCTTGCCCTTGTTTACTGTGCTTTTCCTGGTAACCTCCCACAACTGACTCCCAACCCCCAACATTTTGCCCTTAGTGGGAGATGGTATTTAAGGTTATGTCTCTGGCCAATTTGGGGAGTTACTCAGTTCTCCAGGGTCTCTTCCATGTGTACAGGAGGTATACATGTTATTAAACTTTGTTTGATTTTCTCTTATTATTCTGTCTCATGTCAATTTGATTCTTAGGCCAGCTAGAAGAACTTTGAAGGGCAGATAAAATTTTTTTCCTCCTCAATAAGGTACAATCCCATCGATAAGGGAGCATAAGGCAAGATGGGGGCAAAGTACAAGCTAACAAAATACCTGTCTCCCTTCCCGCCTCCCGCCACCCCACACACACAGATGGGATATGTGTGGTATTTCCTGGACACTCCTGGCTGCCTAAGAACAAAGGAAAGGGAAAAAAAATGGTTGACTGATAGAGATCACTGTCATGCAGGACAGGAGTCTTCTTCAGTTTATGGATAACTTAGTAACTGCAAGAAAAAGGCAATCTTACCCATAGCCTAATCTCCAGAAACCTATAGACTCTTGTTTCCTGGAGCCCTAATATTACCCTCATCAAGATGTAAGAGGGTTTGTTTAAGTGCTTGCCACGGTAATGAGGGAAACAAAGGCAAATGAAAAATTACATTCCTTTACTGTCTACAGCCCATGGACAAGTCCTTGAAACAGGCAGAAACCTTCCTCTGGGAGCTCAGGTGCCTTGATGATGACACTTTGCTAGGGGCAAAGGGGAGCTTGGCTTAACATTATTCTGACCGCCCCCCCAAGAGTCTACTTAAACATATAAACATTCCTTTGCAAACCTCCTTTATCTTTAACCCCCAAATACGTGTTGGCACTTATACGCCAAGCATATGACCCCTTGATTTACATCTGAAGGGGCTCATGACTGAGGTTTTACTAAACCTTAGTACATGATGTTTTCCTAACAACAGCTAGCCTCTCAAGGGCCTGGAAACCTTGCTTTCAAAATTCCTTAGAGACTTATCCTGTCCTTAACTCCCTCCCAACCTGAAGGTATATAAGCAGTCACTCTTCACAGCCCCAGCGTGGCTCTCCCTGCCCACGGATCCCGTCCTCATGCTTTAATAAGATCACCTTTTTGCACCAAAGATGTCTTCAGGAATCCCTTCTTGGCCATCAGCTCTGAATCCCACCATCACCCCAAACCCTCATCACCATTATCTGGATTTTGTGTCGATCTCGTATGTTCCACCCTCCCTCCTTCCCATCCAACTTGATCTTTTTCTTTTTCTTCTTTCCAAATAGAGAAAAAAAGGAGATTTATTTTTTCTTTTTATATCTAGAGTCCTAGTTTCAATTTTGTTTTATTTTTTTCTCATAATTTTTAGGTTTTTTAAAATGTTAAGTTAGTTACTTTCCTTCTTTAAAATGTGTTATAGCAAGAGATAAACATACTCAACTATTTTAGGACATATGCAACTTTAAATTATCTGTGAAAGCCAGCTGAGATCTAGAAACATTGGTATGCAAGAGCATGTACTTGAGACTATTTGGTTTCCAAAGGACCTTCATAACATCCAGTCCTGAAACAACAAACATCCTTTTGCTCTTGAAACTGGTTCAGGACAGAATAGAAAGAACAAGGCCTGCTGGTTAAAGCATTGGAGGTAAGCCGACCATTTGCTTAACAAAGCAAGGCTTTACCTCTCCAAGGCGCTTTCATCTGAAAACTGGGTTTGGAACCAAGTAGAAACAGGCCCGCTCCAGTGGGATTCATCACTTCCTGGTTTCAGATGGGTACAAAGAATAGACTCTTTTGTGTTTTCCTGCTATTCACATTTTTAGTCAGATCCGAAACTCAACTCGAGGTGTGCTTCAATAATGATGGCTGGTACCCATTTCCTTTTCTCCAGTTGGGGATTCAGATTCTTATTTTCCCAGAGCAAGGTGAAACTGCTTTTCAACTCAGCACACTAAAAGCTGATGCAAAATAATATGAAAGGAACAGTCCTTCATAATGAGAAAGATAATTGGAAACATACAGTCTCTGCTGCCCCCTCTGAATGCCCTGTAATTTTTTTTTTCTTGGCCTTTAAAAGCTCTGGGTTTCGTTCTGAGGACAGAGAGTAGAAAGGGGAGCTCTTTAGCTATACAGATACTGCTAAAATCAGATAATTTGGCCTAACATGCCGTTCAGAAAGCCATTTGTTCCCCATCTTCCCGTTTTTGTGTAATTAATGAGAACTGCGTTGATTTACATATGTGTACACTAGAAGTTTGAACATAGTGCTAATCATCAGAATAGACACGGTTTCATCTCCACCACCTTTTAAGAGTGGTCAGCCTCTATTGAAATGGAAATAAAAAACACAAGCTAAAACCAAAACCAAACCACAGGCAAGTGCTGTTTCTGCCTCCAAATGTGCATAACTGTAAAACTCCGTTTCCTGGTCTGACTGACCCTTTCAACAAATCCTGGAATTTATGACCACAAAGGCACATTGTTTTGTTCAGAAGTGAGTCTGGTCAACTTGGAGATGTGGAGAAGAAACTAAAAGCAAGGGACGGCTAATGTTTGGGGCTAGCTCATGCCAGGACACTTGTAAGACCATCACATTCCATCTTCTTTGTAATGGAAGAGCACAAAGGCACAATATTCTGTATTCGAAAGGCCTCTTAAAAGGCAATAGTTGAAGAAAAAGAGGTACTAATATTGCAGATGGTCATTCACTTCTTTCTTTTTTTAAAAAATTTTTTTTAATGTTTAATTTATTTCTTTGAGAGAGAGACAGCGTGAGCAGGGGAGGGTAAGAGAGAGAGAGAGAGACACAGAATCCGAAGCAGGCTCCAGGCTCTGAGCTAGCTTTCAGCACAAAGCCCGAAGTGGGGCTCGAACCCATGAACCGTGAGATCATGACCTGAGCTGAAGTCAGATGCTTAACTGACTGAGCCACCCAGGTGCCCCCATTCACTTCTTTCTTATCACAACCTACTAAAAACAAGAATCTAAAGATCGGGTCTAAACCAAAAAAAAAAAAAAACAAAACAAAAACAAAAACAGAAGAGTGAAAATCATGAAGGACTGATAGGTGGGTAGAAATCTAAATATTTAGTAAGTGAGCATTTTATTAAATGCTGTACCAGATAGTAACTAAGAAAAAGATATATTGTCCATCTTTGAGGACTTCTTGCATTCTAGACACTAGTCCAGAATAGAAGAAGTGAAAGCATAGCCTCACTTGTTATTGTCAAATGACAAAATAAAACAATTTAAGTAAACAGCGTGATGTCTTTTATTCAAGGTAAAACAATCCACGGACTAGGGAGTGCAGTTCTAACAATCTGTGGAGTGCCCTTCCCAAGGGATTTTGGGTGAGGGAAAGTTTTGTAGAGCTTTAGAAAAGGCAACATGAAAAATGGCATGATTGACTAGGGGGTCAGCGATTTCCTCACAGGGCGAGCAGACCCTGTTTTCTAGGGTCAGGTACTCTAGTTAAAACTGAGTTGGAGGATTGTGACTCGTGTATGGTAGGCTTCCTTGACAGTGAGGCATTTTCTCCACATGCAAGCTGATTTAGGTTCAGGCTTGTGGTGTGGGCTGGGCCTCTGGGGCAGCCTCCATGTTGTGGGTCCTGAGGTACACAAATTAGTTTATCATCATCAGTCCTGAAAGCAGGTGAACAGTAAACTAGAATTGTTCATTCTCTGTCTCAACATCTAATTCCCTGCACACCTTATCCCTGACTTTAACAGCATGTCTAAGGTTTATCAGGACTTATACTGACCCAGCAATACTTGAAGACATAGAAAAAGATGCTTTTGTTTTTGTTTTTGAGAGAGTGTGAGAATGAGAGGGGAGGGGCAGAGGGAGAGGGAGAGAGAATATCAAGCAGGCTCCACACCCAGCATGGAGCCTGACCAGGGGCTCGATCTCACCACCCTGAGATCATGACCTGAGCCAACATCAAAGGTCAGATGCTTAACTGACTGGGCCACCCAGATGCCCTGAGGATTTTTTTTTTTTTAACCAACAAAACCATGATACAACAATTGTATGGAAGAAAGAAGAACAAACGCATACATTCTGTTTGTCAAGGCCTTTTATGACAAGGCTGAAAATGGTGTTTACTTTTCTGAGGTTTTATTTTATTCTTCTGTTTGGAACCTATTCCTGTTTATTTCGCTCCACTCTCTGTGCTGGTTTCCATGCTTTAGGTAAAACGACTACCTCTCTCTCTGTCTTGAAGGAGTGGCCTGGAGCAGGAGATAAACCTCACGGGCCAACACTGGCCTACCTCTTGGTTGTCCTTCAAACCTCTGTGATTGTCTCAGCCGCCAGTTTTATCGGTGATGGCTCCCGGTGGTTCAGTCCGGGACCTGAAGGGAATGATCTCAGCACCTGATTCAGGTTGATTGGCAACTGGACCCTCAGGCAGTAAGTAGCTTCGAAAGTATGCAAATACAGACAGTCAGTGGGGGCAGCAAGCACGAGCCCCCCTGGCCACCAGTGCTAGGTGAGGTACCGGGGTCCCTTGTGCTGCAGCTGCAAACATCCGGCCTCCGACACGTGTACGTAAGCTCCTGTCTGGGAGGCAACAGCGGGCGGTAGGGAGGCAGAGGGCTAGAGCAGAGAACGCGCCCGCCAGGAAAGAAGAAAACAGAGAGAGAAAAGATGGCACCTGCCAGTCTCCATCCTCAGAGAATTCCCTAGCATTGGGGCGCCTGGGTGGCTCAGTCGGTTAAGTGTCCGGCTTCGGCTCAGGTCATGATCTCGCGGTCTGTGGGTTCGAGCCCCACGTTGGGATCTGTGCTGACAGCTCAGAGCCTGGAGCCTGTTTCGGATTCTGTGTCTCCCTCTCTCTCTGACCCTCCGCTGCTCACGTTCTCTCTCTCAGAAATAAATAAAACAAAAACATTAAAAAAAAAAATTCCCTAACAGGCCTGCCAGTGTTTGTCAAATGCCTGCCCTTCAGGCCGACCCTCCAAGACGAGCCCAGGAGCCTCTCCCACGCGAACCTCAGGCGGGGAGGTGAGTCCCTGCACACCAGCCGCCTCTCGGGTCCTTAGAGCCCTGGGGGTCTGAAGGAGAGGAGTCCTCCTGGGCTTCAAAGCGGGGTGTTTTGAGGGCTCCTCTCTCAGATGCAGGACTTAAAAGTTTGGGGGTGCCTGATGTGGGTTCAAACCGTTGGGGTCCTGAGGGAGAAGCTCTGGGATCTGAGTTCCCTCCCTGCTGTGGGTCCTGGCGCCGCCGTGGGCGGGGTTTATGGCGAGACTGTGTCCCAGCCTCTCCTACCTGCTTCTGCGCAGCTTCTCTCGCCCGGGACGCGGAGGGACCGCTGCACCTATAGCTGCACCTGTAGCCCCAGAGTCCGTACGCTCCATGGAGGAACTGAGTTCAGGATGCTCTTACGTCGCCATCTCAAATCCCAACCTGATGTTGATATTTGAAAGCTGAAAATAATAAATAAGGAACAATTCAAAACTATTAAAAGTAACTACGGCAAGGAACTTGGATGAATGTCTTCATGATTTTCTATCAGATTTTCAGGCCCAAGAGACCCGGTTACCTGAATGAGGCCTGGGCTAGTCATTTATTTATTTATTTATTTATTTATTTATTTATTTTCTAAACATTTTTTTATTTTTGAGAAAGCGCGCCCACATGCCTACCTGCGTGAACAGGGGAGGGAGGGGGAGAGAGAGAGAGAGGGAGAGAGAGAGTCCCAAGCAGGCTCTGCACTGTCAGGTCAGAGCCAGAAGCAGCCTGGAGCCCACAAACCATGAGATCATGACCTGAGCTGAACCCAAGAGCCTGAGGTTTAACTGCCTGAGCCACCCAGGCACCCCTGGACTAATTATTTAAAAATCCAAACCCAACTAAACAAAACAATAGCTTCATTGTTAATTCAAGCATTCATTGAATAAATTCTAGTGGTTAAAGAAACCACAACCCAAGAAGTATCATAGTTCTTGTACAAGGGCTTTTCCTTCAATGAGCATTGTTATTCATGATAAATGTCTAACAATACATGGTATTTGCTGAATGAATATATCTTGAAGGTGAGACTTATTTTTTATTTTTTATTGCACAAATATTTTGTTTGTGGATGTTATAGAGAAATACAATTTTTATATATATTTTAATTCTAATATTTTATCAGCATATTCTTTGGCATTTTCTAATGTGTGTGTGTGAAAATAACAGTTTTATTTTTTTTCCTCTCCAGTATTTGTTATCTTTTTTCTCCAACACAATTTGAATAGAAATGTGGACGGAAGATATGCCATTCTCATTTTTGATCTTATCAAGTTTCGAACATTTTGCCATTGGGCATGATATTTGCTGGAGTTCTCTTTTTTTTATGTTGATCCTTTATCAAAATAAGGAAAATCCCTTCTATTTTTAGCTTCTGAGATTTAAAATTTTTATCATGAACTGATGTTGAATTAAATCAAATGCTTTATTTTCATCCACTGGAATGGTCACATTATTTTTCCTCTTTAGTCTGTGTATTGGAAAGCTATTGTTACCACGAAACTGCAAATCACCCCAAAATTAAGTGATTTAAAACAACAATCACTTGTATCAGGTCTGTTAATATCTCACTGGCCAAAGCAACTGACTTGGCTTAGTTCTGGGTCGAAAGGAGGGAAATGCATTCTGCCACCCAGGGAAAGGAGCCTCAAAATTACAGGACAAAGGACATGGATAGTGGGAGGGGTCAGTAAACAGATCTTCACTCCTTGGCCACAATTATTTACAACTCTTTCCATAAAGAATACATTTATGCTCAACCAGAATCCCCAGAATCTTACAATACGTAGCAAGAGGCTTCAGATCAGATCAAGATGCCACTCCTATTGATCTAGAGGGCTATAAACAAACAAACAAAAAGTCAAATTATCATCTCATTTACAGGCAACACTAACCTGTGGACCAGGTAACCAACCATAATAGGTGCTCTTAGATAATGAGAGAAGGGAGCCATATAGCAACCCCTAGTCCAAGGTGATTCTGAAATTCCATTGGGAAAACGCTACCATCATCACTTATATGGAGGTAGAAAATATTACTTGATCAACCTACATTGCTATCTGAGAATGTCTGCCCATGAACTGTTTCCTTTGGCTCTTGCCTCAATACTCTAGGAAATCATCCTCTTCCATTATCCTTCCTGGCCTCTTCGGAGGAAAGGCATTAGAGACTGTGCTTTCAGGGGGAGCAAGTGAGCAGTTTCATTGGCCTGCATACTGTCTCTGGGAAGTTGAGGACTAAGTTTTTTAAAATCTCCAACAGCATCAGTCCTTTTAGCCCAAGCTAGTGACACTTGAGCTAATAGAGATCTATTTAGAAGGTCGTTGATTACACTTGCAAAAGGAACTTTAACTCAACTCCTTTTGTAAAATGCTGCCTCTATGGTTCTTTTAAAGAGATTTCTTGCTTTCTTTAGGCTTAATTATGGGTATTTTTGGTCTATCAGATTTCTATGGGACCACATCCTTAAGCTTTCTAGGAGTCTTTTTATTCAGCTGGAAGGGTCTACTAGGTACCACCTTAATTTTTTCATAGCTTTTTAACAAAGGACATGACTGCTTCATCTTTGATTCAGTTTTTACTACCAAGATTAATCAAATGGCTGCAGTCTTGATTTAATTTCCCCCACCCCCCCTCATAATTTGAAAATTTACTCTCTGGAAAGGTATGGATGAAAGACAGTTTTACTTTTCAGCCTAGCAAGTTCTGGCCTATTTATATACCTTCTAAAGTCTGATTGTAAATTGGCCAGTTCTTTTCTGAATTTATCTTTGCTTTGTAGTGTCTTTTTTGTACAGGCAAAAAGGATAAGCTGGAGCTTTGAACATCCTGCCTGTAAAACATCTTTCCCAAGACTACACGTTAATTAGGTACACTTTAAAAAAAAGTTTATTTACTTTTTTTGAGAGAGAAAAGGAGAGAGAGAGAGCACATGGACATGCACACACACACAAATGGGGGCAGGGCAGAGAAAGAATGGCAAGCAGGCTCCACTTCGTCAGTGCAGAGCCAGATGTGGGGCTCAAACTTACGAACCTTCAAACTCACGAACCATGAGATCATGGCCTGAGTGGAAATCAAGAGTCAGACACTTAACCAACTGAGCCACCCAGACACCCCTCATTAGGTACATTTTTCACTTTGCATGCTATAGTAGGTAACAGTTTTGCCCCTACGTAACATAGGTTATCTTTTTTTTTTTCAGTGTCCTGTATTTTGTCACTTTTCAAGATTCATGACATTTTTCTCAGTTTCCACTATCTGGTTCAAAAAATGCTATATATATATTGCTGTATACATTGGCATCATTCATTTCTGTTTTGGTTAACTATTGCCATAACGATGCTGCCAACAAACCATCATGAAACTCAACACCTTAAACAGCAGTCATTTACTCTTCAGGTCTCCAGGTCAGGTGCAACAGCTCTGCTCATATGTTGTCAGACTCATCTTGGGACTAGTCATCTAGTCTGAGCATGTTCTTCTAACGTTGATGGCAGAAATACTAAATATCAAGTCCGCTCACTTGAACCATTTCAAGTCTCTGTTCCTCCCATCCCACCACTGCTAACATTTCATTGGTCAGAAAAATCACATGGTTAAGCTCAAAGTTAAAAAGAAGGGAAATGCATTCCTTTAAAATTTTTTTTAATGTTTATTTATTTCTGAGAGAGAGAGAGAGAGAGACAATGTGAGCAGGGGAGGGTCAGAAAGAGAGGGACATACAGATTCTGAAACAGGCTCCAGGCTCTGAGCTTGTTGTTGGGGCTCGAACCCACCAACCTGAGATCATGACCTGAGCCAAAGTTGGACACTTAACCGATTGAGCCACCAAGGAGCCGCAGGAAATGCATTCCTAATTAATGTAGTGGAAGGAAATGCAAATTTAAATGATCAAGGGCATGGATTCAAAGAGAGGTGAACAGTTCAAGCAATAATACACTCTAATGTGTTGAATTACATTAATTTTTCATGTTCATGTTAAATTGCTCATGTTAAAATATTACTGGCTTTCCTAGAATCATCTCAATTTTATCCTAATAGATTATACTCTTTTTATTGGCTGGATTTGACATGTTAATATTTTGTTTAAGAGTTTGAACTTATTTTCCTGATGGATTGACTAGTATTTTTTTTAAATGCCAGTTTTTAATATT
Organism: Hyaena hyaena; assembly: GCF_003009895.1. NCBI lineage: Eukaryota > Metazoa > Chordata > Mammalia > Carnivora > Hyaenidae > Hyaena > Hyaena hyaena. The sequence goes on from NW_024080792.1 coordinate 2,145,559, forward strand.
AAGATATTATTGGCCTCATAAAATGAATTCAAAAGGTTTTCCTACTTTTCTATATTCTGAATGTGTATAAAGTTGGTATTGTTTCTTAAATGTTTGGTAGAATTAATAAAGTCATGCATACCTGGTGATTATTTTTGTGTAAAGCTTTCAACTATGGTTTGAGTTTAATGTTTTTAAAAAATGTTTATTTATTTTTGAGAGAGAGTGAGAGAGAGAGTAAGTAGAGGGAGAAGCATAGAGAGAGAGGCATGGATGATCCAAAGCAGGCTCTGCATGCTGACTGCAGTAAGGCTGACATGGGGCTTGAACTCACAAACCGTGAGATCATGACCTGAGCCAAAGTTGGATGGTCAACCAACTGAGCCACCCAGGCACCCAATGTTTTGTTTTTGTTTCCATTTATTTATTTTGAGAGAGAGAGGGCGGGGGGAGAGAGACAGGAAGAGAGAGAATCCTAAGCAGGTTCGGTGTTGTCAGTGTGGAGCCCTATGTAGCTCTCGACCTCATGAACCATGAGATCATAACCTGAGCCAAAATCAAGAGCCAGATGCTTAACCAACTGAGTTACCCAGGCACCCCTGAATTTATTTAATGTTACTCAGGTATTCACTTTATTCTTGAGTCCGTTTTGTTTGACATTGGTGCTTTTCTAGAAATGTTCCATTTTATGTAAATTTTCAAATTTATGAGCAGAAGTTGAATCATTTTATCCTCATTTTATCCTTTCAATGTGTAGGACCAAGAGTTTTTCTTCATATTGATGTTTTCTGGCAACTCCCTTTCTCTCTTACACTTCACCACCTCCTCTTGTGACTGTCTCTTCTATCTTGTGTTTGCTTTACAGAGGCCTTTGTTTCAGCCAGATTTTTGCATCCCAGGTGATATATTCTGTTAGATTCATTTGCTCTATGCCAATATTTTTGTGGTGGGTGCTCTTCATCTACTTTTGCTTTCCTTATTCTTATCTTCCTTAATTCTTGGGGTATCTGCTAGAAAAGATTTTCTGCTGGCTTCATTATGATCACTTACCTTTACATGAGTTGAGATTAATTTCCTATACCAATGACTTGAGAAGTAGGGTGAGCCCAGAGCCATGTATCAATTTTGTAGGCATTTTCCCTATGCTCTTGCATTTTCATAAGTGAATAGCCCTAGTCTTTACTTTTTCACAATCAATGGATATCAAAAGCTTTAAGGCTACTTAGCATTCAAAATTTTTCTTCTCTTCTTGCAAATATGGCTTATTTGTACGATTCCATTTTAATTCTCTTCTGCTTATTAGAACCAAACTGGAATAACTGAAGCTTCCATCTCTAGCATGTTAGTAGTCTTGTTAATTTTAGTTTTGTACCTGAGATCTTGATGCATCAAGATGCACTCTGGAGATGTGTATATACCTTGACTCTTTTCTGCTAACACATAATTCTTGTCTTAATTCTTCCTCAGAACCCTAATGCACTTCCCTACTTTCGACCCCTCTTTCACTGTTTTCATCTTGTTAAATTTGGGGAAGATTCATTATTTTGCTAATTTTTCACTAATGCATATTGTTTCTTTTTTCTAGTTCTTCTTGTTGCATTTAGCTTTCTTTCTTAAAAGGTAAAGGAAAATGCCAATTTTACACAATTAATCAAAATTATGGACTGTGTTGATATGTGTCAAATTTTGTTTGCAGTAATCTTTTGTGGGTGCTCTTGAAGTCAAATCCTGTGCTCTTTTCTCATTAATGCACAACACTTGACTTCAGGTGGATTAGAGACCAACTATTTCAGTAGATCTAAACAAATCCAAATCCATTTTTGGAAAACAAGATTTATAATGGGTTTTCCAATGAAAAGAAAAGAAGCATCATTTTTGCATTTGAAGAATTCTTTCCATATCTATCTCTCTATCATATCTTACAATCATATGATAATAAAGAAAAAAATGAGTATTCATGGTTAAAACATTAGATATATATTAGTTGAGATCCCCAAGTAGACAGAAGACTGTATGATGTAGCCCTGAGGAAGAGAAAATGTATATACATGGTACCAAACTAACACAGGGAAATGGTACAGTAGATCTCAGCAGGAGGACCAGGCTATCTGAGGTCTAGTCCCATCTCTGCTCTGTCCCAGCTGTGAGGCTTGAGGAAGTCACTTAAACTCTGTGTTCTCATTTATAAAGATGGGGAATTAGTAGCATCTCTCTGATAACGTTGTTGAATTGATATATGTGAGGAGCTTAGAATAGTATCTGGCATATACTAAGCATTCAATAGATGCTTACTATTATTGTGTGACAGTTGACCTTATGCAAAATTCTCCACAAGTTAAAATAAAGGCTTTTTCGTGTGTGTGTGAAATGTATAAATTTATGTATACATTTCCTCAGCTAGATAGTAGTCTTGTATGCATGAAATGGAAAACAAATTGGCAGACTTTTGAAGTTTTAATTATACTTTTGCTTTATATTATTACTTTACAGATACTTGCTTTAAATTTCTCATAACTTAAGGTAATTCTGACTCCATAAAAATGTTTTTTTTAGAGAGAGTTTATGCTAACCGATTGCTGTACATGAAAAATGTAGTCTCTAATTTTCAGAAGATCAGAGAATCTGGTCTTTGTTCAGGGCAGACTCACCCTGTACACCGTTCATTGACAAATGCTTTCAAACCCAAGGGGCCCAGCTCTGTGCTGTCTTCCTCAAGAAACTTTCCCAAATTCCTGCGGGACTGTAAGTCTCTCAGAGCAGTCCTCTAGCTTATAGCTGCAAATAAGCGAATCACCTAAGAAAGTGATCTAAACAATGGTGGTACTATAGAAGACAAAAGTTCTAGAGAGAGCCAGCTCCAAGATGGGCTCAGCTGCTTTCTGCCATTGTTGAGGGTCCCTCTTTTCACCTTATTATCCTCATAGTATTGCATGAGTCTAAGGGACCTGTGGAAAATTGCTAGATATCAACTCAAGGTCTTCCCTCTTCTGCTTCTTTTTTTTACTAACAGAATGACAGTTTTATTTGCAAAGGCTACTTGTCTCGCTTAAAAAAATGTAAGAGGAACTCCCCATGGATGTTACTGACATCCAAATGCATTCTGTAAAATACCATTGTTTTTTTTTTTTTTTAATGCCCACAGATATTCCTTGGAACATTTTAGGGGCTTTGATTTCATTATAAAAGTGATTCATGCTCACTAATAGATAAAAACTATTAGGATGGAAAGTCTTAAAGTAAAAAATAAAAATGATCTCCCCTGATTCACTCCTATACTCCCAATTTCTACTCTCCGTTCTGTTAATTTCTGTTAACAGTTTCTTGTATATTCTTTACATGACATTATTTTAAGATGTCTTTTATTTGCTGCATAAATTCTTTCTTAGCCTTTTATTTTTCTATTACAGCTGCCCGAATTCCTTAACTTGTCTATATATTCTGAGGTAGGTAGGCTAGAAATCATTTTTAGAACTCTACAGAGACATGGGCTTTCTTTATCAAAGACAATACGTTCATTTAGGAAAAGAATTTTAATGAACAAAACTATCTTTTGAAACACTAAAACTTGTGATGATTGTATTTGTAATTGATGATGGTCAATGATGGTGTGTGTATGTGCATTTTTGTGAATAGATTACTGTCATTTTACCTCTGTATTATCCATTGTTAATAACCATGGCAGTGAGATGTGCTGGTCAGTTACAGACTTTGTAAATGGTCTGCCATCTTTAGCAGCAGGTAATATTTTATGTTTTGTTTTAGCACCAAAGGTATGAAGGATATCCTTTCACTGACACATATGAAGCAAGATGTGAGGTTTTAAAAATGCGAAGCATGTCTTGGGTACATATGCTGGAAGATTATGGCAGAGAAAAATGACCGAGGCTAATGCATTTGAAGCTTGCTATAAAGTACAATATACTTTAAGGTAGGACTGTTTTGGATTTCTTCCAAGCCATTTATTTCTAAAGAACCATAAGAACCTTATTAAATAGGGGTTATCCTGAGCAATGTTATAATGTCCTTTTAAATCTCTCAGCTTTCTTTTTCCACACAGTTCTCCCTTTCCTCCAGAGACTATTCTATCCAGTCCTATCCCAGACTGTTTCTCCTTCCCATTACTCCAAAGGCAGTAGTATTCATTTACTTCTTAAGTCACCATGCTCAGATCCCATCTCTTACTCTAAGTAGACAAGGTATCTTTCACCTTAATTCCTTAATTAAAGGAATATATACCATTCTTGAAGGAGCTGGGAGTTTCTGAGCCCTTTAAACCTCACTTTACCACCTGAGAAGAAAGATGATCCTTCATTTAATATGTTGTCATTTCAAAGGCAGTCACAGAGGTAGCATTTTAGTGAGGGTCCTGATTGACTTGTCTGTCCCAAACTTTTTTCTTGTAATCAGGTAACTTGGTAAAGAACACCAAGGAAAAGCATGTTAATTTTTTTTAGTGGCCAGAGAGATTTTCATTTTGAAGATTCCCTCACACCCACGTCTTACTGTGGTTAACTGCTTAACTTCCTGCTTTCTGCTTCGAAAAGATGAAGTCTGCTTTGCCATGGTTTCAGCCTTCGGTTGGTAAAGGTACTGTAATAGTGAGTTGGTGAGAGAGTCACAGCAAAATATGGCAAAGCATGGTGCTGTCATGACTGCCAATCTTTGATACCCTAGTCGGGTCTGTTTGCAAATATTTTAGAGTGTGAAACAATATCAAATTTAATTCACAAGCAAGGGGCAATGGAAAAATTCTGTTGTGAAATAAGAGGCACCATGATAAGGTGTCTCAGCTCTTCCAAAAACGGGTTGTCACTACTATTATGCATCTTTTCTGGGCCTGAGGTACAGTAGGTGTTTCTTTAGGATCTGAAATTCAATCAGTGACATTTACAATTCTTTAAAAATTTTTTTTAAAATCTTTATTTAATTTTGAGAGAGAGTCTGAGTGTGAGTGGGGGAGGGGCAGAGAGAGACTGAGACACAGAATCCAAAGCAGTCTCCAGACTCTGAGCTGTCAGCACAGCGCCCAACACTGGGCTCAAACTTGCGAGCCGTGAGATCACGACCTGAGCTGAAGTCAGATGCTTAACTGCCTGAGCCACCCAGGCGCTCCGACATTTATGATTCTTTTAAGAGTTTTGCAATGTACTTGAACTACCCGATAACCTTATTTGTGAGAAACTATTTTCTTGTTATCTATCCAAAGACTACATGATGATTTTTCAATCTGTATCTTTGTGTGACTATCTTTTTTGAGAATTTAAATTGCTACTTCATAACTCTTAGTCTTATATAGAATCATTTGACTAAGTGTCAGAAAGGACTTAAAAGGAGAGCTGATGATGTAAAAAGGAAGCTAGGCAGTGGAGTGACTCCACTAATTTTTAACATTTGACTAAGATAATATCCCCGTATTAAAATATGGGTTAGTCAGCTTTCTGTATGAGAGATGCTCATTTATTAACCCCATCCCCTTATCTGGTAAAGTATACACTGAGATTCTAAACAAGTACTCTGGAATTCACTATTATTTTAAGTAACAAAAATTCCATTCAGAAAATGTGCTTTATGTTTTTATGTTCCTTTATTCAGAAACTTCTTTTGCTTTTAGGATAATAATCACTCATTTGAGAAACCAAATTTAGTGCCGTTGAAGATACCTTCAGTATGTCTTCCCATTGTCAAAATCCTGTTTTTGTGTGTTTGAAGGTAATAAAAATGTTTAAAATAATGACTTACTGAAGAGCACCTGGTTGGCTCAGTTGGTTAAGCGTCTGACTCTTGACTTCTGCTCAGTTCATAACCTCATGGTTCATGGGTCCAAGCCCCATCATGGTCTACACGGAGATTGCAGAGCCTGCTTGAGAGTCTCTCTCCCTTGCTCTCGGCCCCTCCCTGCTCACATGCTTGCTCTCTCTCTGTTTCAAAATAAATAAACTTAAAATAAATAAATAAGTAAATAAAATAATGATATACAGAAAAGAAAAAGAAAGAAATGAGAGAAAGCAAGCACACAAGCTCCGATGTGATATCTACATTAGATTTACTTGTTTTCAGTTTATAGTTGTAGCAAATGCTACCCAGAAAATATTAGCTTTGTATTTTAATCCAACCCACACCTTTGGGAAGAAATGTGACCTGGCTGAAAGCAAAGGGTGCAGATGGCTAACTGGAATGGTAGGCTGCAGGATGTCTTTGGTTTAACGTTTGCCGAGTGAACTGTTTCTCTGTAATCCCAGAAACTCGGATCTGCAATGCTGTGTGTGTTAAGACTACTAAACTAGCCACTGAGTGGATGCTGGCCCTCCCAAGGAAAAATCTGCAATCAATTCAAACAAAAGATTAACTTGGATTAATAAAATGTACTAATGTAGTGGCCAGAGTACCGTTTTCTTATTATTTCCCCACAAAGTATCTCACTTTTTAGCTGATAGAAGGCTTATAGCTAGGTAACAAGAGGCAGAATCTACTATTAAATTAATTAAACAGGGAGGCCATTAGACTGACGTTGATCTTGCACCGTGATTGCTTACAGAAGCAAACCAAAATCTGAGCCTAGAAATGCCCCCAGGTTACAAAATCAAAATGCTAAGGATAGCCAATTACTGACAGCTAACTAGGCTTTAAGCTATAGCCAATCTACTAATTTCCTTTCTTTGCTTCCACACTTTCTCCGTAATAAGTCTTTCCCCTGGCTCCTGTTTGCAGAGTGCTTCTAACCACGTTTGAAATCGACTTTTGCTCAAAATAAACCCTCAAAAATTTTAATGTGCCACAGATTACCTTTTGACATTACCAAAGTCAAGGAGGGTATGATGAGGATGATTAAAAATACATGGACTTTTATAAGGTCTAAATGCAGCAAGTGCAGATGGTCCTCCCTGGAGCTGAACAGGAGAAAGTAATCAAGTCTCTTTCTGTCTCCCTGTCTATTTCTGTCTTTGGTTCTATCTCTCTCTTACATATATACACGTGCACACAGGCACACACAGGTCCTTGGTCTTGGATGTACGTCGGCTTCATTCTTTTCTTTTTATAGATTGGTTACTTATGCTTAATTCTCAGGTCCATCTGGTCTTTTAGTTCAAGTTTTCATACAGCTAATGAAACCTCTGTGTCCCTATTTTTAGATTCCAGGAAGAGAGAATCATTTCAGCCCTGGATGTGACATCCATACTGAGCCCAGAGCCCCTGAGTCTACGGTGGAAAGATAGGCTGAATTCTGGCACAGATGACCAGCTGTCTTAAATATGTCACTTTGTCAATCTGGGTTGGAGTTTGGGGGTCCAGGAATGGGGAGAGGCAGCCAAATTAAAGGTAAAAGTCTGAACCCAGGCCGAGTAGGGTGTAGGAGAAAGCAAGGGTGGATGGGAATTTAATTCTCTATTTCCATCTCTGCTTTGAGCTTCATTTTTTAGAATCACTTTAAGAGACTGTACCAGATACACAGAGAAATAATTTTATTTTCTTTCTGGGTACTCTTTCCTCACCTCTGCCCTTTCTTATTTCCCTCGATTCATTTCCTCCTCCTCTTTCCTTCATTTGCCCTTTAACAACAAAACCGCAGTCTGAGCAGTGCCAGAGACAGATGCTGGTACGTGTGTCAGGGACCAGGAAAGAAGGCTGAAGGGCAAGAGGAGGTTAGGGGGCCAGCCCAAGCCTGGAAGTCTGGCTCACGGCATACGCGGAGGCAGCCTTACTGTCCATTTTTATGGTAGCTATTACTGGGCTTGTGGAAATGAGCAAATGCCAGTTTTGACCAACTCTGCTTTTATTATTCCTGTGAACAAGACAACTCTACGACACAAATGGAGATGTCTAAAACAACCAATTTAAATTAATATTCAAAACAAATAATAAGATAAATACCTCCTCTACTTATTTAAAAAAATATAGTAGCCCAAGTTGATTTGAGTAAATAAAGTTTATTATGCTGTCCTTCTGGCCATGGCCAAGTCATCCACAACCCTGACTCTCCAATAGTTACAATGATTTGAAAATTTCTATGGCCAGAATCCAAATTGCTTCTGTGTAACACTATAGTGGGGTATGTGTGAAGCCATTTAGGAATTTTTAACTGAATTCTGTTAGCTATAAAAATTTCAGTCATTAGGAGGTAAAGGCTGCCTGTAATCTGAAGGATCTATCTACCTATCTATCTATCTATCATCTATCTATCTATCTATCTATCTATCTATCTATCTATCATCTTTCCATCTTTCTATTTATCTTTGATACCCTTGTTAAAAACAAATCCACCTCATTCTTTTATAATCATATCCTATACTTACTGACCTGGGCCAAAATCAACTTTTGAAAGTCCAAACTTTGCAGGTAGAAGTGATTTCAAAAACACAATTTACCAGAGGGTCACGGAATAGCAGAATTTATATTTGTGTCTCTGATCCTGAATGCCCACACTCATGAATTTACTTCTAATTATCCATGAGTCAGTGCTTGATTTTTTTTTTTTAACAGAAATGGCTGATGATCCAATTTTACCTGATTCAGGTTTGCATTCTTGGAGGTACAATGATGCATATATAACAGGAAGAAATGTGTGTTAAATGTATGTAGACCTTCTGAGAATGTTTTCCTCTAGAAAATGTCCTATGGAATCTAATGATATCATAACATTTGATTTGATTTCTCACCAGAATAAAACATCAGTGGTACCTCTCCCAAACTCAGAGCATGACAATTTATTGCTCAAGTAGTGAAACAAAGAAGCTCATGTGCTACTTTCTTTATTATATATTCTCATTATGGTTTATTAATATGGATCCAATAAACACTGCATTCCATACTATGTTGACTTACATGATAATGAGACTGTCATAATTTATTTATTCTACAAAGCGTTTATAAGATATTAATATTTACATATTAGTATTTATATCATAGGAGTCCATGTTTAGTGCTAATATTCAAAATCTAGGAGAAAAATGATTCCTTTGGTATTTCACTTTTAAAATGGTGTATACTAATTAATATATTGTACTCAATGCTGCTTTGTAAGAGAAACCAGGGAAAACTGGGCCATACATCCTTTTTACTATTGTATTAATTTATGTACAATATGAAATCAGTGTTAGTGTCTCATATTTATTAATTTATTTCAAAACAAAAACAGAACAACCTCGGATCTTGCCAAAGAAACTGAGACAAGTTTCTTCCTGGCAGGGACTGGACTTGAGTAAATAAAGTTTATTATGCTGTCCTTCTGCCCATGGCCAAGTCATCCACAACCCTGACTCTCCAATAGTTACAATTATTTGAACATTTCTATAGCCAAAATCCAAATTGCTTCTTTGTAATACTGTAGTGGGGTAAGTGTGAAGCCATTTAGGACTATGGTGGATACTGACTTGAGCTTATTCTGTGAGATTATTTATTCAAATTATCTTTGAATGAAGGCAATACAAAAAAGGTTTTTTTTATTTTTATTTTTTTTTAAATGTTTTAACTGCCTGCGACACTAAGACCTATAAACAGTTAGGTTAGTGTAATTAATCTGACTTAAAAAAAAAAAAGGGAATCTGCCTGTATTAATCTAATAGTAGGTGGCAGAAATAAACAACCTTCTTTCTTTCTTTTTATTTTTATTTATTTATTTATTTATTTTTATTTTTTATTTGAGAGAGAGAGAGAGTGAGAGAGAGAAAAGCAGGGGAGCGGGACGGGGGGGTGGGAGGAGAATCTTAAGCAGGCTCTATGCTTAACACCAAGCCCAAGGTGGGGCTCCATTCCACAACCCTGAGATCACGACCTGAACTGAAATCAAAAGCTGGATGCTCAACCGACTGAGCCACCCAGGCACCCCAGAACACCTTTCTTTCAATAATTTACAATAAGAATTAAGTTTTGGTGTTAAGAGTGAGTGATATTACAAATTGGTAGAGGGAAGTAGTTCATGTGAATTCTTTAGTGTTTCGTGACACTACAGAAAAAACAAAGAGGAATCAGGAAAATACCTGTGTCTCAGCTTCATAGTCCTCACATGGAAAATGAAGGAGACAGATGATCTTGAGCACCTTCCCAGACATTCTTTCTATTTTCAGTGTTTTGCAAAGATCCAGGATGGCACCTGTAGTGGCTTCCATTAGTCAGAGGACATGCAACAGAGCCTGAGCCAAAGAAGTCTGGCTTTGAGAATCTCTGAACACAAAGATTGACTTCCCTTTTCTTTTGCTTGGCAACTGGATGTGATGAACTCTGGCTTCTAGCAAGGCGGGCTTGTTCTTTGCTAGAGAACTTCGTGGACACATCTCCTTTCATCAGTCTCTCACTATAGCAGCATGAATATCATCCAAGTTATTAAATAAATGAAGGCAGTCTCCTAAGGGGGCTGCCATCTGCTTTGTCTACTGGTCCTAAGGGGATTGAGCATGTAACATCATGTTTTGAAAAACATCAGAGAAAATGAGTCAAGAAACTGCTGATTGTAGAATCAGCACCATTGATTTCATATTTACAATAACGAAGCATATTTAAAGCTCCTTGCGTTAAGCCTTTACAAATAATTTTAAAAGCATTGACCTAACAAAATAGAGCTTTTTTCTTTTCTTTTGTTTTGTTTTAATAGGACAAGATATGGATTTCAGGTTTTGTGAGCACAGAAAAAAAATAATGTAAAAACATTCTTGGCTATCGTTCTCTCCCCTGGCTTTCCTGAGGCTTCTTTAAACCCAGAGAACTGGTGTGTCATCCAGTATTGTAGGCAGCCTTAGAGTGCTGCCACTAAAAGGAAGTTCAAAAGCACTGCAAAGCACTTTGTGAATATGGATTCTGTCCAGAGGCTAAATGAAAATCTATAGCAGAAAACAATAATAAAAGATTGTATTCCAAGTGGTAGGCACATAATTTTAGTAATTTAATAAAACTGTAACACATAAGTAAACATATTACTTCTCTAATTTATTGCTGGTCAATTAACAGCTGCAATAGGAATGGATGTTTTGTGAATTCATGAGTTAGTCTTCTGCTTGGTCTTTCATCCCTGAAACTAAATGTTTAAGTTGTATTTTCAGCTTCCATTCTTTGTATTATATAAAAAGAACTCTTCCTTCAGGCCTAAAAATGTAAGTGGAACATATTAGTGTAATCCAAACATATTTTTCATTATTAATGGCCACAACCAGCCCGTGATGAGGGTTACAAATTGCTATGTGAATACACAATTGAAAGTGCCCAACTTGTCACTGGGTTAGGAGAGTTGTATGTTAATGTGAGGGAATTGCCATTTAATTCTAGTCCTAACAACTGCGTCTCTCTTGGAAACATGTTTCTCTGTATTTGCTTTTTGGGACTGTTTTATATAGTGATCATATCTGGCATACTGTGATTATATAGTGATATAAAGTCATTTACTCACATGGCATATATAAGCCATGGGTCCTGTGCTTTCCATTTAATAAATTTTTACTCAGGGGTGCCTGGGTGGCTCAGTTGGTTAAGCAGCCAACTCTTGATTTTGGCTCAGGTCATGATCTCATGGTTTGTGAGTTCCATGTTGGTTCCACATCGAGTTCCATGTTGGCAGCATGGAGCTTGCTTGGGATTCTTTCTCTCTCTCCTTTCTCTCTGCCCATCCCCCACTTCCTTTCTCTCTCTCAAAATAAAGAAATAAACTTATAAAAGATGTTTACTCAGCTGTCCTAGTTGTTATTAAATGAAGCCTGAATTCCTTGTTTGAACTCTGCACAACACATGCCTGTGGGTCAGAGAAAACTCTTTCATTTGCTTCTATTCTATTCTATTCTATTCTATTCTATTCTATTCTATTCTATTCTATATTCTATTCTACATATATATAGAGAGAATGTAAGTGGGGGAGAGGGGAAGAAGGAGAGAGAGAGAATCTTAAGCAGGCTTCACACTCAATGTGGAGCCCGATGTAGGGCTCAATCCCATAACCCTGGGATCATGACCTGAACTGAAATCAAGAGTCAGATGCTCAGTCAGCTGAGCCACCCAGGTGCCCCATCATTTGCTTTAATTTTAGATGGAATAGAATTCTCTTGACATTCAACTTTAAACTTGTCTTTTAAAAATCCACCCAGGGTTTATTACAACCTAGACTCAAATTTGCTTATTGGAGCATTGTACTCCTTGATAAAATGGAATCAAGTTTCATTTTAGACACATGATGGGAGATTGCTAGGAAATGATTACTAAATGTAGGCAATAGGCAAGGGAGCTCTCTTTAACACTAACCTTTCTGAGTAAGAAAGCTTTAAGAGTAAATAGAAAATAAAATTTACGGGAAACAGTAAAAGATATAAATGGCACTGCCAGAGAAATGAAATAAAATCCTGGCTGACCACTTAATTTACTAGGTGACCCTGTGAAAATTACTTAACCTGATGTCTGTACTTCATTGTCCTAATCAGATAAATGAGTGTGATAATGGTACATCTTTCATACAAGTTGTTGTGAGGATTTGGGACATCTGGGTAGCTCAGTTGGTGAAGCATCAGACTCTTGATTTGGTTCTGGTCATGACCCCAGGGTCATGGGATCGAGCCCCACAATGGGCTCCATGCTGGGTGTCATGAAGCTTGCTTAAGATTCTCTCTCTCCCTCTTCCATCTGTCCTTCCCCTGCTCACTTTCTCTTAAAAAAAAAAAAAAAGTTGTTGGAGGAGTAATTGAGATTATTATGTAAAGAACTTGGTAGAGTGCCTGCTCATAGACATTCCTCAATATTGACTAATAGTTGTAATGTGGTACTTAGCACAGTGCCTGGCATGGAGTTTTCAATAACTGTGTAGACAGTACATTGAAGAAACATCATGATTGGCCAGTAACCATAATGAAAAGTTTGTCTCCGACTGCCCCTTTACAACTTACTCACTAAGAAGACATTTCTCTTGTCAATAGATGAAAACTGAGCATGTCCATGACCTTTATGCTCATTCTTAGTAAGGGTAAGAAAAAGTAAGCACGGAATTACGGTTATTTTAAGGTACAAAATGCTCTGTCAAGTCATAAATCTGGTATTCAAAGACCTGCACTAACATTTCACTCTTCCATAAAAGTTACACCTTCACCTCCTCTTCCTGCTCCTTCTGACATCTGAAGTTGGTGGGCCGAATGCCTTGGGGTGGGGGTAAGGGGGTGTGAGGCATCACTATGGTGTTTGCATTCTCTGCCCTCTGTGTCAGAGAACATCAGGGATGGATTAGGGGAGAACACCTTCTTTCTGGACTGATCACTGAGCCTGGCAGGAACTAGCTTATTCTCTGGCTCTAGATGTTTAAATGTGGATCTTTGTCTAATGGACTTCTCTTTGGCAGGCCACTACTCCCTCAGCCAGAGTCTCTAGGAGCATGTTTTGTACATACCTTCTCACTGTTGAAATCCCCATCACCTTCCCAGGTTGCCATCTTAGCAGAATTTGAAATGGTTCCAGGCACACATTTCCCTTTTAGTTCCTTCCGTAAGGAACAATCTCTCATTCCTTGTCCACATCACTGGTGGGAGTGGAGTTACTTTTCAAATGCTCTTCTCTACCTTTCCCTCTCCAGAGCATGTGTCAGGCAAATGCCATCACATCACGTCACGTCACGTCACGTCACGTCACGTCACGTCACATCACATCACATCACATCACATCACATCACATCACATCACATCACATCACATCACATCACATCACATCGTCTCTCAATTGCAGACAACAAATTACAAACTTTCCCAGTGGTTCCCTGGAAGCTTGCACTCTTTAGGTTAAAGAGAATGAAAAAACACCAATTCTTTCTTGTTCTTCCTGCTTATCACAGGGCAGCCTGTCACCCCTCTGAAGAAAGGAGGGGACCTTCAGGAAGCCACTCCCTCCAGAAATCTCCCTGAACACTTCTATGGTTATAAAGCAGATAAGGAGGGTTTAAAACACTGTGGGGTAGTTTTATGATTTCTCCTTCGGAATTTCAGTTAGGGGTAGAATAACTATATTATTACAGAAATAATAACAAGCACAATAATAATAAAGATTTATGGAATGCTTACCATTGCCAGATATTGTGCATATGCTATTTTATTTAATCTGTTAAAAAAATCTTGCTATAAAATAGGTCCTAGTTTCTTTTTTTAAATATGTTTTTATTTATTTTTGAGACAGAGAGAGAGACAGAGCACTAGCAGGTGAGAGGCAGAGAGAGAGGGAGACACAGAATCTGAAGCAGGCTCCAGGCTCTGAGCTGTCAGCACAGAACCCAATGTGGGGCTCGAACTCATGAACTGTGGGATCATGACCTAAGCTGAAGTTGGATGCTTAACTGACTGAGCCACCCAGGCACCCCAAAATAGGTCCTAGTTTCTAATTCAAAAAAATAAGGATACTTACTGAAGCATAGAGAACTTTAGTTACATGTTCAAGGCCACGGAGCCAGTTAAAGCCCTGGCACTTTAATTTTGAGGGACACAAGCACATTGTAAGCTGCTTCTTCATTACTGTTAAATGAATCCATGATTATATTAGTCTCATTTTCCACTGGGATTTTACACAGTTCCTGACAGAAGATAGGCTTCAAATTTTTAATGAATGAGTGGGCAAAAAAAAGAAAAAAACAAGTGATGGAACTAGAAAGATTCTATAAAATAGATTATAGTCTTAAGGACAAAAGGTTTTTTTCTGCAGTTGGGTCAGTGTGTGAATTTGTTGGGGTTGGGACACAATTCAGGTCATAACACATGGTGACAACTATAACACTTCCACAACATGGGTTGACAGCCTCTTTTTGAAATATCCTCCCAGATTTGTGGGGCCAAACTAATTTGAGAAAATGCAAGTGGTATTTTTCAATGAAAAATTTTTACCACCACTTAGCTTACTGGAGAGAAACACATGCTCCGAATGGAACAATCTTGTTTTACAAACAGATTTTGTTTGTGGAATCTGCACTCCTAACTCTCTGGTGACTAACAAAATTCATGTCAGGAGTGAGATCAGAGTCCTCACATGTTCTGATCTTGGGGCAAATTATTCCCCAGGAGCTGAGTGAGTAGCGCGTGTTCACAGGGTCAGCAGTGAACAGAGCTCCCCACAGAATTGGGGGAAGACTTAGAATCTGGCTCATTAGTTTGTTCCTCTGCAGATTCCTTGTTCATTTAAAAAGAGGTCATCGTTTTAGCTCTTTTTTTTTGGTTTCATTACAGCTCGCCCTTCTCTGCAGAAGTCTTCTTTGATTTCTAAGTTTTTAGAATTTTCTTGGCAGGATTTGCTAGAGCTGCTCTTAATATTCTTTTAATAATCAGTTTTAGAATTTTCCATAATAAATGCTTTTCACAATTGGTAATTGTAAAAGCCATATGCCTTCTGTTTAATTCTTCTCAAGTTTTCGTCAAATCCATGTGTATAATATAAAGAAAAAGCACTATGGAATTTAAATTTGTTAAAGAAAACTGATGTAGTCTCTGTAGCCAATTTCCTGGGTTTGAAATCTGCCTCCCCAATTTATAATCAGAGTGTCTTGGGAAAGTTACTTACTTTCTTTGTGTCTCAGCTTCCTCATCTGTAATATGGGGGTAAAATAAGATGTTGTTGAGATTAAAGGAACTGATTTGTTTAAAAGGACTTAGAATTAACAGAGAATGTTGCTTGACACACGCACACACACAAAACCACTCAGGAAATGTTAGCTGCCAATTAGTTTTGTTGATTCTGCTTTTACTGAGTAGTGTGGACATCTCTCGGCAGTTGAGGAAACTCCATGATGCTACTTGTCACTATTCAGAATCAGCTACCAGGGGAGGCCTTGGTTTCAGGAAGACAAAACCTCTCTGTAGGGCTGCATGGGACTCTGGGCTCTTGACTTTGCACTTGTCTGTTTCTTCCAAGCTGAGGACATGACGTAAGTGAAGAAGTAAAATCAGCTTTCAACCTCCACTCTTTTCACTCCTTGGCATACTTCCTTGACTGCTAGCTGGAAGTAGACACTAGACTTGGATTTAGCTTTGTCTTCATGTTTATGAACATGGGCTTCTTTGCACAGCACTGGGAAGCCACTTAGATTTACTTTAGTGACTGTCTAATCTCCGTTGGTACTTTCTGCCACAGCTCCACCCACCACCAGAAGATCCCTGAGTGCCCTACCACCTAAGGCTCTTCATGCCCTCCAGGTGCTCTGATCTTCCTGGGAAAATCCTCCTGGACTGGTCTCCTCAAAGGGCATGAGAAACACAGGCAGTTTAAAACTTGAGAGACTGGGGGCACCTGGGTGGCTCGGTCGGTTGAGCGTCCAACTTTGGTTCAGGTCATGATCCCATGTTCATGGGTTCGAGCCCCGCATTGGACTCTGTGCTGACAGCTCAGAGCCTGGAGCCTGTTTCAGATTCTGTGTCTCCCTCTCTCTCTGACTCTCCCCTGCTCACGCTGTCTCTCTCTCTCTCTCAAAAATAAATAAAACATTTAAAAAAAACTTGAGAGACTGGGATGAGGAGGACAGCTTGGCAAGGTAAATCAGTGTGCCACCAAGATGATGCAGACTTGGGAAGCATCCTCCTTGCAGCACAGACTCTGGAATAAGAGTGACCTGAGTCCTGGGCAGGTCCCTCAACATTGGTAAGCTTTGGTTTCTGGATGTGTAAAATAGAGTTATATTTCCTACTTACAGGTTGTTGAAAGATTTATTATGTTTACATCTATTTATCTATCTTTCCATTATCTCTCTTAGATATAACTTTATCTGGGGCCTAACACATTGTAAGTATTCAATAATTATACTGTAAAAAAAAGAAAGAGGGAAAGAAAGAGAAAGAAAGGAAGGAAGGAAGGAAGAAAGGAAGGAAGGAAAAAAGGAAGGAAGGAAGGAAGGAAAAGGACAGGGAAAGGAAGGAGGAAGGAAGATGGAGGGAAGGAAAGAAAGAAAGAAAGCGAAAGAAAGGAAAAGGAAAGAAAAAGAAAAGAGTGGCATATCTCTACTCAAGGCATCTAGGCTGGCCAGTTTCTGGTCTCTCTGTCTTACACTAAGCTGTAGCCACCAGAGACATTTGTGCCTAGACCAAAACAACAAATTTGGAGAGGCAGGTGGGAGCTCTCTTGGAACTGCACTCTTCTAGTTGAGGGGCAGAGTATAGGCTGAGGGGAGGAAGCAAGTGGAGTGGGCAGATTGCTGGTGAAAACACTGAAGTGATCTGTGTTCATGGGAGAGGGTTAGGTATGGTCTCCAGGATTCATTTTCAACTTTCCAAGAAAATATGAATGTTAAGAAGAACCATTGGGAGATTATAATGCTGTTCAGATTCAGATTCAACCAAGAGAGTTATATTCTACAAAGTGTTTGATATGCTATCAAGGCCATTTGTCTTGGTGCTATATCATTTGAAGTCTGATGAAAAACAAGGACTAAGGGGCACCTGGGTGGCTCACTCAGTTAAGCATCTGAATCTCAGTTTTGGCTCAGGTCATGGTTCCATGGTTTTGTGAGAGTGAGTCCTGCATGAGGGGATTCTCTCTCTCCCTCTCCCTACTGCCCTTCTCACACCATCTCTGTCTCTTTCAAAATAAATAAATAAACTTAAAAAATGACTAAGATGGGGCCCATTTCAAGGGAGACATTTTTCTGGATTGTCCCCAGCTACTGTGCTGACTGGATACTCACCCGCTTTCTTGCATGTATAATTAGCTCTACTGTATAACTTTCCAGACACTGTACCCAGTGAGCCAGTGAGTAGTTCTCCTCTATGTCAACTACATGTCCTTTGTTGTTTATCAATTAGTGTATTTTCAGCGGCACTATTTTCACTTAGCACTTGTTACTATTATCAGTGATAAATTCAGAGATTCCCTGATTTTTTACTTGAGAGAAGCAGGAAAAGCATCAATATCAATATCAATCAGTTCAAACTGATCATGGAAACTGGTTAGTCATGAGGTATTTCAAAGAGCTCCAGTCTGACCTTTGAGCAAAGTACTTTGATAAATTAGTGAAAACTGACAAGACACGATAGAAATGGTTTCAGAAATTCAGGAAAAGAATTCATTTAGGTTGTGTAGTTTTCATCCTGCAGAGACTACTTCCATCTTCTTCATTTTATATCTTTGTGTTATTCCTATTATTTCTATAGCCCTCTTTTGCCCTGGTAACACTTCCTTTCAAAAGAGTTAACAAGCTGTCTCTTGGGTGTAAATTCATTTAGCTATTGAGTTGCCTAATTTGTGTAGGGCCCGCATCCAGCAGGTTAGTGAAGTTTGCTTCCTCTCCCCTAAGAGTAGACTTCATAGCTTGGTAGGAATTTCATGAATGAATTACAGAAACTTAGATGGTTTCTCTCTCCAATGGATTGATACTGATTAAGCATCCAAGTCTTATAAAAATGCGTGGCTTTTTTATAGCCATGAACTTCAGGCTATGTGAAGCAGATGAAATATATCATGGAGGTGAGTGAATCATCCTGAAGATCCTCAAATCAGTGGACCTGGTTGTTTGGAGATTCCAAATAGGCAGCAATGGCTCCTGGGAGTTACGGCTTCTCTAGAAGGTCTACTCCAGAGAATAGGCACCATATCTGTGTTATTCATCACCAAGCATACATAGGACTTGAACACAATACATTTACGTTGACTATTGTTGCAGGGACTCAGAGAATTTAAAGGCTGTTCTTACAGAGGAAAACAGTGGGGGAGAAAAACTAACTACTGTAAATGTAAGGTTAGAAGTCAAGGACCCGTTCAACTATCTAGTGACCATGGCAGTTTGTTATCACCAAACATTCAACATAAATGTATCACCAACTTTTCCTTTTTATTACATAAAAAAACACTATGGCAGTTGTATAGGGACCTTCCCTTTCCATCCTTTCCTCAAAAGGATTTGACACAATCAGTCTTAAAAAAGTAGAAAATCATAAAGAGTGGTTTGGGCTAGGGCTGCCTCTTCAAAAACTTCAGAGCCTCACAGAAATCTTTAATGGTATTTCTTGTGGTCTCTCACTCTCTTCTCCAGAGCAATGGATAAAGTTAAGGGCATCAAATGTCAGACACCCCTACTCCAGAGTGGCATCTAATCTCCTTTGGTCTATTTTATTTATCCTGTTTATACTGACTGTAATCCATGACCTCTGAGCAAAGGGAGTCCATTTCTTAGAAGACACCCTTGATTTAACCCTCAAGTTCATATATAAATGGCCATGTTTTATGGTCAAATAATTGCATATATAGTTTTATTTGTTGAATTATTTATATGAATGTCACTATATCAAAATCCCTTTCCTGACCACATAGTCTAAAGTACTTCCCCATTCCAGCCCACCTTAGCACTTGTTAGCCTTTATCCTGCTTTATTTTTCTTCTTAGCATTTTTATCACCACCTGACATGTATTTATTTGTTCACTTGTTTGCTATCTCTTAGCTTAGTGTTCTGTCCTTAGTGCCTAAAATAGCACCGGGGGGATAGGCACTCTATAGATATTGAATGAATGAATGAATGAATGAATGAATAAAATATCCTATAAAGCTTAAGCCACATTTAAGCATATAGTCAAGGTATTTAGAATTATAAATAATAAAAGTATACTAAACCATGATCTGGTTGCTGAAGTTGATGGACTTTGGAAGCACAGGAACCTGGGTTATATCCTGATACAATTATTTATTAGTGCAGTCTTATTAATCCTTTTTTTATTTAAAAATGGAATGCTATCGGGGCACCTGGGTGGCTCAGTCAGTTAAGTTTCCAACTTTGGCTCAGGTCATCATCTCAGAGTTTGTGACTTTGAGCCCTGCTGACAGCTCAGAGCCTGCAGTTTGCTTTGGATACTGTGTCTCCCCCTTTCTCTGCTCCTCCCCCACTCATGGTCTGTCTCTTTTTCAAAAATAAACATTAAAAAAGAACATAATTAAAAGTGAATAATAATCAAAAGAAGATATCATTCCATTTAAAAAAATTTTTTTAAATGCTTATTTATTTTTGAGAGAGAGAGACAGAGCATGAGAGGGGGAGGGGCAGAGAGACGGGGAGACAGAGAATCTGAAGCAGGCCCCAGGCTCTGAACTGTCAGCACAGAGCCCAACACAGGCTGTGAAATCATGACCTCAGCCGAAGTTGGAGGCTTAGCTGGCTGAGCCACCCAGGTGCCCCTAATTTTTTAATTAATCTTTATTTCTTAGAAGTGACAGAGCACAGTGGGGGAGGGGCAGAAAGAGGGAGACACAGAATCTGAAGCAGGCTCCAGGCTCTGAGCTGACAGCACAGAGCCCTACACAGGGCTTGGACTCAGGAACCACAAGATCATGACCTGAGCCAAAGTCAGAAGCTTAACTGACTGAGCCACCCAGGTGCCCCTAATTCTGTTTTAAAGATTAGGAATGATGTATGCAAAATGTGAAAGATTGCTCAGTTCCTGATAATTATAAAAGAAAAAGAATCATGATTTCAACAACTAGAAAAACAGCAGCAACAAAAACTAGAACACCCAGGATATTTATTTTAGCTATGGGAAATTCTTAGAATTTTATGGAATTATTTTTCAAGTCATGTCAGGTGTTGTTGGCAAGTTGTTGCTTGCCACCTATTATAACGGATCTTTCAACTCAAAAGTTAATGCCACTACACACATCAAAAATTAAAAACTCTTTAGGCTAATGCTGTGTGTGGATTAGAGAAAATGACCAGTGGATCTTTTTTTTTCCCCCTCTCTCTTTTAAAAACTGTGTAAAACATCAGGGGGCACCTGATGGCTCAGTTGGTTAAGTGCCTGATTTCAGCTCAGGTCATGATCTCAAGGTTTGCAGGTTTGAGCCCTGTGTGGAGCTCTGTGCTGACAGGGCAGAGCCTGGAGCCTGCTTTGGATTCTGTGTCTCGCTCTCTCTCTCACGCTCTGTCTTTTTCTCAATAATAAATAAGCATTTAAAAAAACCTGTTAAAACATCAGGACACCCCCAATTAGTTTTGAATAGCTATGCTCTTTTGTGATTCTGAGTTTATATAGAGAAAATTCAAACAAAAACTCTGGCTTATAGGATTCCTAGTGGCTATGTAGTTTGAGTGGGAAACAGACCTTGCTATGGTAAGCTTTGGGGGTTAATGTGTTACCATAATATAAAGTAGCTTATTCTAAACAACAAATCCACAGATTTATTGTTTTCTTTATGCTCTTCATTCTATCTTGCCTCTCAAACCTTCCATGTAGGGTGACTTTCCTTTTCTTTAACGTGTATATCTATTAACTCCTTTGATTTATGTTTATTGGTGGTAACTTCTTAGTTTTTATTTGTCTGGAAGTATCTTTAGTTCTTCTTTGTGCTTAAAGGATATTTTTGCCAAATATGTAAATCGAACTTGGCAATTATTTTCTCCCAGCATACTGAAAATATAGACTATTTTTTGGCTTTCCTTGTTGATAAGAAATCAACTGTTCTCTGTTACTTCTTTGAGGTTGATTTGCATTTTCTCTCTGGTTGTGTTCTTTGGTTTTCTTTTGGATGATCTTTGATTTTTTGTTTTTTTTGTTTTTGGTTGTGCTTAGCTTCACAAAAATAGATTTCTTTTCATTTATTCCTGAACTTTTCACTTGGAATCTTTTATTATTTCTAGAAAATTAATATCATTTCTTCAGTCATCTTCTCAGTCATCATCTCTTCAAATGCTTCCTCTACCTCATTTTTCTTTCTCCTTTTGGAATTCCAATTAGATGTATATATAGCAATTTCTCACTTCATTGATTGATCACTTTTAATCAGTGTATGTTAATTGAGCATCAAGCATTTGCGTCAACCCCACTCATGTTTCTTTCACCCCGCCCCCCAGATGTGAAATCTTTATTTGAACCATGTATTTATTCTCTTTGGCAAGTCTTAAATGAAGCATTTGAAATAAAGAAATAAGACATCTGAGAAAAATATCTCCACCCCCCCATCTCCGTGTTTTTAAATTTACTTATCACATGCTTCATTTCTTAAATGAAACATAGTTTCATGTATTTGGTTTCTTTTCTTTCTTTTATTAAAATTTAAAAAAATGTTTATTTATTTTTGAGAGAGAGGAGAGAGAGACAGAACATGAGTGGGGGAAGGGCAGAGAGAGATGGAGACACAGAATCCAAAGCAGGCTCCAGGCTCTATGAGGCTCAAACTCACGAACAGTTAGACAAACTTCATTAACTGTGAGACCATGACCTGAGGTGAAGTCAGACTCTTAACCGACTGAGCCAGCCAGGTGCTCCTCTTTGGTTTCTTTTCAAATATCCTTGGTCACTTATAATTTATTGTTCCTTGCACTTATTTTCAAGTTTGTTTTTAATTTCTTGAAGCAATAAAGAAATAATAGCTGTTTTAGTCTCTTTGCTAGTATTGGTATTTGAAGTCATGTTTGTCTATTTCCACGGGCTCTCTCTCAAGATAGTTTATTTCTGTGCTGATCAGTGAATTGTGAAGGTGAGCAAATATTTGGTTGATCTCTTCATTCAGGAAACCTCTTTGACTAAATGGAAGATGCTGTTCGTGTTTGCGGGAGTCAGGGCACACTCCTTACCTGGAGCTCCATCAGCTGCTCCACCATCACCGGTTCAATATCAGAAACATTCAGTTTGGTGTTTCCAACTCATCAGCATTTGCCTTCAGGGAAGCCCTACCTTTTGTGTGTTCTCAGAATTTATCTCTTTGGTTTCAGTTCATGGTTTGTGAACTGATTGGCCCTAAGGTGATTTCCCTGACTTCTCGTGAAAAATAAAAATTAGGTTTTACCTAGGATCTAACTATTTTAGCGTAAGAGGTTCTTCAAAAGCATCTACTCCTCCATGCTGTTTGAAGAAGTACTTCTGGTAATTTGGTGATGAAAAACAATTATTTGGCCACATATCATTGATCCTCTGAAGTATGAGCAGGTGTGAAGTTATACTTCTACGAAATAAGCCAGCTCTCCATCCTTCTCCTTTGTCTCTGTATGTCACTAACATTTCACACGTCTTCCTATTTGAGCAGAGGCTGCTTGCAAACGTGGATTCTAGAAGGTTACTATGCATATTTTTTTGTGCTTCCCTAAGCAGTAGCTTGTGTTGTGCACGTATATTCATTTGTAACACACTCCTAGGTGACTGTCATAGCAGTGAGGAGATCTGAACTTGAAACTAACTAGAGCATTTTTTTTTTTT